>NC_072018.1:4310080-4620580 GCF_027791375.1 Indicator indicator | reverse complement strand
AGCCAAAATGGAGATCAGAAGACCCAGCTGTAATTACAGTTTTCATCCACCTACCACACCAGAGAGAACAATTTCCTCCCTTTCCCAAGGAAATGTATGTACATTATATTGGAGACCCACAAAAAGCAAGCACTCCAGTAACACTGATTTTTGCTATGATGTGTGTATACACCCTATGTATGGTATGGCCTTACAGGCTCAGAGGACTCTTGTGCTTATTGATTAAAAAAAAACAAAGAAGGAAATATTATCAATATTAATTAGCCTCTTGTTTTGAGCTTATTTAAACTTATTTGGATTTCAACACCTAGTCAGATGCATAATTAGCCAAATAGCTTCTTGACTTGAACTGAATGTTAATATCCAGATTTCTGAAGGGATATGCAAACTGCTTTGAAGACTTGATGGGATGACTGTCAGCTGAGGATTTCTCTCTTTTTCATTGTATTTAGAAAAAACAATTCCTGAATCAGATCCAACACTGCTCCTTCTAGAAAACACAAGCTCAATTTTTGTGGGATTCTCTTTGTCTGGCAAAACTGCACATCGGATATCATTTAAACTGTGCAGCTGAAGGCTGTCAAACTGTTGGCATGAAGCATCCACAAAGTTAGCTGCCAGGTAAGAGACATTATTCTCCCTTAAGAGACCTATGTGAGTAGTTGTAAGAACTAAAGTTCTATGCACAGTTTGCTTAGTATAGGCTACTTTCACTGAGGTATAGAACAGTACTTGAATGTCACCTAATGATGGTTTAACACTCCCCATATTTTCATGGAGTAAGTAAACCAGATCAGCTAATTCAGTCCTAAATTTACAGAACAATCGTACTCCATTTGAAAAAACTGCGTCATTTACTTCTGATGTCCAGTCAAGTGAAACCTGCATCAAATCATCTTTCAAGAGCTGATGATTGAAATAAACAGCGTCATCTGTTCTAGAAATCAAAATGCTCATTAGGTCATGGCAAATTCTTTGAGTGAAGTGTTTGCTATAGGTAAATATTGTGAGCCAACCATCTTCAGCAGAACACAGAAGACTAATACTCTGTCCAGCAAAGCCAACTTGAATCTCTTTTATATTGACGATGGGAACCTCACGAAACATTGTCAAGGCACTCTGGCAGACGTCTTGTTTGCCTGATGAAACGACGACATACAGAACTGAGCTGAACAAAAGCAAGCAAGCAGGTTCTGCATCAGGCTTTTCACAACTGCCAACAGCGAGCCAATATACACCTTTCAACTCCTCCATTCTAATAGAAATCCGAGGTAAGAGACAGGTCAAAAACTCTAGCGCTTCTTCCAGAGAACAGACCTGAAGCTTCAAAAAGACCTCAGGAAAATTCACAAGTTTCTGTCTTAACACAAGGCTGTTTTCCAGCTCTTCATTGTTACAACAACATGCAGCTCCTTCAGAGGGCTTTCTTTCACAGGCATCCGAGACTCCTGCGCTGCCACACATCGGGGTGGTCTCTTGCACAGGGGAATCAGCCTGAATGACATTTTCAGAGAGAGCTTTGGCATCATCAGTAGAGTGGGACTGATTTGAATCAGACTTGAAGAATACATTTATCTGCAAGTTGCTTATGACTGGCAGGTTTTTGATTAATGACACCGCTTGTGCGTACTTCTTGTTTCTCTCACAGAAACTTCCCAACTCCTTGATTTGTTTAGAAACAATTGTATTGTTGAGCAGCTGACTACTGGTATCTTTGTAAAGGCAGGAAAGCTTGCTGAAAAGAGATCTCAAACCAGAGGTGTGTTCTGGGCTCACATCAAAACCAGAAGCTACTTGCTTCAAAGAAATAAAATCTGAGGCTTTTTGTGTTGGAAGCTGAGATTTACCAGACTGGTCTTCAGTTGCTGGGTGCACTGCCATACATGGGCTGCTTTCTTTGCAAGTCATTATTTCAGAATATGCATTAGACTGAGAAAAGGGAAGGCACGATATGCTGTTAAAGCCAGCTTGCTCATTAACACCCATTAAGGATCCTGCAGGAGACAGCTGTTTCAAGTGGGAACAATCAGATTCAGTTCTTAAGCTGTCACAATCCAGAGAAGTAATTATTTTATCGTCAAAATGATTGAAATTTTCAACCTTGCAGAACGAAGAAGGCACATTATTTAAGTCATGACTTTGTAAAGAAGTAGATAAAACATTCTGATGAGGAATATTCTTACTTTTTAAAGTATTAGTATTTTTAGAGAGCATTAAACAACTTTCAATGTCACAACGATGAGCAAAGCCCTCCTGTTCTGAATTCCTTTCATTCTCAAATGTTTTCTCTGATGTAAAAGAGGAGGAGATTCTTCCAGAACTGGAAAATAAATCCCACATCTCTGTATATTCCTTCTGTCTTTTATGGCCTCTTACTCCGGAGTTTTCTCCACACAAATTAGAGGCACAATTGCCACCTTTAGACATAAATGGAAAGCCATAATGTGGCTGCAACTGTTGACATTTCTGTTAAAAATTCCAAAAGAAGAAAATAGAAATGTCTGTAAAACCTTCTGCTCTGAACATTGATTGATTTGGATTAGGTTTGCAAAATCATTCAGAATTGGTACAATCATTGCACAATCTCTCAAAATTAGAGTGCAAAATTGCCACAGAAGTGATTGAGGTCTGATTCAGGAATGGTTGATCTTCCCAGCCCACCAATGCTTTGTATCTTTGTATCCATTTCTCTTGGTTTATATTCGCTTCACTTGAAAACTACAGGGAAACCAAAGGGTGATGCAGAAATTTAAAAGTTCTTTATTCCCACACATGCTCAAAAGAAGTAATCCTATACCATCCAAGGTACCATAAAAAAAATCCAACATGCTTAAAAAAATTACACAGTGAAAGTCAAAATATATCCAAAGTAGAGGTGTTGCAGCCCTCCTCCTCCTAAAGTTCAAATCCATGAAAGGATTTAGAATCTACTCACCACAATAAGTAATTAACCATATTTCAAGCAAAAAATGATGGGAGGAGTCTAAGCCTCAGTTTGAAAACACATGTATGAATCCTTCATGACACAGGCAAGTTCTCTTGTGCCATTTGCTGATATTATGGTCACTGTCACAGTAGTTTTTTGGGAGTCAAATATGTGAAGTGGTATCTTGAATTCACATATTATCTCCTCATTAAAAAAAAAAAAAAAAAAAAAAATCAGGAAAGGGATACTGTTCCGAATTAAGAATAACAACAAAACAAGGAAGAGAGATCCAAAATAACACCACACCTTCCAAATAAGAAAAAAGCTCAACCAAATCTGAAAAAGATCACTTTAATTCCAACTGGAAAAAATGCATTGCTGCCTCTATTAGCTATAAATCTTGCTGTGAATTCAGATTCCTAATTATGCAGCTAAACATTAAGAAATTTAATTACAAGGCATGCCATAATTTCATTTTGACAAATTATGACCTACCTCATACTTCAGCTTGCGTTGAAGAATGCCATTATTAAGTCTCTCATTATCCTAAGAACAAAAAGGGTACATGTGATTATTTTTTAAAGTGTCTCCTGGTTTTAAGTTCATTTTCAAGTATTCACAGGAGGAGACATTCTTTTTAATAGACAAAAATAATTTCTTATTGGGAATTAATTAAAATGCAAAGAAAAAATAATATAAAACAGTCACTGGAGAAAGAAAAGAAGACAATCAAAATCTAAATCTGATATCCCTGGTTTACTATTTACTTTTTTTTTTTTTTTTTGCAAATTAAAATTGAGCAAACAGCAAAAGATAAATGCTATTGAACAAGAAAACCAAATCAGTGGTTCCTCATGGTACACTGAACGTCAGAGTTTCCTACCCATCTCTGCTCACCTTTAAACTTTCTGAAGACCAAGACAGGCTAACGTCATTATCTTCAGCTTTGTGATGAATATTCTGGAGCCTTCTCTGCACTTCTTGTTCAATAAAGGCATTTATCCTTCAAGATATAGAAGAGGGGAAAAGTATATTCTTAGATACAAATCAAGACAAGCTAAAGAATTCTTTGAAATGCTCATGAATCCTAAGTACTGTAGAACTCTTAACTGGTGGGCTTCATGTTAGACCGGTTTTATACCCCCTTAAGGAACATGGGCTTTTAAGCAAGTGTTCACCTAAAACTCTTAACCTTTGCCTGTTATCACAATTACACAATTTACAGAACCCCAGTAAAGGCACTGCAGCTCTACATACAAGTGTGGCAGTGGGGGTAAGAGCACTTAAAAAGGAATAGGAAGCTGGGGTTGCATCTTTATTTACTAAAGGTTTGTTTTTGTCACTTGTGGTACGGGTAACTTGGGCTACCAAGGGTTTGGTCTTCCAACAAAAGGAATGTTCCAAAAGTTGATAGTAACAACTGCCTGTAAAAGTGCCAAAAGAACAGAGATGCAAAAGATTTTAAGTGGTATCAGGCAGCTGCCCTTTTAAAAAAGGCTTAAGACAATTTAATTTACTGTGTTGCTTGAAGCAAATATAAAGCAGCAATATACGCACAAGCTACCATAAACACAAAACCAATTTAAATATATTTTACCCTACAGTTTCCCAACCCTCTATTCTAAAACACACTGCACAGGAGCACCAGATTAGGCTATTGGTTATTTAAAGTAAAATACAGCAAATAAAGTTTATTTACAGACTAGCCTTTAAGTACAATATTTAACTAAAATACAGTCCTGGCAGAATGATCTTTCAAAATATTTATTTTCTAAAACTATTGTCTGTATTCCTAGCAAAACACAGCAGAAATGCAAGTTACCTACCTATCATCAACCAGTGGAGCAGCAGGTGGCTGTGGCTTAGTTGGACTGGTATGGGAAGTGGTATGGGAGAGTCTCTCTTCTACTGTTCCATGATTTCCTTTATGGCCACCATCGCCCTCATATATCTTCTGCTTCAGCTGCTGAATTTCCTGGTCCAAGCTATAAAGAGATCTTAGTATGTCATTTGCTTTGATTTGGAGTTGACTCACATAGTTTTACAGAAAGTACAGCACTTCCCTTGGGATGCACATATGTAAGGTTGTGAGTATTCATTTTCATGAAGATATTAAAAATCATAATTGTTTTTTAAGTATATTTAGCTAGAAGAACAAAGGCAGCTCAAAACCATGTTACAACAGCAGTATTAAGTTAAATAAAACAACTTCAATAACTTCCAATGTAAAAGGTATCTAACTCAATACCTTAAATATTAATTCCTAAGAGAAGCTGTCTATTAGGATCACTTGAATAACCTTTCTTCATCACAGAACTCTATCACTGACCTCAGTTATTAGCTTCCACTGTCAAGTAACAGAATTAATGGTGAGAAAAAAAGTTCAAAATTGAAAATATAGCACTATACACACATACAAAAAAAACCCCAAAATCAAAGAAAACCTAAAACAACGACATGAGAACAAATATCCATAAGAAAATCTTTAAATTGCATACAATACCTATGAATCTTATTTTCCAGTTATTCCCTCAGTCTGTGAGTGTATATATATATATATATATATAAAAAATTTACTTACATCATAAAACATTTAGTATTTACTGCATATACACCTAATAAATTTGAAATGGAAACCTCCTCCCTTTCCTTAACAAGCAAATTTAATACTGGCCAGGTTTATGCACAGAATAATTATGTAAAATTGGATACCATGTTTTTTGATGGCAAATGCCTCAGTCAGTTCATATAAGAAGCAATTCTGACAGTATTTCTCACTTAGTCAAATTAAACTGTGGCATAGTAATCTGCAGAACACACTTTCACTTGTAATGTGGCTGAGATTAGATTAGTAATACAAGATCAGATTAGTAACACAGTAATAATCTTCCCCATTTCCACTATGACTTTTGTCTCCAGAGATAGTGGTTTTCCTAGAGGCTACTTGAAAATTAAAGAATAGAAATTGCTTCTAAAGCAGGAGAAACTATGCAAAGCTGGACCTCTACCACTTATCCCTCAATTGCCTATATCGAAATTGAAGTACAATGCTAGTTACTTTATTCCATCCCAGAGGTTAAACTAGAAAATTAAAGAGATGCCAAATGCTTGGGCTGGGGTAAAGCAGGCTGAACAGTTACTTCATCTTTGTTTTTTGCAGCATTGCCAGAAGCCATCTGCTTCTTTTGATTAGCAGCAAAACAGTTTTGTACCCTGAGGGAAAGTGGATGGGAGATGGCTGATGGATATAGGAGACTGTTTGCATCTACAGAAAAATCAATTGACAAAAAAAAAAAAAATCAGAATTATATTAAAGGATAAAGCTTATCTCTTGGTTTGTAAACATCCTGCTATCAAAAAATAGTGCTCCCTATAGTTATCAACCTATTCAGACATGTGATGCATCCACCAGTAAGTACCCTAAACTGCAACTCACCACTTGTGAGCAATACATCCTGCTCTCTCAAACAAGACTCTACTGTCTCGTTATGTTCACTACATTGCCACAAACCTCTGCCAGTAAAGAAAAAACATGCATGAATTATTCCAGTATGTTAACTTTTAATTATCATTTTAAGGGTCATTCCTGCAGGTGAAAGAGCTTAAGCCAACGTATCAGCTTCAACAGTGAAGTATGACCAGTGGGACAAGTGAGGCGATTCTCCCACTCGGCTCTCCTGAGACCCCACCTGGAGTACTGTATCCAACTCTGGGGCCCCCAACACAAGAAGGACATTGAACTACTGTAGTGGGTCCAGAAGAGGTCACAAAGATGGTCAGAGGGCTGGACCACCTCCCCTATGGGGACAGGCTGCAAGAGTTGGGGCTGTTCAGCCTGGAGGAAGAGAAGTCTCCAGGGAGACCTTATAGCAGCCTTCTAGTACCTGAAGGGAGGCTACAAGAAAGCTGGGGAGGGACTTTGCAAAGAGTAGTGAAAGGACGAGGGGGAATGGATGTAAATTTGAGGAGGGTAGATTTAGACTGGATATTAGGAGGAAATTCTTTACAGTAAAGTTGGTAAGACAACTGGAACAGGTTTCCCAGGAAGGCTGTGGATGCCCCCTCCCTGGAGGTGTTCATGGCCAGGTTGGGCAGGGCCCTGAGCAATGTGGTCTAGTGGAAGGTGTCCCTGTCCATGATGCAAGGGACTGGAACTAGATGATCTTTAAGGTCTCTTCCAACCCAAACCATTGTATGATTCTAGGATTATTCAAACTGGAAACCAAAAAAAAAAAACAACATTTTAACGACTTATGATGACCTTAACTCTCACAGAGCATTTCAAATTAATACTGCATTTAAACATTCTCAGACAATTAACACTGATGTGAACCAGAGCACATCATCATTTAATGGTATCTAGAAAAACATCAAGAAACATACACAACTCATAGGTCATGTCCCATGAAGTGTAAACTCAAACACAAAAGTGGTAAGCAGCCTGAAGCATTTAACATACTATCAAGTATCTCCAGATTTTCTTCTGCCTGAACATTCATAAAAACATTCCAAATTTAATTATTCAGATCCTTGGGTGATTCACCAGAAGACTTCAAAGTTTAAAGTAAACATTAAAAAAATCAAGGAAATAAATACCTTTTCACTTTCTTGGTATCTTCTCCAAACCCTACTCTCATAGCTGGTTTTTTTCACTTATCACACAACCCAGCAATCTCTTGAGGGCTAAACTAAGCTGCCTAGTTTTTTGGAACCTCCACTTGTTTATAGCTGACTTGAGTCAAGCAAGATCCTTAGTGCATAAAATGAGATTTTACATTGAAGACAATTATGAAAAATAATAGCAATATCCACAGGAAAAAAAAAAAAATCACACAGTGTAGCTCTAAATGTTGAAAAAGTGACCTCTACACAGGGTATAAAAAAGAACTATTATCTTCTCATATTGGTTTAAAAGGAAAAGGATACAGAAAAGTTTTTCAGTTTGGCTAGAGGCAAGTTTATGTTTTTCAGGTTGGTTTGTTTGTTGGTTTGTGTTGGTTTTTTTTTTCTAATAAGGCATGTGTTTGAATGGCTCATGAAAGAAGAGTCAAAGAATTAATGGAATATTAAAAATACAAATGACAAACACTACTTCAAGAAAAACTCTTCACTATTTCACTAACTGTTACAGGCTTTGAAGCTCTAATATTCTCTAATATTAGCAAATCAAAAGACACTATTTTAAATGGCAATTTTTTCCATACTGCATTAATCCCAGTGGCATTTTGCTCAGGCTAAAAATAAAACAATTTCTTCCTCTTCTTCCACACAGAAAGATCCTTTCTTACTTCAATCACCTTGCTCTGAGCCTCCCTTACTCAGACTGAACGTTACACTACCAGATGGTATAAGTGATGACATTATTTTTGTACCTAAAAGGCAGTGCATAGGGCTATATTATAGCCTCTCTACATTTTCCAATAAGCTTAAAAAACACCATCAAAACTGCATGGATATATGGCTGGCCTTGTTTATTTATCCCTGAAACTAACACCAAAAAGTTAAACACTACATCTGTTTACTTTGAATACCAGAAGTGTTCAGTGCATCATCTGTTGAGAGAGATAGTTGGCAGGCTGCTGTAACTATCAGCCTCCAAATCTTGAACAAACATCTAGCTTGTTAGTGATAAAGAAACAAAATGTAATACAGTAACATTTTAAGAGGAAAAAAAGCTGTTAGCATATATTTTTGTGGGGTTGGCTGAACTTTCTAAGTAGGCTGATGTAGATACTATCCTGCTGAGGATGGGGTAAGTATCTGAACACAACAGAAATTAATGAATGAGCTAGAATTCTTTAAGACGCAACATGAGGCTTCAGCTCTGAGTAAACTACTTGAAACTCAAAGAATATCAAACACTGGGACATAGAACAAGTCTCAACATTTAAGGTGTAAATTGATTCCCTGTTTGTGGAGAGATTTCTAATAAACGGAAGTTGCCCCAGCACTTACCGTTCTCGGTCTTGTTCGAGGGCTTTCTGCTCAGCTTCCAGACTAGCCTGCAGACCTGCCTGTTCACTGCAGCTGTTGTTCAAGGTGGCAAGCTTCTGTTTCTGCTCTTCAATTTCAAAGTCTATTGTTGAACGACGTTGCAGAGCAGAGTGCCTCCTTTCCAACTTTGCCACAGCTTGCTCCAGTGCTTCTCTCTGCTGTTTTTCCCTTGATTCAAGGATTTCTTTTTCCTTTTTCCGAACCTTTTCTTCCTGACGAGCTACGTTAGCTGTGAATTCAAATGTTTCTTGAAGTTGCTGCAGCTGATTTGTGCTAGCTCTGTACTGGGCAAGCTGCTCTTCTTTTTCTTCCATTTCTTTCTCTATTTGATAGAGAGTATTATCTAACCCTAACAAGCCCCTAGTAAGGACTTCAGAAGCTCTTTGTTTTTCTTCCAGCAGAGCTGGCAAATGATTACTCTTCAGGTACTCAAGCTGGCGTACTTTAGATTGGAGCCTGTACTCTGCTCGATTTATCCTGTCAACCTCTTCAGCCTTGAGTACTGCATCCACAATGTTTTCATCCTCTCTCTTCAGATTTAAATGTTCTTCATCTGCAAATTTTAAATGTTCCAGAGCTCTTTTTTCATCTGCTATTTCCTTTTCTAGGTGATCCATTTGCTGAACTAAATCTTTTTCCAAAATAGTCAGATGTTCTAGCTGTTTTCTTTTAAACTCTATGAAATCATGCTGTGCCTTGTCTAATTCATCACCATTTTCCTCACCTTCAGAACGGGCCTCCTTGACTTTCAAAAAAGATTCTCTAATGTCTTCAAGATCCCTTTTCTCTTCCTCAACTCTTTGCACATCCCCTCTCTTAAGGAGTTCTATCATGATGTGCTTCTCTCGAAGCTGTTCTTCTAGATGCGCCACCAGCATCAGCTGCTCCCTTTCCTGTTCTTCAAGCCTTTTTTTTTCTGATTCCAACTTAATATATTGCTCATCTTTTTCCTTCTTAAGTTTCTCTAGTTCACGGAAAATCTGCATCTTCTCTGCTTTTTCATTATGATTAAGTTCTTGTAGTCGCTGCAACTCTTCTTTGACTCGGGAAAAAATTTCTTCCTGCTGCTTTTTCTTTTGAAACTCTATCTCCTGTTGTTCTCGTAATCTCTCCTCTTCAAACTTTTCTTTTTCAGCCAGCAAATCCTTTAACCTGCTCTCGATGTGAACACTTCTCCGTTTCAGACTCTCTTCCTGTTTTCGAATCTGCAGCTGCACTATTTCGGTCTCTTTGCGCTGGGATTCCACTTCTTGCTGCATTCTTACAAGCTCTGCTTTGTCAGACCTCTGTTTTTCTTCCATCTCTTCTATTTGTTTCCTACAGTAAAACATTCACATGTAATGTTTAATGCTTTTCTTTTTTCTTTCTCCCCCCTCCCACCTCCCTCCCCCCCAAAAAACCCCACATACACCTTAAAAGTTCAAAAGGTTTGTGCTAGAACTTTGCTGTACATATAACAGTGTATTTTTTACATAGTTTTCTTATGCCACAGGTTGATATCTTATAATTGCTTGAAAGCAACTCAATGTATGAAATAGATGGTAAAGAGAGTCATTGTGGATATAATGAAGTTGCAGGAAGACATGTTATTTAGCACTTCTGTTAGCAGAAAATTAGATTTTATTGGGCCTTGTCTATTAAATTCTGCGAGCAGCTCCTGTCTGTAACTTCCTGAAGTACAAGGTTGCTTGAATGTGAGTCTGGTTACTGCCTGAATGTGACAGTTGGACTTGATGACCTTAGAGGTCTTTTCTAACCAAAACAGCTCTATGATTCTAGGACAGGGAACTGCTTGAAAGAGTCCATCGCAGAGCCACAAAAATGATGAAGGGAGTGGAACATCTTCCTTACGAGGAGAGACTGAGGGAGCTGGGGCTCTTCAGCTTGGAGAGGAGACTGAGAGGTGACCTCATTCAGGTTTATAAATATGTAAAGGGTGAGTGCCCAGAGGATTCATTCAGGCTCCTCTCGGTGATGCCCGATGACAGAACAAGGGGCAATGGGTGGAAGTTGTGGAAATTCCATGGATATATGAGGAAAAATTTTTTCACTGTGAGGGTGATGGAACACTGGAACAGGCTGCTGAGGGGGGTTGTGGACTCTCCCTCTCTGGAGATATTCAAGACCTGTCTGGATGTGTTCCTGTGTGATCTGGTATAGGTGATCCTGCTCTGGCAGGGGGGTTGGACTGGATGATCTTCTGAGGTCCCTTCCAGCCCCTAACATTCTGTGATTCTATGTAACTGTTCTATTAAGTCCAATAAAAATCACAGAATGTAATGTGGATGTGTGACAGAACACATCCATGCACATATTGAAGAATATATTTTTTAAATATATATTCTCATGCACAAAAACTTGTGTAAGGACTTGATTAGAAATCTGACTCATAAAATGTAAGCCAACAGCTGAATTAAAACAAAGACTCTTTAGGTAAACCCAATTGAATCACTGATAAACAAGATATGATTAGAAACAGACATATTTGAGAGGGAAAGTTATTATGTCCCGTACAATCTCTCTTTTAAAGATTCTAGTGCATTCCAAATGAGGACAGACTGAGACTTAAAAATCACCATTATTCCCATAACACAGTCACTTGAATACACTTAGAGACAACTTGGAAATCTGTTGGTTACTTCATGAGAAAATTGGACAAATTAAAGCATAAGCAAAACTTCAGTGCAATCTGAATTCAAATCCTATCAACATAACAAAGAGGATAAATATCAGTGATTCTGAATAACATCATTTAGTGCTTCAGAGTTGCAGGTTTTTTTCTGAGTATACTTAACTTAGTCCAGTTATATAAACAGCTCTTTTAAAATGGAGCAAGCAGTTGAAAAGCGAGATGGCAGAAAGTGTCTCCTAACTTATAAATCTAATCAGCGCTGTGAAATCTAACAAGGTGAGAGCTATTACCTCTAAAATCTTAGCAGGTATAATGAGCCAGAACAGCCAGCTCAGTTTTCCAGCTGACAGCATTACTTTCTTTTGTACTTCAAACTGATTTTGAAATAATGTTCCTGTGACTGGCATGTCCATACCAGCATTACAGTTTTGAGACGTGCGGAGTTTATAAACATGACTTTTTCTAATCAAAATTCAATCCAAAGACAATTAAGCCATAAAAAACAAGATCTAAATGAAGAATCTAATTTGCCACCTTTTAAAACATTACATTTGTGTAGTCTAACCTACTCATATCTTTATGCTTGACATTTTCTTTGCTAATGATCACAGTCAGCAACAACTCAGCTTGCCTGTCTGTTGCTAATCGATAAGAATAAACAGTTCAAGAAAATAAACAAAACCTTCAGAGATGACAAAACAAAATAAAATTATTTGTATCAGGAACCTCTCCTTGTTGAGTCATGCCATTATTCCAAACTAATTACTTCAGTGAATCTACAATGTGTATATATACACACATATGCATGTAAAGGCTACAAAGGATATTGTTACCTTTTGCTTTCTAGCTTTTCAAGCTCCTCTCGTTGTTGCCTCTCAAATTCTAACCTGATTTAAAATAAAATTAAAAGAAAACAAAACAAAAAGAACACAGTTATTATTTCCTAAGCATCACAAAAAATAGAAAGATTTGATACAATTCAGCATCTGTTTAGAAGAATTCTAACATTGGTAGAAATCAAAAGTTTAGGAAAAAAAACAACAAAAACTTTGTACAGTAGCAGAAAGTATTGCCTTCAGTAGGGTTACAAATTAGGTATCATGCCATCTGACATGAGTACAGAGAAGTAAATGAATTCATAGAATGTTTTGGGTTGGAAGGGACCTTTAAAGGCCATCTAGCCCAACCCCTGCTGCAGTAAGCAGGGACATCCCCAACTAGATCAGGTTGCTCAGAGCCCCATCAAGCCGACCTTGAATATCTCCAGGGGTGGGATTCTCCACCACCTCCCTGAGCAACCTGTTCCAGTGTTCCACCACCCTCATAGTAAAGAGCCTAATTTCTGGGGGGGAAAGAAAAAAATAATTCAAAAGTAGAGTTAAACAAGACAGAAAAATTATTAGCATAGCCTCTGCCAGTTAAATACATGCAGTCAGGGCAATCAGTACATAGGAAATTAATTTCTCTACCTTAGACAGATCGGTCCTTTTACAGGGAAAAGACTGCCACGGGAGGCAGGGGGAAACAGAGCAATCAATTAACAAAGGAATTGAGAGAAAAAACATAGTAACAGTACAGAATATTTTAAAGTCAACAAAAGCTTTTTGTCACATTACAATTCCAAAGGAAATTTCAAATAATTATTCTTTCTAATCGTGTTTTTCAAATGCCAGTGAGAGTTAAATTGATGCTACTCTTCCTATAGCTTATTAACTTGGCCACTTCTGAGATGGCAAAGAGCTACCAAACTCTGCTACTGCACCCTTGTAGTTCTTCCTTTTCCTCTCAAGTGAAACAACTCAGACATTACTATGATGGTAGTCCATGGAGCTGAAAAACCTCCAATTCTTGTGAAGCACAACATTCAAGCACAGAACACCATTCAAACCTGTTTATCCCACGTATTTTGAGATTTTAATATATTTCGCTTGACACAGAATCACAGAATGGTTGGGGTTAGAAGAGATCTCGGAAGACCATTGAGTCCGACCCCCATGCCTAGGCAAGTACACCTAAAGCAGATCACATAGGAACATGTCCAGGTGGGCCTTGAAAGTCTCCAGAGAGAGAGACTCCACCATCCCTCTGGACAGAAAAATCACTGGCTATGACAAATCATTGCTAGTTTTACAAAGCACAGATTCAAGACTGATGTTTTCCAGTTTAGCCTACCTTTAATTAGCAATAAACAAATAAATAATCTTTTTTGCATAACCTTTAATCATTTATTGACATGAGCACTACTCTGAACAGTAAAAATATTAGCCTGAAATTAAAGATGCATACAGATATTAAAGACTAGAATCCACTTCTTTCTTCTTTTGTAGATATACCACAAAGGAACTTAATCTAATCACTGTTGAATTAAATAAGACACCATTTTGCTGGAAAATGTGGCATAGTGAGTGATAAGAGCAGTGCAGATAAGCTGCAGAGAAAGGAAGTCAGTTCTGCTAGCACACCACCACAATAGCTTAATTTATACAGCACAAAAGTGAGATCTGGTACTACATCTGTTAGGAAAGACTGAAAACTGGCAGGACTACAAAGATATTACAATACCGTTCAGTAGCTCAGTTTATGAGATTAATTACAAAAACAAAACAAACAAAAAACCTCCAACCCAACCAACCAAATGAAAAAATAAATAAAAAGCCCCCATGCTAAACCCATGACAAGACCAAGGTTTCTCATGAGTGGTTTTAGATTTATAGCATAATGTAGCTTACAAAAGGTTCACAAATGAAATTTTCAGCATAAATCTATGTGTAAAATTCTATTTCATCCAAAGCTTATTATCTGAAGCAGTGTTGCATGAAACTAGATTAAAGACAAAGGCTAGGAACAAGCAGAACAAAGAATTTTGCATGTTAAGCCAAAATTTTCTGCGCATGGGAACGCAACAGCCAAAGGAAACACACATACACATGTAACAAAACCCACACACAAAGACCACCCATCTGAAAACACAATTTTCACACTGCTTTTCACATGGGAAAGCTACAGATACAGGAAGCAACACCCATCATTTATCTGCTTTTTGCAACAGCTGAAGGTAATACCCCACAGGCTCCTCTGCCACTGCTTAAAATGTTGCATCCTACAAGCTCTTTTTTGCACCCTTCAGAAATGGCAAATTTACCTAGCAGTCTTCAAGTTGTCAATACAAACTAGAAAAGGTCTTGAAAGTGCTGCATTAACAATAGGCAGAATGCTGGAGAGCTAGAGAAGTTGCACAAAAGCCCTAGTTACTGAATTCAGGTCTACGCTGCTGGTGGGCAGCACACCATGAAGGCATGAGAAACCAATTCTATACTCTATTGTACTAAAGGGTCACACCAAAAAGACCACATCCTACATTGTTCCTGATAAAAATATAATCATGGAATCATAGAATTGCTAGGGTTGGAAGGGATCTTAAGGATCATCTAGCTCCAACCACCCTGCCATGGGCAGGGACACCTCACACTACATCAGGTTGCTCTGAGCCACATCCAGACTGGCCTTAAAAACCTCCAGGGATGAGGCTTCTACCACTTCCCTGGGCAACCTGTTCCAGTGTCTCACCACCCTCATGGTGAAGAGCTTCTTCCTAACATCCAATTTGACTCTACCCATTTCTAGTTTTGCTTCATTTCCCCTAGTCCTATAATTATCTGACACCCTAAAAAGTCCCTCCCCAGCTTTGTTGTAGGCCCCCTTAAGACACTGGAAGACCACATTAATGTCTCCTCAGAGCCTTCTCTTCTCCAGACTGAAAAGTCACAACTCTCTCAGTCTGTCCTCATAGGAGAGGTGCTCCAGCCCTCACGACCCTTTTCTGCATACGTTCCAGCACATCCAGAACTGGACACAGTACTCCAGGTGGGGTCTCACCAGGAAGAGTAGAGGGGAAGATCACCTCCCTCGACCCACTGGCTATGCTTCTCTTGATGCACACCAGGCTCTGGTTAGCTTTCTGGGCTGCAAATGCACACTGATGGCTCATGTTGAGCTTCTTATCCACCAGCACCCCCATGTCCTTTTCTTCAGGGCTGCTCTTGAGCCAGTCAGTGCCCAGCCTATATCGGTGCCTGCGATTGCCCTGACCCAGATGCAGGACCTTGCATTTGGTCTTGTTGAACCTCATGAGGTTGACTTGGGCTCACCTCTCCAGCCTGTCAAAGTCCCTCTGGGATGGCATCCCTTCCTTCCAGCTTGTCTTTTTATTTATAAATAAATAACCAAAACACAAAAAAAATCCAAACCAAATTTAACATAGGATGTTCCTTTCCATCCGCACTTCTCCAGGAAACAAGATGCTGGCACCCACTTGACACCTTGGGCACAGTTCCCCTACCTTTGATACCCAGAGTCAGGCTTACTGGATATTTTACACAGGCTGAACATAGCCACCACTCAGCACCCCTGTAGTTGCTAAGCAGCATCCCTAGTTGAAAGTGTGGACCTCGAGCACTCTGCAAGTCATCTAATGCTTCACAAACAGGATGACATTGGCTTTGAATTATTACTAAGGCTTAAATGCTTGGTGTCTGCATTATTCAAAATGTATTCTTTTCTGTAACTTCCATTTGCCCCAGCTCCCTCTGCTCTCCTTAAGGTAACAGAACTTCCTCTTTCAGACAAGGTCTTCACATGATCAGAAAAAGCCCAGTGCTGTCATAGAAGATGAGATGGAAAGAAAACAGTGCTAGCATCAACACAAATACATTGAAAATTGTCACGAAACACCAGCCTAAGCTCAAAAGCTGCTGTTGCCAAATTGCTGTCCATAAAGATGCATCAATTATGGAAGATGCTTTCTTCTACTGATTTTTAAAACCAGGGTGCAGTTAAACTGCAGTGAAAACTTCAGAGCCTACCTAATCTTTGCAGCACTCATAAAAGTGGCAAAACCAGTCACATTTCACTTGGATTTTTCTTTTTTTGTGTGTGTTTTTTTTGTTTGGTTGGTTGGTTGGGAGCTTTTTGGGTTGTTTTGTTGTTTGAGGGTTTTTTTGTTTGTTTGTTTTGGGTTTTTTTTGGTTTAGCTGTTTGGTTTGGGTTTTTTTTTTTTGGTTTTGTGTGCTTGATTAGGTATAGCATCTATTTTTATAAAATAGTTACAGCATCTAGAGATAGAGATAAGAGTTTAAATCATGAACATGAAAGCATTGAGGTCAATGCTGTTTAATGATCTTCATGACATGGAGAGTAGGGTTGAGTGCAGCTAGTCTGTAGATGACACCAAGCTGAATGGTGTGGTTGACACACCTGAGGGATAGGATGCTTCCAGAGAAAGCTGGACAATCTTGAGAAAGTGGGCCCAGGAGAACCTCATGAGCTTCAACAGAAGTCCTGTGCCTGGATCTGGGTAGTTCTTAGTATCAACGCAGGCTGAAGGATGACAGGATAAAGAACAGCACTGCTGAGAAGGCCTTGTGGGTACTGATGGATGAGAAGCTGGACATGAGCTGGCAATATGCACTTGCAGCCCGGAAGGCCAACTATATCCTGGGCTGCATCAAAAGAAGCATGGTCAGCAGGTCAAGGGAGGTGATACTTCCTGGGCTTCATCTTGTGACACCCCACCTGGAGTATTGTGTCCAGCTCTGGAGAGCTCAGCACAAGCAAGACACAGAACAACGGGTCTAGAGGAAGCTACAAAAATGATCAGAGGGCTATGGAATCCCTCTCCTATGAAAATAGGCTGGGAGACTTCAGCCTGGAGCAAGATCCAGGAAGACCTTATTGTGGCCTTTCAGTACTTTAAAGAGGGTCTGTAAGAAAGATAAGGACAAACTTTTTAGCAGGGCCTGCTGCAACAGGACAAGGAATAATGGTTTCAAACTGAAAGAGGGAGATTGGGGCAAGACATGATGAAGACCTTGTTTAGAGTGAGGCTAGTGAAATGCTGACACAGGTTGTCCAGATTGGGGGAAGGTGCCTCATTCCTGGAAACATTCAAGGCCAGGCTGGATGGGGCTCTGACCAACCTGCTCTATTTGAAGATGCCCCTGGTCACTGCAGGGGAGCTGAACTAGATGACCTTTAAGGTTCCTTCCAACCCAAGCTCTTCTATGATTCAAAAGCTTCTTTGCTTAGGAAAAAAACCCACACATAACAGTGACATGAAACAACCTTAGACAGGGCTTATTGCTCTCAAAGACGTGACAGCCATGCAGACCTGCACCAAGGCTGCTTTTCCAGGATTTTTTCCCTCCAACAGGGGGCTGAGGGATAGGCAAGGACCTTGGGAGGAGACACAGCCAGGCCAGACGACCCACACTGATCAAAGGGGTGTTCCATGCCATATGATGTCAGCTAAGAGATAAAAGCTAAGTGAAAAAGGAAGAGCAGGGACATTTGTTGATGGTGCCTGTCGTCCAGAGCCCGCAGGGAGTGAGTGAACATCGCCTGCTGATGGGACGCAGAGAATAACATCTTTGCTTGCTCTGCTTCTGTGCATGGCTTCAGCTTTTGCTTTGCATCCTATTAAATTGCTTCCCTCTTGACTCATGGGCCTTTTGTTGTATTTTCCCTCTCTCCTGTCCATCTAAGAAGGGGAGTGATAGAGTGGCTTTGGTGGGCATCTAGACCCCTGTCAGGGCCAAACCACCATATCCATTTCCAGGAAAGCAAGGCAAGAGGTTTGAAAAACTGATAAGGGGAAAAGGCACCTCCACAAAACATATCAGGGAAAAAAGAAAAAAATGCTTCAATCTACTGCATTAACCCACTCCCCAGACTTCCTCTCTCTCTCTTTTTTTTTTTTTTTAAGACACAATTTGGCATTATCTGAAGACAACATAAACGCCTTGGGCAGTGAAATCATTCTTAAGCCCACATTCAAGTGCACCTTGCCCATGCCATTATATTTTGTTGTAAATCTCAAAGACTAAACTGAGGCAATGCTGAGACAATCTGTGCTACCCCATGCTGACTGCAAAGTCTAGGTCAACCATTGTGCAGTATAATGCAATTACTCATAAGAATATTGTAGCAGCATAACGTTATTAGTCAGGGAAAAGTCCACAGTAGCTCATCAATAACCAGAGGTAACAGCAACAGCCAGGAACTTTCCCCAGCCCACAGCAGATGTAATACCAGCAACTGTCACTACAAGTTTTTAGATTGAAGTGTTTGAAAAGGTAAAGAAATAGGAAAATAAACATATACTTTTTTTTTTATCCTCTCTTTTATCTTTATGTGGGGAAATAAAACAGAAGAAAAAGAAAAGTATGTAATTTACCAGCAACTAACTCACAATCTTGGGGTCTCTGTAGGTAGCTCAGTAGCAAAAGAGTAACTGTCACATTTTAAGCAGTATTATTATACATACTCACTGTGTTTAAGACACTGTTTAACTTGAAGTTATTATTACCTGTCCAATCTTCCTGAGTTCTAATGGATAAAAAGCAACCCCCCAGTAAAACTCAGGAATAAAGCTGCACTAGCCAATCTTATAATTTAATTTATGCCAAATTTTCCCAAAGCACATAGGTGATTAAAGAGCCTCATCCCTCACTCAATACAAAATACAGGCACTAGCTACTGGGGAAAACAAAAGTAGCACAAAACACCATCAATTCTCTGTAAGTCACCTTAAGAACAATGGTACTAACCATTAAAAATAGCTTCTCTGTAACAAGCAGCCTGTGTCATGGTAACTGGATAATAAAACTGTTTTCCACATCCTAACTTGGCTACCTACTAAGAGGTATAGGTGAGAACATCAGACATTCATTTCCCAGCCTTTTAATGCTTGCATTGGTATTACATGAAGTCAAGAAATCTTTATTTTCAGTTGACCATGCATTTTTTTTCTGAGGAAGAATAGTTAACTTGTAATTCTGAAGAAAGTATAAATGTAAAATTTGCCATTTCATTCTTGTGCAGAACTGCCTTGGTCATAATGCAAACATTGTCTACTGGACTCCAGGTACTACAACTTTCTTTGTGTTACATCTCTAGTAGCATGGCTCTTCACTGGGGCAGTTACATTTCTTGCACTTTTGAGTAGAGAAACAGCAGGTAAAAGCAAGTTTAAGGACCATGGAAAGCTTCTCAGTGTCTCTTCACCCCATTTTCTAGCACAGACTAGTTCGAATAACATTTCTGAGAAGTTCTGGCTTCACTCAGAAGCCCAGAACTTTACAAGCATGAACTCAGAACAAAGTATTTCCTATTGCTGCCATTTGGAACATTCACACTGATGAAGTGGAGTGGGAATTTTAACATCTTAGACTCTACTCACCCTGGATTATAAAGCATGACCGCTGACAGGTTCTCACACGACTTGGACAGATCTGTCATCGACAAGCTGAAGGAAGAGAGCAGTCCACTCTAACAACAGACCATAAAGTGGATGTATTAGACAAACACTGATGTGCTTACAAACTCCTAATTCATTTCTCTTGATGAACTATTAAAGTATGTGAAGCAAATTAAAAAAAAAGTATTCTACAACAATCAAGGCATGTTTATACTAGCAAGAAAAATGTGAGGAGGTTTAAATGCACTGAACAGTGATTTAATCTCACCTTTCTTTTCTCCCTTAGCTTAGCAGCTTCTTTGGGGTGGTTAAAGCGAAACATATTGGTTCTTCCAAGCAATATAACAGCACCTGATAAGAAAAACACAGACCATCCACTGACAACGTTCTGTACCTGAAAACACCATGGAATTTTTCAGACAGGCAACACATAAACAAAGACTTCCAGTATGCAAGAACAAAAAGAAAATGTATTTTGGCAATTCAAGTGCACAACAACACACAGTCACAGCGATGTTAACTGATGTACACACTACGCTCCTTCCTCTTCCTGCTTTGAAAAACAAACCACACGTGTTCACACACACAAAGGTCAGTCATGTTCATATGATAAAGAATAACCATAGCTAGAAGCAGTAGTGGAAGCAGCTGCCTCAGTTTGATCTATATACTCTTCAACAGTGCTGCTTCAGAAACCAGCAGTAGGTACCAGGTGGGAATGCCCATAAATCTAACAAGTGTGTCCATCCACTACTGGTCATAGTCAGCTCCAGATCTCCAGAATTTGTACTCTCCTTTACCTTTTTCTCCTCTATGTGGAACACCACCACAGTTTATCATTATTCAAAACCCAGTTATTATTCTATCAAATAGCTCTTTTCTGAGGGGAGAGCCTTGAATAATTCATACTGCTCAATGCACATCTACTATTGTATTTAATCAGCTAAGGTGCAGGCCACAAATAAAGAGATTCTGGGCAATTCTTATCATATTTTAAAGACAATAGCATCAAGATTAATATTTTCCTACAAGAATAATATTGTCACTCATGTCTCACTACTGTCATAACATGGAATTCTTCCAAGTTAACCACTACAGAATCCAGAATGTATCTGTTGATCATTATGAGACATTTTAAAAAATAAATAGGACTCCATTATACTCACAGTATGAAAAAAACTGCACTTAAGACTGTTACAGAGTCACAAAATGGCACAGGGTGGAAGGGACCTCTGAAGACTACCTGGTCCAAACCTCCCGCTAAAGCAGATTCACCGAAAGCAGGCTGCCCAAGGCTGCATCCTGGTGGACTTTGATTATCTTCAGAGAAGGAGACTCCACAACCTCTCTGGACAGCCTGTCCCAGTGCTCTGTCACCCTCAAAGTCAAGAATTTCTTCCTCATCTTTAGATGGAACTCCCCGTGTTCTAGCTTATACCCATTATTCCCTGTCCTGTTACTGGGTGCCACTGAGAAGAGCCTGTCCTCTTCCTCTTGACACCCACCCCTCAGATATTTATAAACATTAATAAGATCCCCTCTCAGTCTTCTCTTCTCCAGCCTAAATGGTCCCAGTTTTAATTTCATTAATTTAAAGTCAGAGAGAGACTTAACAGCTAGCACTGACAGTCAGATGATGAATCACATGAGCTGCTGGGAAGCAGCTCCATGGAGAAGGGCCTTGGAGTTCTGGTGTACAGTACATGATCTGTGGGACACTAATGTGACCTTGTGGCCAAGAACACCAGTGGTATACTGGGGTGCATTAAGAAGAGTGTGGCCAGCAGGTGAAGGGAGGTTCTCTTCCCTCTAATCCACCCTGGTCAGATCAACACCTGGGCTACTGTTGTCCAGTCGTGGGCTCCCCAGTTCAAGAAGGACAGGAATATACAACAGGGGGCTATGAGGATGATTAAGGGACTGGAACATCTGTCTGATGGGGAAAGGCTGAGAGACCTGAGGCTGTTGAGTCTGGAAAAGAGAAAATTTTTAAATTTTAAAAATTTCTGAAGGGTGGCTGTCAAGAAGAAGGTTCCAGGCTCTTTTCCACAGTGTCTTGTGATAGGACAAAGAGCAACAGAACTGGAACACAGGAAGTTCCACCTCACCAGGAGGAACAAGTTCTTCACTTTGAGGGTGACAGAGCACTGGAACAGGCTGCCCAGAGAGTTTGTGGAGTCTCCTTGTCTAAAGACTTTCAAGAACCATCTGACACGTTCCAGTGTGACCTGCCCTAGCTGATCCTGCTTGGGCAGGGGCGTTGGACTCCATGGGGAAGGGACTCTAGAGGTCCCTTCCAATCCCCACCATTCTATGTGCCTATATGAACAATTCTCTTAAAGAACTCTTCTGAATCTTACAATCATTTCTGTATTACTCTGTTATTAAGGAAAAAAACCCTCTACAATCCTAATTCCATTCCATTAATTTCAAAGCCTCTTTAAGAAAAAAAAGCCTGGACAAAACCATGCAGTCAAGTATTTCTTAAGCATCAAGTTCAATTGTCTGTTGCTTTACAATGCAGCTCTCCATCAGAATGCAAGTATACAACATACAGCAAAAATGTCATCATGGAAACACAGCTGGGGTTGAAATGGGGTTTGCTTTCCATTTATTCTCTCCTCCAGTGCTAAATGGCAACAAACAAAAGGTTTGTCAAATACACGGACAGGACTAAAAACAACAAAAACTAAGTGAAAAAGTCTTTATCATTTGTGGAACTCTGCTGTCACAATTTAACTGGTTGACTCGAACATGTAAATTACTAGACAGCATAGAAACTAACTAACTAAATAAATAAATGAAGAAACACATGTCTAAGCAGAATGCCTACTGAATGCCATTTAAGCATCTCTGATGAGCAATATTTTGAAACTATGTAAACAAATGTTTGTATCAACTTTTAAAGGCAACTTTATTTTTTAATAGTTATTTTTTAACGCATTAAGAGCCAACAAGCAGGGGGAAGTTAAGTACAGAAGGGGTGGCAGCTTGGTCTAAAAGACTGAAAACTTGATTTAAGTTGGCATATAATTAAATTAAGGACAAACTCTAATTGCAAATGTCAATTTAGTTACCTCTAGAAATCTTACCACACATTCTTAAGAATAAAAAGATACTGTAGTCAGTTACATTTATACAAAAAGGCCACATTAGGCAGAATTCAGAGATGCTGGAAGCAATCTGTAGAAGGAAGTAGTAATTAATTACCGTGCCTCCTCCTTTTTTAAAACTGGGTGGCAGAATAAAAACTTCACAGGTTTTCAAATGAACAGCTATCAATGATGAACGGAAACATTTAAATACATCAGCAGTTAATCACTGTTACCTCAAGTGGGTATTTTAAGAAGGCTGGCACTTCATGCTGTGAGACTAAATGCTAGCACAGCTTGGATACATGGGTTGTGCATGCATCATTAAGCTGGCTGCTTTACCAGCTTTGCACACTTGATGCCACCTTTCTCCCAGACCCAGTCTGGCCAGCTACAGAGCCTACAGGTCAGCTTATGCAGCTCTTTATTCACAAGTTAATAAAGACTAAGCAACCATTTCCTCTTCTTTTGAGTTGCAAATTTCTTTAGATAGAAATCTGGGAGGAAAAAACGTCATATTTCTACTCTTCAGGGTACAAAAATCATGTTAGTACATGTGCCTGGAAGAGGGAAATAGCATACAAACTCCTACTGTCTGCTAAGACACCTCAAACCTTTACTGCCTTTGAAATGTAGCAGGATAAAGTAAAGATGACTCACTGCAACTCAGTTCTTATTGTTTACAGCCATTAATGTCAATGTTTCTATTGCTGACCATTTATCAATGGCATTTACTCAAACATAAGACAGAAGAGACTAAGCTTTCTTTTTGTTTCCCCCAGCATCTGTAACAGAAGCAAGCACATAGACTTCTCATTTTCCATGAAGAAACAGACACTTTACAAAATCAGCATCCCTTCTCTACATCAAAACTCCTTACTTTCTGAAAGCAGACTTCTGAAGCGCTTGAGTGCAGAAAAGATGCAAGACTCTTCTTGTTCAACACTGCATTTTTCCTTTGTCAAATAAGCTTATTCTAAAAGCTTCTCTCTAGGAATCCAAAGTGAGATTGTTTTTCAGCAGCTGAACTGTGTCACAGTCTCACTCCTAAGCAGGTCCCTTCAGCTTATTGATAAATGGGAAAATATTCTGGGTGCTTCTGGAAGATAAAACGTCCCAAACCTCTGTTGCAGCACTCACCATCCTACCTGTTAGCCAGTCCTTTCCAGGCCAACACAATGCATCTTTCATCCAGCTGTCCCAGCTGCTTTTTCATTTACAGATTTTAAAGCTTTTATATTAAAATTAGGATTCTCTAAACTTCTTCCCTATGGAAGTTAGCCTTCTTCTGGCCAAGAAGGCCAATGCCATTCTGGGGTGATCTTATTAATGTTTATAAACGTGTAAAGGGTGAGTGCCAAGAGGATGCAGTCAGGGTCTTCTTGGTGATGCCCAGTGACAGAACAAGGGGCAATAGGTGGAAGTTGAGGCATAGGAAAACTCCATGGAAACATGAGGAAAAAATTTGTCAATTTGAAGGTGATGGAACACTGGAACAGGCTGCCCAGGGGGCTTGTCAAGTCTCCCTTTCTGAAGATATTCAAAACCCACCTGAATGTGTTCCTGTGTGATCTGCTCTAGGTGATCCTGCTCTGGCAGGGGGGTTGGACTGCACGATCTTTCGAGGTCCCTCCCTGTGATTCTGTGAGTTTAGCTCCCACTACGCTCTTTTTGCCATTTCCCTATCACTGCAGTGAACAGATCTGAATCTCCTACATGAAAAGGCTTGACAATAGAGTGTAAAGTAGGACCAACCTGAATCTCAGAAAGGAAGGAAAGTGTCTCTGACATTATTTTAGTCCTATAGAGACCAATATCCTTTTTATTAATACCACAGCTATCTAAGCAATCTGGCATGGAGATCATTTTATGTATAAACTGTGAATGAAATCAAATGGTAACTATCAATTCATATTCAAGATTATGAAGTGGCTTAAATTTGTAAAGAATTCTCTTTTCTTTTTACCATATGGCAATTCTTTGACAGAAAAAAAACCCCACCACTTCAGCTCTCCTAATCGCTTTCAGCTGCAGGTGAGAAGAAACAGAATTAAAATTAATTAAACAGCCCCTTTATATACACACTGGGTTGGGGTTTTTTTCAGTGCTGTTGGCAGAGAGAAACAAAGATGCTGTATGAAAAATGGCATTATGGTGAGTAATACCTTGGTTTAAGTGTGTGGCCTCTGTAACCTGAACACCATTCACAGAACACTGTGCTCTGTTCAGTGGTATTAGATTCACAGTACCGTTGAGATTTTCAAAGATGCAATGCTCACTTTCCAAATCAAGGCCATGAAGAACTGAACAAAAAGAAGTAAGATAACATCATTAGTCTCCTAAAAACTAGTAAGATTAGCGTGCTGATATTAATTTGTTACAGATAAGTTGCACTACATAACTATGAGTATCTTTTCTTTTTATTCTGCACTAAGCTCTCTTCCTTCATCACATCCTGCATGCCTTAAATGTTGACCCTGTTTGTTTTGTTGTACTAGAAAGATGGGTGTTGGGTTGGTTTGGGGTTTTTTTGGTGTAATGTTCTTTCCTCCTATGTTTGGCACCTCATTAGCAGGTGCTCCTTTCTTTCTGATAAGAGCCAGAAAAGAAAAATTTACAAATTTGTAGAAAGAGGGCTTTTACCAGTTTCACTGGGAAGTAATTACCTCAAAGCAACTATGCTTGAATGTGAAAAGACAGGATGTAATATGCAATCATAGACTAGCAGGAACAGGGAAAATAAGGTTTTTCTGTTCTGTGACATTCAGGCTTTTATCACCAGCTATGCTACTTCCTATTTTTTTCTTCAGCTAAGGTATGATTATCTCTACCTGTATTGTTTAATACCATAAAGCAATGCTGGCTTGCTAGTTTCATGGAATGTATGCATTTATTTTAATCTCAGCATCATCTGACCTACAAAAATACTAAGCCAGCTAAGTTATTTGACTCTCAGTCTCTTGCCTAAGATTTCAAGGATGCAGTTTCTTTACCCTAACTGCCTTCAAGCAACATACGTGACAAGGCAGTCCAGGTCTGGCAGTTAGCTGCTTTGATAAGCAACAAAAAAGACAATCAGCAGAAGCAGCCTATCTGCTTTTTTACCAATTTCCAGATTTTTCTTCAACTCAAACCTACAGCCCAAGACTGCTATAGGTATAACCCATAACAATATTGTCATTATACAAAAAGGTTAAGAGAATGACTGTGCAGTAATTGTGACAGGTGCTGCCTGAAAAGCAGGATGCTATTTCAAGAGAAGCAAGAAATAAATTAGCAGCAAGTGTATGAATAAATTTTAAGCCCACAAGCTATTCCAGAAGTCATGCTTTTTGAAGCAGATCCCACATAATTCAACTCTGAAATCACCTGAAAATTCAAATACACAAGAATATACAGGCAACCAAAAAAAGGGAGGGGGAAACAAACAAAACAACCCCCCAAAAAATCCCCCTCCCCCCAACAAAAATAACGAAACAAACAAAATCCCTACAAATGAAGCTCTATTCACATATTGATAAGTTAGAAAATAAAAGAAACTTGAAGAAAGAACACAAAAACGTGTCAAATTCCATACCAATATCCTGTTCTGTCATAGCATCCTCTCTGCCAACATATGTTTGGCCCTCCTAATTAAGAGAGAAATGCACGTTATATTCACTTGAAATCTCCCTTCCTCTTCCATAAACATAGTTTATCCTTCCACCTTCTGAGAGTAAGCTGAACAAAATACATGCTTAAACACACATGAAAAAAATTAGGCAGAATTTTTTGAACGCTTTCAGAATCACCATTATACAATTTTATTAGCAAATTCAAGTTTCAAGTGTCCTGTGTATCATCACCTTCGTAATTTTGAGGCAACTAATCTAGATTTAGATTTCAAGTCAAGCCTAACAATGAGATGAATGTCAAACCAATAATACATGGGGAAGAATACATTTTATGTATATATATATATATATATATATATATACATAAAATGTATATATATATATATATGGTTAACCAGTTGACCCTCAGGATAAACCTAAACAGTAAATTAACAGATACTTTAATTGAATCAGCTGCAAGCTCTTAAAAGCTTTTCTTACTGCAGAAATGTAATGAACTTCTCTTTGCAGTGGGGAAACGTAAGGAGCCCTACATTTAGAAAGATTTGTCTATTGAAAAAAATTGCAAGGCATACAAAGGCTATGGAAACACAGATGTCTGTTTACCTTCAAGTGGTACAAGATGATACCAGTACTGAGAAGATCATCATCAATGCCAATTAGATGAGGCAGTTCAGAATCTAATACAACCCCTATCCCTTCTTTCCTCAGAGCCAAGGTTTGTTCCTGCAAAAGACCAAAGTCTGTGTGTTAGAGCATGGAAGAAATTTCAAACCAAGTTTAATGTAACTTATTCTCTGTAATATTATCCCAAAATAAAACAGTTTTTTTGTGTGTTTGTTTTTTCTTTTTGTTGTTGTTGGGGTTTTTTTGGTGTTTGGGTTTTGTTTTGTTTTGTTTTTTACATTTTCAATGTGACTGTTCCATTTCCATGAGCATTCCAAGCTTTCTGCTCAGGAAATTTGTGAAGGTGTTGTTTGAAAGAAACCAGAGAAACAGCTGAACTACACCAGATAAGAAAGATCAATTGAAAGCATAGCAAAGCAACATTGTCTAAAAGCAAGCTACCATACCACCTTGTATAATGGTAAGGAGAATCTAAAACTCTTCCTGTTAAAATTAGCCATGCTGAATTCTGAGGAGAAAACTAAAAACTCTGGCAATCCTCTAAATAAATTGAACCTTGCACCATAAACTCCCAAAAGATATCTGAAAACTTGGTAAGCCTCAGCACTTAAAACATCATCCAGTATACAGGAAGCACTGCCAACAGTAAATAAATGTAGGAAATATTTGCAGCATATAATTTTAATTCCTTCAAAGTCCTTTATAGCCATGTGTAGGATGAAACATCAGTCAGCAGGACTGCCAGTGGGACACTTCAATCTCAGATAAAGCATCATGTGATGCAGTAGTGACCAGAAAGATTATACAATAAAAAAAAAAATTAGTTCTAGTTTTGAAATAAGTCTCAGTACTTATGAAATTTATTTTTCAAGTTGAAACCAAATCCTATTGGCTTCTAGGCCTGGAAGATAACAGCAACAGAGACAGTGAACACGTACACACACCATCTTTCCAAATAAATGTGGTTTTCTACATAAAGCAGCTAAGGTCTTCTAAGCCAAGGAAGACTGACAACCCAGGAAGGAGAGGCAGCATCAGCAAGCATCACTTCTGTGTGTTGCAAGAGCACATACTTCTCTCCTGGCACTTTTTAACACAGAAGAAGGGAGTTTTGGCAGTGCCATAACTCCTTTCCCAAGTCATCAGCATGCCTTCTGCAGAGCCAACCAAGACACCACACCGTAAGAAAAACACCCAGCCAAACACCCTCCCCAAAAAAACCACCCTAGATAAAAGTTTTATGCGTTTTCCCAAGCACAGTGATTTGACAAAGCTGAAAGATGAAAACCAATGCAGTATCTCATTTTCCTGTACAGTATAAGACATTGTCAATACTGATCCTGTTTAAAAAAAAAACTCCAAGTATGACTACATCTGGGCAAGGCAGGATGATGGCACAACGTACAAGAGGCACTCCAAAAGAAAACCAGGGAATCCTGCTCTGATCAGGCATGAACTGAAAAGCTTTCCAGCATTCAGAAGGAAGGTGCTGCCCTGTAGGTCTCTGACATTCAAAGTGCACCCAGCTATTCCTTAATATGATAAAAGTGTCACCTTGTAAAAGCAAAAAAAATACAGCTTAAATCATTGTTCACATAAAAAATTGACTTCCATACAAAAAATACCTATCACATATTAAATATTTAATGAGTAGCATTTACTGGTATCTAGAATTTATAATGTTCCCACATGACAAGGTTGAAGACTTAAAACACTGAGGACTGGTGGCTGTTTACACAACAGCTGGCACCTCCAGCCTGATGGAACTGGTATCACAGAATGGTAGAGGTTAGAAAGAACCTCTGGAGATCATCAAGTCCAATCCCCTGGTCAAGGCAGGTTCACCTACAGAAGGTGACACAGGAACACATCCAGGTGAGTTCTGAATATCTCCAGAGATGGAGAGTCTACCACCTCTCTGGACAGCTTGGTCCAGTGCTCAATCACCCTTAAATCAAAGAAGTTCCTCCTCATGCTTAGAATGGAACTTCTTATGTTCAGGTTTGTGCCCATTACTCCTCGTCCTGTCACTGGGCACCACCAAGAAAAGCCTGGTCCCACCCTCCTGACACCCACCCTGTAAGTATTTATAATGCATTGATGAAATCCCCCCTCCCTCCTCCCCACCAAGACTTCTCTTTTCAGACTAAAAAGACCCAATTCTCTCAGTCTTTCCTCAATAAGGAAGATGTTCTAGTCCCCTAATCCTTTTTGTCACCCTTTTCTGTACCCTCTCCAGCAAGACCCTGTCCCTCCCCCGAACTGGGGAGCCCAGAACTGGACACAGTACTCCAGTACACCACAGCAGAGTAGAGGGCAAGGAGAATGTCCCTTGGCCTGCTTGCCACACTCTTCTTGATGCAACTCAAGATGCAATTGGACTTCCTGGCCACAAGGGCACACTGCTGGCTCATGGTCATCCTGTTGTCCATCAGGACTCCCAGGTCCTTTTCCCCAGAGCAGCTCTCCAACAGGTCAGCACCCAACCTGCACTGATCCATGAGGTTGTCTTTCCCAGATGCAGGACTTTACACTTTCCCTTACTGAATTTCTTGAGATTGCCCTGTCCAGGTCTGGCTGAATGGCAGCAGAGCCTTCTGGTGTGTCAACCACTTCTCCCCGTCTGGTATCATCAGCAAACCTGCTGAGGGTACACTCCATATAATATTAAGAGCTGAACAGTTTGTTTCCTCTCCCCCTGCCCCAGCATACACAAAACATTTGCCAACATTCTTGACACAAACATCCCTGGAGGCAAAAGAAATTACGATTGGGTGGGAAAAATATCTCAACAAATAATTAAGAACAAAGAAGAAAATAGGCTTCTTCATTTTCCAGTCTTTAATATTTAACCACATTTTTGCTATATTCAGAAAGAAAGCTTGTGCAACTGTAATTTAAAATTGATGTGTTGCTTATTTATTCAGAACTAAAATTAAAGAACACAAATTAATTGAGGTTCCAAACCTTCATTTTGTAAACGACTACCATTCACGCACAGAATGCATCCTGTCAATGGAGGCGTTAGATAAATGCAGCAGAATAAATGCAGACAGGAGCTGCAATTAACTATAATTCTTTTTCTCTTTAATACTGGCTATAAATTAGTTTCTCTCTTCAGATACAATTTACTAAAAAGGTATCTGGAATAATTGCTCAACTTGAAAATTTAATTCCAGATTCAGAAAGCTTCTTCAAAGAAGCTTCCAAACAGCAAACTGTGCCCTTTTGCCCCAAACCAAAAATCACAGAAACCCAATCAACAATAGATCTTTATTATTCTCTGCTCCTATTGCCAGAGAAAGAGAAGAAAAAAGGCTGGAAAGAAGTAGCCAAACTGCTCCTTTTTCAGTCTTGATGGTATAGGAAGGATGTTTCTAAAAGAAAACAGACCTTTTTTGAAATAAATTGAAGGTCTGTAAGCTATTGTAAGGCAGAGAAATAATTAGGTTTGAGCCATGATTTCATTCATTTTCATTTGTGCAACACAATCTTACAAAGCAGTGAATCCATAAGTCAAATTACAAGAGCAGGAAAGGTCACTGCCCCTATTAAAATCATACTAATTCAGATTTATGAAACCCTCAAGTTACACTTCAAGCAAGCTGAATGTACCACATGCATCTTAAATTAGCCTTGAACAGAAAAGTTTACAGATACTCCCTCAGTATTTAAGATGCCTTCATAAACTGTGGAAAATAAAGCAAGCCAAGAATTATCCACAAAGGAGCACTCCAGTTAATATGAACAGCTATTCAGTCTAGAGAAGAGAAGGCTGAGGGGAGACCTCATTGCTCTTTACTGCTCTCTAAAAGAAGGTGGAAGTGAGGGGAGCGTTGGTCTCTCACCCCTAGAATCAGGTGATAGGATGAGAGGAAGTGGCCCAAAAATTGTACCAGTGGAGGTTTATATTGGATATTAGGAAAAAATTCTTTCCTGAAAGAGTGGTCAGGCATTGGAAGAGGTTGCCCAGGGAGGTGGTGGAGTCACTCCCCCTGGAGGTGTTCAAGAAACGTGTGGACATGGCACTTTGGGACGTGGTTTAATGGTCCTGGTAGTCTTAGGTTGACAGTTGAACTCCATGATCTTAGAGGTCTTTTCCAGCTTAAACAATTCTATGGTTCTATGATTCTACTATGTGATCAGAAAAACAAACAACCAACCCCAAAACCCTAAAGGTTTTCTTCTTTAGGAAGTATAAAAGGACCCACTTGAAGAGTAGAAACTCAGATAATAATTCTGAGTCAAAAGGCAAGAAAACACTTCCTTGAGTCAAAGTTAAAATGAGGTGATTGCATTGCATATTTAAATGATGGTTTCTTTGAATTCAGCTCAGCAGTCAGAAAAATTATTTCATTCCTTAACACTTGTTCGAGAGTTAGGGGTGTTCAGCTTGGAGAAAAGAAGGCTCTGGGGAGACCTTACAGGGGCCTTCCAGTACCTGAATGGGGCCTCCAAGAAAGGTCTGGGGGAGAGACTTTTTACAAGGAGAATGGATTTACACTGGAAGAGAAAATAAAGTAGATTTAGATTGGATATTAAGAAAAATTCACTACAGTGAGGGCGGTAAGACACTGGAACAGGTTGCCCAGGGAGGTTGCGAATGCCTCGTCCCTGGAGGTGTCCAAGGCCATATTGGACAAGACCTTGAGCAACCTAGTCTAGGGGAAGGTTTTCCTGCCCATGAGGGTGGGGTTGGAACTAGATGATCTTTAAGATCCCTTCCAACCCAAACCGTTCTATGATTCTATGATATAAAAACTGTTGCATAATCTCATCCCTTCTGCACCGATTGAGTTTGCTTTATTAAATGATATGGTGGCATCTCCAAGCTCACAGCTGAGATGTTCTGACAGTTTCAGAACAAAACCATTGTCTGAAGTACTTATTTGAGCTGTAGAATTATTCACCATACAGAACTGCTTATGATAAGGAATACTCTAGGATATATAGGATTTCTTTAAATGTAGTTCTTTAAACTCACACACAAAAGTGGAACCACACAGGTTTACTTTTTTAGCCAACAAGGTACTGAGTTAAATTACAAAAGAAAAGAAGCCCAGGTGCTGCTTTTAACATTCCCTGACCATTCTACCAGTAGAGTGAAACATTTGATGTGCTAGGTCAGTAGCAGCATGAGTATAGGGTAGGTAGTATGTTACAGGTTAAGGGACTACAGGTTAAGTGTCCCAATTGTAAAGAAGTTTTTCCAGAGAATTCAAGTCCAGTGGGATGGAAAATCTCAAAGGGGCTGAACAGAATACAAAAGATAAATTTATTCCATTTCATAGGTTCTTCAAATTCCCACACAGTTTGGGAGCACAGCTTGCTCTTTCTTTCTCTTCTCATTTTTTTCCCCTCTTTGCCTACCTTCTGAACTTCGTTTTTGCTTCTCTCCACCCATCACTGGTTAGGCTACTGGTAAGAATGTTGGCTGAGACGAAAGGGAGATAACTTAGCTGGTACACATCCCTCTGGGCTTTGTTCAGGGGGATGTGGGCTCCTTTGTGTACAAGGATGGGGGGTCTGTACAGAGGGATAGCTGTCTAGTTGTGTATGTACATATGTATTTGCAAATGTTTATTACCTTTTATGCTTTTACATTCAGTTTGTGGGGTTTTGTAAATCATAATTTCATTTAACTGCCCAAATCTGAGTAGATGTGGTTATTTACCCTTTCAGGGCAAATTCCACTTTCTACGTGGTGTCAAACCAACACAGCTGCCCTTTCAACAAACAGAATTCTGTTACCCTTTCCAGTGCAAAAGCTCAATTCTTTCATTTAAATATTGAAAAGATAGCTGTTGGCACCCAGTCCTGAGAATACACTGTGCAGACACTTACAGAGAAACACAACAATTTACTTAGCCAGCCTAATGTTCAGATGTCTGCATTTAAATTATGCAAAAAAAGGCATAATACCAAATTAAAGAAATTATGGGTAAAATACTCAATGGCAAAAGTCTCTGCATTAATATTTAACCAGAACACATTAGAGGGGATCCTTAAGCTAACAGGTACTTTGGGTGCTTTTGGTTTTATGGAAAATATGCTGTTCTAGCCTGAGTTCAGAAAACTGTCTGAGGATACTCAGTGGCCCGGCACTAACATTAAGCTCTCTACAAAACATATAGATTTAAACTGTACACAGGGGAGGATCTTAATTCTTAATTGGGTTTCCTCCAATTATATATTCAGTACACTTTGCATTCCATTTAAATCACTGGGAACAAATGTTTCATAGCTACTGGGGAAAAAAAGAGAAATCTATACTGCTCAGAATCAAAGACACATGAAAATGCCTCTTCACAAACCCAAGCATATCACAGAGTTAGGGGAGTAGGAAATAAAATCATTCAGCAAGAATTCACAACCAAAAGGCAAAACTGAAGGACACTGTAGGCATGACTAATTCACATAGATGCAAGAAATAAACTGGAGAGATGGTGAGAAAAGCAAATTACCTATGGAAAAGGCACAGGCTATCCACCACCTGTGATTCCAAAGCTCCAAAAACCATGGATGCAGAAAGCATGAGTTCATCTATGGAGGGTATTTTAATTGGAGCCAATATAATTTACTAGCAGTATAAAGGACAAGAATGTTTCAGGCTTGATTTAAACCCACATTTCCTACTGTCTTAATGCATAATAGCAGTAAATCACAGAATGACAGGGGTTAAAAGGGACCCCTGGAGATCATATAGTCCAGCCCCTGTGCCAGAAAAGCTTCACCTACAACAGATTGCACAGCACAGCATCTGGGTGGGTTTTGAATCACCTTAGAAATTTGTGTTAGCAATTCCTGAACTCTTTTGACTGCTGTGAATGTTGTAGTTAAGAAAAAAATCTTACAGCAATTCTTTAGCTATTTTGGATTAAAATCAACTTTGTATTCACACTGAAACCTTTTTTTTTTTTTTTTGAGCTGTTTTTATCCTGTGTAGGATCGTTCAGATCTCACCACTTCAAACTCAAATTTGTGATACAAAAAATATCACCTGATGATTCCTTACGCAGCTTTTTCTGCTTTTGGTGAGTTACCTTTCAAGAGATCCATGCAAGGAAGTGGAAAACATGGAAGTGGCACTAACTAAAGAGAAGGACCTCCTCTCCCAGCCTTCTCCCTGGCTTCTTAACTTGCAGAGTATTTCATTATTCTTAAAATATTTCAGCACATGAGAGGAAAAATTCTTTGGAGTACCATTTTAGTTGTCTGTCTTTATCTAGTGCTTCTTTTTTCTTCTTGGTTTCTACCAAGGCAGGCTAGCCCAACAACCACAGTGCAAAAATGCTACTGGCGTTATCTACATTCTGCGGCAGTTTTAGGCTGATGCCTAGAAAAATTTTCCACAGATTGAGTAGAAAGTGGTAGAATGTAAGTAAGTTACCATTGGATGTAAAAGGGAAAATAATGTTAAGGTCTATATAATCCAATTGATATGATAACTAACAAAGTTAGTTGTATAAACTAACTCTTTCTCTTTTTGGCTTCTTCACTCTAGCAGATACTAGCTGGTGGCTTTTGCTTGGCTGTTGCTGACCTTGGCTGCACTCTTCTTGTGGCTAAGCACTAACAAGCTACTCTCTGCTCTTTTCTTTCTCTTGTCCCAGGTACAGGGGGAAGAGGAAGAAGCTGTTGGTAACCCCCTGGTTTTGTCCAGGGTAGTTCTTGTGTTGTTTATAAATTGCAAATACATGTAAATATTGTATATTTTGTATATATTCATTGCATTTCATATTTCTAGATGGTAGTTTTGCTTGCAAATGTAGCTTCATTTGCTTTCCAACTGAGCTGGTCTGGCAATTTTATTTTGGGGGTAATTTCAACCCACCACACATTCATATATTTATATTTTAGTAACAGCATGCACTTCTTAAAAGAAAAAAATATCACCACGTTTAATTTGCATTAGATAGGAACACCCTGTCTAGATCCACTCATGAACTTGACAGCTAAAGAAACTGAACTCTGATTTACCGGCACAAACAATTTTTCACTTCATCTTTGTTAACCTGTAAATCCTTTTGACGTTTAGCTGCAGGTTGGCATCGCATTATGAAGTCAAACAAGTTAAATTATAGATCAGTGAGGTTTTATAGAAAATCCAGGAGTAGTTTAGCTGAATAAATTATTGAGCTTCCATCAAACAACTAAAGTACACACAGGCTAAATCACTCTGCAGTTTTCACTATTAATGTGTTGCTTTGACACCCTAACAATTATCTAATAATCTAGGAGCTTAGATCAACACAATATCACCATCTTATTGTGTGCTATGCATGTACTGCACATTCCACAGAAACCAAATTTATCTTCAAAGTCACTAAATATTCCAGACATGTCATTGGGATATGTGAATGCTTTTATTATTCCTATATCACCTTTCTCCATTTATCTACATGAATAAATTACTCTTGTGAAATACAAAAGCTTGTCGGTACAAATGAAAAGACACTGTTTGTCAGCATGTTCTCCCCTCTTTCTTTTTAAACAGAAGAATATTTTGCCTACTTAAATAAGACAGGTAATCCTCCAGCATGCAATTCCCATAAGCTTCAGACATGTTGTTGGCAATTACAATCAATTCCACATGGTGCTAGTAAACAGTAACTCTCCTGCATGAAAACTTCTAACTTTGGTCTTGAACTTCAACTTGCATGCAGTTCTGCATGACTCACATAAATGCTAAAGCCACAAGTTTGATGCAAAACCCACGAGGCATTATGAGTGAATGTTCCTTCATGTTTAAAGCAAATAATTGCAAAAAAGCAACCTGTTACTAAATCAAAAGTCTATGCAAGTGTTGTGACAAAAGCCAATGCTGTAAACTCAACTATGCAACAAGATCACCATTCTCATACAAACGAGCCATAGACCATGAACTAGCTCCATCTCTACTTGATTTCTTTGCCCTCCTAAATGCAAAGGTTATTCTCATTATTTGGGCAGTACTGTCCTAATGTTTGGAGAGCTTTCTAACAGATTAAAAGTAGCAAGATTTAAGAGGCATACACTTCAGGCAGGCTTCTGCTTCTATTTACAGAAATTATCTGAATAATTCAAGATATAACTCTTTGTAAAGAGCTACATAAACACATGGACTACTCCTCTGAATTTTCAAATGCATCACATGCTAATCGGTATAAAAAACACACAGCAAACTATTGAAGTTACACTCACAAGATTAAGAGGCAAACATACTAAAAAAATTTAGCAAAGTTGCCAGTCAGCCCTTAAAAAAAAAAAACCAAAAAACTTATTTGATTAGTTCTGTAATTTAAGCAAAATTTCCAGGATTTTAGCTCTGCTTAAAACACCAGCAATGTTGTCCCAACCTGAGGGGAAAGAACTGAAAGGGACCTCTTATGTTTCCAAGTGCAGTTCCCAAACACCACATTGAATCATTTTATAGATTATACTGAGGCTCTCATCCATTTTATAACGTAAATTGTTTTCAAATATTTGGTCTGAACTTACTAATTATCAGCTCATATTTGTGTACTTTCCATTATTATTGATATTCAACTGAAATAATTATTTTCCTTCTCCAGCATTTATTCACTGATGCAGTTCACTGCAGTTCTAGTCACCCTTCTTACTGTGGTTATACCAGGCCAAACTCCAAGTATCTCCTTTTGTATGATCAGAGTCACCATATCCTGGCATTTAATGCATCATCTCTCAAGGTCATCTTCACTCTCTACAGCTCCCTGGAAAAAGATTGTAGGGAGGCGGGTGTCTCTCTTCCCTAGTAACAACCGATAGGATGTGAGGAAATGGCCTCAGGTTGCACCAGGGGAGGTTTAGGTTGGAGATGAGAAGAAATTTCTTGACTGAAAGGCTTCTCAAACACTGTAACAGGCTTCCCAGGGAGGTGGTTGAATTCCCATCTCTGGAGGTGTTTAAAAGAGGCAGAGATGTGGTGTTAAGGGACATGGGTTAGCACCAGATTTGGTAGGGTCAGAGAATGGTTGGACTCTGTGATCTTAAAGGCTTTTCCAAACAAAACAATTCCATGATTCCTTGATGACTTCCACGCCATGTTCACAGTGTATACACAATTTTTGCCAGCACCATGTCCAATGGCACCCTTATTTTCTACTCACTATGCAAAACATGTACCTGATCCCTCCAAGATTCATTAGTCTTCCATGCAGATGTACTATCTCACAACAGTAGTCTCATGCCTTCCTTCTCCCCTTCCATGGTGCATTTAGCTCTTGTTAGTCTCAATGCTTTTACAGTGAAAAGTGTTTACTAGTCATCCTTCTATTAGTCTAATCCTTAGAGTCATCTCATCCTCTGTAAGATGCTCTGCTAGACAAATTAAGTCTCCCAGCTTTAACAGCAGCAAACTTTACCATACCTAAAGAAATTGTTAAAAAAGATCAAGCCCAAAAATGAGCTCCAAAACCATCTCCCAAAATACCCACAAGCACCCTCCCCTCCCAGTACACTGCCTCTATCACATCCTCTGTAAAACCAGTTTTATTTTATTTAAATTGTAATCTCCACACTACCTAATTAAGTAAAAAAATGGCCTGTGAGTCCCAGGTTCAAATGCTTTACTAAGATCCAGAGATGAGAAGGAGTCCTTCAGCTGTTTCTAGCAGGGATCACTGAAAGACAGATCCAGATCCAAAACATACTGAGCAAACAAAACAGAAGCAACTAACTCTGGAAACTATCACAGGCTACAGACAACATTATAAATATTAATTAAATAGGAAATGTCTATATACGAACCAACGTATTTTATAGGGGAGAAGGTAGTTATGATTGCTCCCATTTCTGAAAGTCATATGGCAGAAATCAATATGCCAGTTGGAAGAAGTCTTCACAAGAAAAGCATTACTGAAATTAAAGTCTCCTCACTAGTCCAGCACATATAAGTCATTCAGGAGGCAGTATGAGTCAAAGCTTTGAGTTCCTCTCTAGTTCCCTCCTTCAACATAACGAATGTAGGGCATTGCAGCAGTTCTGAATTTCACATTTGCATTTAGTTTAAAATGTTTAGTTCTGCTAGGTAATATTTTATCAGGCTATTTTTCTTTCATTTAATTTTTAGAACCGACTTTTAAATTACTTTTCTGGTAATTGATGAAGGTATAATCACCTTACTTTTTTACCCTGGTAATTGGCAAAGGTATAATCACCTTAATTTTTTCCCCCAGAAACACTGTCTTAAGTTTTACTAGGTCAGTGACAGCAAACAACTTGTCACTTACATGAAGTTTTAATGCAAACTGGAATGCAATTAAAAGGTCAGAAACTGGGAAAATAAAACCAAAACCACAACAAAACCACTCCCTTTTATCTTGAGGTAAACATTTGAGGATAGCACAAGACCACGGAATAAACTGCCCTTTCAAAACTACCCATTTGATTTGGAGTACCCAAAGCATAGAATAATTGGCACTTTAAGGTGGCACAAATGACAACAGCTTGTGCATCATGAAGTGATTAAGATTGTTGACACTCTTCTTTTGTAAAGCTGGTAAACTCAGTTTGGGAAACTAAACTTCTCTTATCAACTATTCATGTCTTCATAAATTCATAGAATGGTTTGGATTGGAAGGGACCTTAAAGATCACCTAGTTCCAACCCTCCTGCCACAGGCAGGGACACCTTCCACTAGACCAGGTTGCTCAAAGCCCTGTCCAGCCTGGCCTTGTACACCTCCAGGGAGGGGGCACCCACAGCCTCCCTGGGCAACCTGTTCCAGGGTCTCACCACCCTCACTAAAGAATTTCTTTCTAACAGCCAGTCTACATCTACCCTCTTCCAGCTTAAATCCATTCCCTCTTGTCCTTTCACTACAAGCCCCTAAGAAAGAAAATCAAATTCTATCAGTAACAGTACACAAGATATGTGTATGTGTGTGTGTGTGTGTGTATTATATATCATATAATCATAGAATGGTTGGAAGAGCCCTCTGAAAATCGTAAGAGTCCAACCCCTCTCCCCCCTCCCCTGTCAAAGCCGGATCACCTGGGGTGGGTCACAGAGGAACACATTTATATGGGTCTTGACAGTCTCAGAAGGAGACTCCACAACCTCTCTGGGCAGTCTGTTCCAGTGCTCCATCACCCTCACAATACAGAAGTGTCTCCTTGAGCTGAAGTAGAATTTCCTGTGTTCCAGTTTGGATCTGTTGCCCCTTGTCCTATCACAGCACATCACTGAAAAGAGCCTGGCACCTTCTTCTTGACACCCAGCCTTCAGATATGTATAAACATTATTAAGATCTTTTCTCAATCTTCTCTTTCCCAGACTAAACAGCCCCAGGCCTCTCAGCCTTTGCTCAGACAGATGTTCCAGTCTCTTAATCATCCTCACAGCCTGCTTTGGATACTCTCCAGTATATCCCTGTCCCTCCTGAACTGGGGAGCCCAGAACTGAACACTGCTCCGAATGTGGCCTCACCAGGGCAGAGCAGGGAGGGAGGTTAACCTCCCTTGACCTGCTGTATACACTCTTCTTAATGCACCCCAGGGATACCATTGCTCTTCTTGGCCACAAGGACACATTGCTGTCCCACAGATGATTTATTGTCCACTAGGACTCCAAGGTCCCTCTCCATGAAGCTGCAGGTCAATTTCTAATCTGTATGGGTACATAGTCTGTATATATGTACAAATATAAACTGTGTATGCTGTATACTGTGAATTGCAGCACTTATAGCACAGTGACTGAAAGCCAGGAGAAGAGGCAGAGGAAACGTCTATGCCCTTTAATTACATTTAATGAAACCACAGCTTGTTTCACAATTCAAGCAATGAAATAAAAATGAACAGGTCATTGTAAGTTGCAATAGCCCAATATAGTAATTTAACTGTTTTAAAGAACAGCATAAGGGGATGTCAAATGCTTGAGCATCATAATAGAAGGACCTCAATCTTAATTAGGAACAATAATAAATCATGTGTATAAATGCCAAATAAGATTAAAGTACCCATTAAAAAGAATATATTTAAAGAGTAGGTCAAGACAAAGGGGAAATGGCAAGATGACAAGAATATAATTCCCAAAATACAATTAAAAGAAACAGGTACTATTTCTATGAGAGGGCAGTGTCCTTTAAAAATTAATTAATTAAAACCAACCTATACCAAGAAATCTATGATCTGGCATCATTCCCTAACACCACGGCCAAAACAAATATCCCATCTCATAAAAAATAAAAATAAAATACTTGAATCATATTTCACAGCCAAGACACACATTCCAACTATTGACTCAAAGGTATAGTTCTCATCACATTTTTGTTGAGTTCCACTAAAACTGAACAGGGAAAACAAACAAAACCCCAAACAAAAAAAAAAAAAAACCAAAAAAACAAAAAAAACACAGAAGGGGGAATCTCTTGCACAGTAGACTACAGGATATCATGGCATTCTTGGCAGATTGCAGTTTTGAGCATTTTTTAAATTTAGGGCCCATTAAGCCAATGAGAGTCAAGTAGCACAGCTTTGCCAGCTACTAACAGAAAATATCACTGTCTTTAAACACAGTATTGTACCTTTAGGGAGAAAATGCAAAGCTGAAAAGCAACTCCTAAGAGAAAGACCTTGGAAACCTATGGGACAGCAATTTGGCCTTTTGGCCAAAAAACGGTACTCCGGGGCACGTTAATAGAAGTGAGTCCACCAGGTCCAGGGGGGGTTCTCCTCCCCTTCTGCTCTGCCCTGCCATAGCGAGACCACACCTCCCCAATTCAAGAAAGACAGGGATCTACTGGAGAGAGTCCAATGAAGAGCTAATGAGGATAATTAAGGGACTTTTACGTCTCTCCAATGAAGAAAGACTGAGAGAACTGTGACTGTTTATGCTGGAGAAGACTGAGAGAAAATCTTCTTAACATCTATAAATACCTGAGAGGTGGGTGTCAAGAGGAAGAGCACAGGCTCTTTTCAATGGCACCCAATAATAAGACAAGGAATAATGGATATAAGCTACAACACAAGAAATTCCACCTCAGTGTGAGGAGAAACTTCTTTACTGTGAAAGTGGTGGAGCACTGGACCAGGCTGCCCAGAGAGGTTGTGGAGTCCCCTTCTCTGGAGACATTCAAAGCCAACCTGGACACGTTCCTTTGTGACCTGCCCTAGCTGATCCTGCTTTGACAAGGGGGTTGGACCCAACAATCTCTAGCGGTCCCTTCCAACCCCTAACACACTGTTATCCTGTGATAGCCAAACCTCAAGAAGCAATCAGTGACCTCTGCACTTTGCTGACTGCTCTGAACCCTAATTTGGAGAGCCACCATCTTTGCTGCATTCTCACAAAAACATTCAGGAGATTACAATTTGTGTATTAACAGAAAACAATAAACAAGAAAATTGTGTTCACCAAAGGAGGTGTGCCGTTTGTTGTGTTTCCAAACTGTAAAATAAATACATACATAAATAAATAGGAGAGGGCAGTTTTTCATCTTCAGTGGCAATGTTTTACATCATTTTTGTAACACTAGAGAGAGTTCAAAACGTCCGTGCACAAATGCTGTGCCTCTCACCCAAATTCTCAGCAACTCCTGACAGATACTGCTGCATCACCTCACCTCCAAATCATAGACATAGTCAAAGTAATTAATCCCACTAGGTAAATGATCTCAAAAGAAAAGATTCATGCACTGATATGGAATATAATGTGGCACTTTTCAACGCCTTTTAATGGATGGCAAGTAAATATCACCAATCACAGCAGATGGAGGACAAATTCTAAGCCTCTGAGACAGCCAAGACACTAAGAGTTTCATATTTTCAGAAGCTAAGTAAGACCTCATAGAATCATAGAATTGTTGCAATTGGAAAAGACCTTTAAGATCAAGTCCAGTCATCAACCTAAAACCGCTGTGGCCATTAAACCATGTCCCATAGTGCCATGTCCACACATTCCTTGAACACCTCCAGGGACAGTGACTCCATCACCTCCCTGGACAGCCTATTCCATTGCTGTTGGAGGGGGGAGGCGGGGGGGAGGGGGAAAGTCTAATTTTAACTATTTCAATAAAAAGCAGATTCTGTGTCTGAAATACTAATTTAAATGCTTCATTAACTGTCAGGAGCACATTAAACATCTCTTTAAAATGTTGCTAAGTGACAAAATCAGCTTGAATTTAAACCTGTACAATGTCCTCAATGAAAACTACTTGAGAGGTAGATTAAGACCAAAAAGATCACTGGTAAACAAAAGCTTATGACCTCTGAATATTATTTGTTGAGTTCAGGACAAACTTCAACATTGCTTTATTAAAAGCAAACCATGGCATTAAACATTTACAAAGAGAGAAAACCTGTATTTCTTATCTAAAGCAACTTACACTTGGTCAAAACTACAGAGATTTAAACATAAACCCAAGTACAACCAAATTCTCTCCCTCTCATAATTCAATTACATGTCTTAACGTTTGTCTTAAATTCAACTAATCAATTTAAGTCTTCAGAGATTGGCAACATTAAAGGAAAACAGCCAGAAGAAAACTCCTCAGAGAAAATACTCCCAGATTTTCCTGGGTTAGAGATACAAGAAGAAACAATTTCCCCGGTTTAAAAGAATATTTAACCTTAAAATCCTCCTTTACCTTTCTGCTACACTGCCTGTATACGACCTTAACTTTGACTCCAATCAAGGTCAATCAGACCACAGCCTCCTCCCCTCCACATCTCAGAACTCCCTGCTGGATTTTCCAGCCATTGACTGAAACCAGAGAAAGAGATGAAGAGAGACCACGATGTGATCAAGTAATTAAAGACTCTGTAAACAGAAGTAAATGGTAGGGGAATTACTCTAATTCACCTGGGCATTTGAAACACCAACGTTTCAGCTGTCCAAAAGTGTGACTTTTTATTTGCCACATCATCAGCTGCACGTCTCAAGGGAATAAAGCCTGTCTCACAAACATTAATAAAAATGACAGATGGCTCTGTACTGCCCTATAGAGGCCAATTAACCACTCAGATGAACATCAGAAACCCGAACCTATATGCTCCTTTTCTTTCACACAGATAATTCCTGGTTATGTGACAGTCACTCTACCCCAAAATCCAGAGTGTCCTTGCAGCAATAATGTCACAGAGTAACTGCCATATCAATATTCCAAACCCTGATTTTCTCACAGTTCCCATTAAAAAGCTGTCACCATAGAAGATGCAGAAATACAAATGACAGGTGGATCCAACTGGAAAAACAAACACACAAAAAAGACAAAAAAAGCCCTAACAACTGAGTAGATGTCGTAATCCACAATTAAGTATCATGGGGTTTGGTTTTGGGTTTTTTCTCCTTTTAAAGCTTCTAGACAGTTCACCTTGTTCCTTAGAGGAATCAAGAGTCCAATGACTAGGGTGTGGTAATATCGATTGCTTCTCTTGACCAGAAATTCTTCTTCAAAACAAACATCCCCACAGTCAAACGAAACCAAACCAAACGAAAGCAAAACCAAAACACCCAATAAAACCCACCAGCAAACAAACAAACAAAAAAACCCCCACCAATAAACAAAAAACCCTCAAAACCAAAACACCTAATAAAACCCACAAAAATACCCCAAACCAGGACAGCCCAGTTATTTCTACTGAAGACTGAAATATGGTATTTTCCTGAGTCATGTCAGCACCTTTCTTGGCCTACCACCAGCACATCAAACCCTCATACTGACCATGCCACTCTCCAATCAAACTTAGAAGTCCAAAACTGTAGCCTGAGCTGAGGAACGGAAATGAAGGAGGATGGTAAGAAGCTTATGACATCAGACTGCTTCTTCACATAACTGAAGTCTGAGGACCATTGGACTGTTACAAATGGCAGGAAACTGAAACACTGCTTTTATGTTTTGAAATACTCTCTCCAGATTCGATTCCTTCAGCTGTGTGAACACAGCCACAAAGTAAGAACACAAGGGGGAATTAAAACAACAAAAAAACCACTGAACAAAAATAAACTTCCAACCTTTAACAATCAAAGACTTGGGAAACTGATCATGCAGGATGATACTTTTTAAGAGAAATGTACCATTCAGAAAACCCAAGAATTTAATGAAACCTGTTCAGAACAAATCTTTCAGCAACATTGATCCAGATGCTACAAATCTGACCCTTAAAGAAATTAAATGTAAATATTTAACACAAAGAGCTCCATAGAAGTTGACATATTGAAGATGTGCAAATCCTTCACTGGTATGTTGAAGATTAGCTGACCTTAATTATGTCTTCTGGATTTACCCAAGGGTAAAAACTCTAGATGTGGAAACACTAATCTAGGATGAACTATGCCAGAAGCTGCCCAAAATTGCAAACCTTTTGCTAAAAAAAACTCTTGAAAAACAATGAGACTTCTTTCATGTGGAAGGAGGTTGGGCTGGCAGGGGAAAACAAAACCAACAACTCCCCAGCAGGATTCCAACCAAACCCTGTGTTTTTAAGGTCCTCATACATGAAAATCCAACTGAAAACAAATGTGAGTTAGGAACCTAAAATACCTTTGAGCACCAGCTGATGTTTCAGTACCTGAAAGAGGAATAACCTGAAACATCAGCACATTCCCTTCCAACAATCAAACTGAACCTGCATTCTCTTTAACAAGACTATGTTGGATGAGTCACTGCTGACAAGATTTTTTTATTTCCTTCTGAGAAGACTGAAGTGGAAAGAGAAGGATATTAGGTTACATTAGATTGTCAGGGCTCAGTATTCTCTAAACTATATGTCTCAATAAAATCCTCATACTCAGAGGGAAAAATATATAAAAGTGAACCAGAAAAAATATTCTGCATAATAAAGCAATCTTGCTATGGATCAACTGGAAAAACCAGCAACAGTGATGTTCACAGAGCTTTTTGTGTTTGCACTGATGGGTTAAACTATCCAGACTATATGCTGAAGAGATGGAACAGACCCACTCCTTACTTTTAAATGCTGCATGGAAAATGGGCAGATACTTCATCAACAGTTTCCCACACAACTAGCATATATATAGTGGTCCTGCCAATATTAGGGATGTATCCACAAAGATGATTAGGGGAGTGGAACGGTGTCCTTACAAGGAGAAACTGAGGGAGTAGGGGCTCTTTAGCTTAGAGAGGAGGAGACTAAGTGGTGACCTGATTAATGTTTATAAATATGTAAAGGGTGAGTGCCAAGAGGATGGAGCCAGGCTCTGCTTGGTGATGCCCAATGACAGGACAAGGAGCAGTGAGTGGAAGTTGAGGCATAGGAAGTTCCATGGAAACGCAAGGAAAACTTTTTTCACTGTGAGGGTGACAGAACACTGGAGCAGGCTGCCCAGGGGGTTGTGGAGTCTCCTTCTCTGGAGATATTCAAGACCCACCTGGACGTGTTACTGTGTGACCTGCCCTAGGTGATCCTGCTCTGGCAGGAGATTTGGACTAGATGATCTTTCAAGGTCCCTTCCAGCCTTTAACATTCTATGATTCTGTATGCCAGATAACATGCCAAAATTAGGAAAGTTATTGATACAATGGTTCAGAATGTAAAAAAGAATTCTCAAATCATAATGTTACTTAAAGAATTAGAAGAGGAATAAGGATTACTCCCGCGGCAAAGCATTGATTATATGGATGAGAGGAGCAAGAGGTAGGAAAGGAGAAAGAGGGATTTCAAAAGATTGCGAAATCTGGTTTGGGCTTACTAGTAGTAATTCCTTAAAAGATGAAGGCAGAAGCAGAGATGACTTTTTAGCTTGTGCTTTGGATGGGAACTGGTTACATGGCTACCCTTCTTGCTTTGTAGGCTGGCTCCCTTACAAAACACTTATCACAAAGATCAGCCAAGACAAAACACTGAGAAAGCAGCTGAAAGAAATTCAATTGTAACTAATTGTGATTGACAAGGCAATTCCAGGGGGGAAAAAAAAAATCTATTCCAAGAAAACAACTTTGAAATATTTGAGATTCCCATTAAAGTGACAGCCTACACATTAACTAGGAAAAGCTGTTTAGTATCAGCGAAGCTGCTCCTCTCCTAGCAGGTGTCTGCTAAACAAGCTTCCTTTGTATTCTAGAAAGTTGTATATACAATATCAAATTTCTGTTCTATGTTTTACTACCTTCAGCTTATTGATTGTATGGTTTCTGGAACAACAAAACAAACTTTGAATCATCAGCCACAGCAACAGAAGTGCTGTTTGGGAGAACAGGGGAAGAGAGGAGGAGATACAGAACGCACCAATACACGAATCTGTGGATGTGACAAAGCCACACACTGTACCATCCTAAGACTTCAATACAATGCTTTTGAAAATACTAAGTATGCTCTTCCTTTGTAAGCAGAAGTTAGTTATATAATCAACAATTATGAAAGGAGATATTGAATCCCTCATGCACACGTATGTTAGAGAAGGCACAAATCCTTCGTAGATCTCCTCCTAGTCAATGGGACAAACCCAACATCATTCTGCTGGCTGCCAGAGTCGGTTGCAGTAAAATGAAAACAAAAAAGTTTAATACAATTAATACATTTCACAGGAGGGAGAAACTTCTACTATTCAAAGCCACAAAGAAAACCACAACTGAGAGGAAACTTTTTAATCAGATTTTTCCTTACCTCCTTGAGCGTTAGACCACACCAGCCTCATCAATCAGTAAAAGCCATTAAAGAGTCTGCAACAACTGGGATCAGAAAAAAGCAGTTTTGTTGTGAACAGCTTACTGTGAAAGTGCAGGTGCTCCAGCAGCAGCCCACACAGGCATCAATAGCTCTCTGAAATGAACTGTCAGTGAAAAAGGCAGATGCAACTGCTAAGCTAAAATGATGGAATATTAACCATGCTATTCCTTTAAAGAATAAGGGAATTACAGGTGCAGTTCTTAAGTCTCATGAGGTCAGCTTACCTTCTCCATTTTGCACTGCTCCCCTTCTCCCTCGGAACTGATGGGTGGGTGTTCATTGCTGACATGCAGCTGTCTGTTAAGGCACTGTATTGGTCCCCCAAAGCATCACTACACAACGTGCTGCAAGGATTCCCATCAGAAGCCTCAGCAAATTCAAAGTCAGTTTTCAGGAAATTTGACCCTCATTCCCAGAATTACAAGGACAAACTTAAGTTGAAATGCCTACTCCTTGACACTTTACACCTTGTACAGACAGACCTACTACTGACATCTGAGAAAAATTCCCTCAACAGTACTGCAGGATTTGGCTAATTGTAAGTAGGGGTGCCTGCTTGACTGCTCAAGCTTCCTGGACACTAGCCTGTAAAATCCTATTTTCCAGTGGCTTACCAAGCTTCAAACATCAAAGCTGCCATTTTCCATACCGAAGGATGGTTTCTGCCCTCACTAGCTTGGGTTTAAGGGAAAACTATTCTTCTGTTTCTAAAAATGAGGTATGCACGGCATTTTACTGCGTCTGAAGTGGAGCAGGCTTCAACCTTTTCACAGCTTTCTATGTGTGACTACACTGAGCATACATTAGTCTCAAACGAAAAGTGAATCTATGTACTGCAGCACTGATATTCAGGGTAGAGAACAAGATTTTTCTTGCCATTAGTGATCCTTCCTAGCAGGAGGTACTATACCTTCCAGCTAAGAAACAGAAACTCTGCCCTCTCTGTTCTTCATGCTGGTATCTCAATTGGGAGAGGGCCTGGCCAAAAGAGAAAGAAATAGGCTATCCTAATTCATCCTCCTCTTCCCTATGCATTACAATACAGTCTTTAATTACATACCATATATTTTCTACAGGGCCTGTGAATAATTCATTCCATAGACTGTACTCTGGGAATGAATCAAGAGAATGCAGCGAACTAGACAATTATCCACAGGACTCCTACCTTATTTGTTGCTATATCTGGATGATGAATGAGTCATGGAATTGTGGAGGGGGAAAAAAAAAAGTCTAGTCTCAGAGCTAATACATTTATTAATTTTAAAAGCTATTTCATTTTTTGTGTGTTTCTTGGGGGACAGGCGAATTAAGAAGTATTTCCTGCATCTAGAGTTCTGTTTTGTTTATTATTTACCCATAAATTCATCCTTACTTCTGTAGAGATGAATCTAAAGCAATAGATTACTTTAAATCTCCGAGTCCCCTCTCTCGGGGCCAACATGTAACCCCTGCTATGGGAAGAAACTGAAGAAAAGAGTAGGACTGTGCATACTAGTAAGCAACAATAATCAAGGAGGTAAAAAGAGGCTTCAGGACTAAGAAAGCTGGGAAGAGACCTTTTAGAAGGGTGAGCTGGATTGAAGCTCAGGGAGGGGAGATTGAGACTGGATATTAGAAGGAAATTCTTTACAGTGAGGGTGGCGAGACACTGGAACAGGTTGCCCAGGGAGATGATGGATGCCCCTCTCTGGAGATATTCAAGGCCAGGTTGGATGAGGTATTGAACTATATGGTCCAGCAGAGGGTGTCCCAGCCCATGGAAGCAGCAGTGGAACTAGATGCTCTTTAAGGTCCCTTCCAATCCAAACTAATCTATGAAAGTGTTTTGTAAAGGAAGATGTATAGGCCTGGTTTCTGGCACACTCTTGTTCCTCATAGCACAGCTACGGAGCTATAGAGTGAATGAACCTGCAGAGACACATGGCAGCCAGAAACTGGACCTGCCTTTTCCTTTGTTTAGGAACACAGCCTGATGGCAACAGTGTCAGATGCATGCTGCCATCTGTGTTTAACGAAATCCACTAAGAGATGTCTTAAAAATATCATCTCTGTAGTTGGGAAGAATAAAGAACAAGCACATGACTCCAGCAGCACTTCTCCTGCAGTATGGCTATGTAACTCAAGACTCTGCTGAGTTGCCAATTAAGACCCTGTCAGGTGCACAACAGTACCATGGACTCAAAGCAACCAGAATCATGCACTCCTGAACTAATATACTGCTAAAGACATGAGCAGAATAAAATAGTTCCAGTAATTCATATCCAATGCACAGTGCAATTAGAAACAGTTCCTTTGTAAGTGACTCAAGATAAATTTATGTTCTTGCCTGAAATGTTGATGTTGGAATGCTTCTTTACCCTCCCATAACCAAATCTAATGAGAAATTTACATTTTTCTTTTCTCCTTCTCACTACTTCTCTGCTGACCCTTTAGAAGAAACATCGTTCAGGGTGTATTTTCTTCCCCTTTTTTCTACAGGCTAAATCAGGAGCTTCCACTGCTTTCAATTTAGCTCTCCATCCTGAGACAAGAAAATTAATAGAAAAGCAGATCAAATGCCCAGGAGGAATTGTTGAACAAGTTGCATCTGAGCTGTAGAAAGGATTTCAAAAGCAACCCACTCTGTCTGACTCCCTTTCATTTGAAAACCACCTATAAGCCCTAGGGATGGATTAAAGCTAAGCATGGCCTGGATAATCTACAAATTCAGGGCCCCAGTTGTAAGGAGAATGGCAGCAAATACTTGGGAGTATGCTTATTTCTAGAAACCAGAGGGCCTCCTTTGGAGTGCACAGCCTGAATCAACCAAATTATTCAGCCCTGCCTTCATCTGTGGTTGGTAAGCTCAGAAATGGTAGACCCCTACAATGTTTCTCTAATAGTCCAGGTGGCTTAAAATGGGAAAACCATTTTAAACTGAAATAAAAACACAATTAGTAGCATTAGGCATCCCTTGATTCAACTTCCTAGAGGAAGCTGATAGTTAGAACTGGTCAATCCACTGCAGAGCCATCACAAGCAGCTCAAGAGGCTGGAAGAGAGAGAAGGAGGTTTCTGAATAAGATGAACACAGGTGGCAGACAGACATAAAATCAGACAACTATTTCTTTTGAAATCTACTTTTGACTGCTGCACTCAGCATTCCCCAGGTGGCTGGGGACCCTTTCAATAGTGTTGCTATTAGGAAAAGGGCTACAGTAGATCAGCAGCACCAGTTCCCAATTTAGTATTCTTTCTTCCTCTGAAACAGCAAGCCAATGCTGAGAACAGAGAAAGCACTTAAGAAAAAAAGAAATCATTTGTGAGTGAAGAGCAATGAGAGCCGCACTCCCGAAGGAAACCCAATGCGTATCTCAGAACAATCATACAAACCTTGAAAAAGTTTGTTTGCTTGCTTGCTTTCATAGCAATCATCTCCACTGTATTTTTTTTCTTCTGAGTTTGCATTGAGCTGAGCGTACTTAGCAGGCTGATGCAAGGAAGATGAACAGGTAAGTAATAACCACCATTTAATAATGGCCTCTGATGAGTAATATAGTATAAAAAACAATGTCTATTTATGGCAAAACGAATCACATTTGGACAACCTCAGTCCAAACTCAAATTCCCAAGCAGGAATCTGTGTGCTGGCCAATAGGATAAAGGGATAAAGATCCTGGAACGAAAATACATTGATTTTATCTTAACGAAAGGATGGGGAAGATATAATGTTATGTTTTCACATCTCTGATTCTGAACTAGTCCACAAAGAACAACAAGCCCATCTGTAGATGCTTTGAAGGAGGGAAACTATATGACATTTAGCAATGACAATTTATCCCAACTTTAAATCTTCTGACCAGAAGAGATGACATTATGGACTACAACCACTGCCAGTAATTGCTACACTTGCCCAAGGCCAGGTATTACTAAACAAACCCTAGTAAAACAGAGAGCTAAACTAGATATTCCTTGTCATTGCTCAGGACGCAGGAGCTGTGGGTAAAGACTGTACAAGGACTGAGAACAGAAAACATTCCCCTGTTGTCAGACAACTTCCTCAAAAAAAAGATGGGAAAAAACCACTCAGTAAACTTATTACATTTTAATGTATTGAAACTCAATTACAGATCTACAGAAGTGATTAACGAAGATAAAACTGTTAAAGGGAAGTTATAAAGAGAAGCTGCACATGATTGATACTGGCTTTTCAACTGCAACATCCATCAAAAGAGAAAGCAAATAGCAGACATGGCCTGCTGAAAGATCTGTGGGTGTAAAAAGCCTGTTTTCTCAATGATATTACCTGGTCAAATAAAAGATACCAGCTCTCCCAGAAGCTGTTCCTTTATATCCTTAAAATAACAGAGCTACAACAAATATAACAAAATTAATATGTTTTAAAGGCTTTGGCTGAAGTGATTTGTCAGCCATTCTAGATAGACAGTCGTTTGCATAGGAGAGCTGTAAAAAACATACAGCCAAATAACTGCAAAAATTTTGAGTGTACATAATCACTTCACAGTACATCCCAGCTCTCAATTGTTGTTCGGAAGCATCTCTGTCAAAACAGTTACTCAGGTTATTCAAGACTTGCTCCTAACAACATTTTGGCATTCTCATAAATTTATTTTAGCAACGGAAGTCGAGATACTGCTGATTATTTTGCCTTAGAAGATCTGAATTAGATCTGAATTAAACATGCAGAAGGAACCTGATTTTTGTATCTGCAGTGACATCTAGCGCAGGAAACCAAAACCACATTTAAACAGGCTCCTAGAGGAAGGGAAGCTACTATCATTTATTGCATGATTTCTGACAGATAAACAAGAATAATTAACATCAGGTCTTCTAAAACTTGCTTAGCATCTTGTCTTCTGCACAACACTCACAATCCAGCTGACGTGAACCCTATCAAGCCTAACACATTAGGTTGAGACAATTTACTGCAAATGTGCATTTTCCTTTTCCATACATTGATAAATGTACAAATATAATTGTTAGAGGGCAAACGATTGCTGAGAAAGCAATCACCCCTGTGAACAGAGTTGTTATTTTATTTAGTCTACCAACATTTCTAAAACAAAACAAATCCAACAGTAACATCTGACTTAAAATTATCTTTGCGAGCTCCATATATATATGCAATCCTGTTTTAATTTTGCAGTGATTTTTAAACCATTTTCTTAAAGAAAATTCAAGCAGAAGATAGTCCCTAGAAAGGAAACAAAATCTGAAAACACACAATGAGTTTTGTCTAATACAGATTACAAATGGAAGAAGCAATAAAGTAACAAGTAAGATTTGTTCAAATCACAGCATCACAAATTGTTAGGGACTGGAAGGGACCTCGAAAGATCATCCAGTCCACCCCCCTGCCATAGCAGGATCACCTATGCTAGAACACACTGGAAAGCATCCAGGTGGGTCTTGAATATCTCCAGAGAGAGACTCCACAATCCCCCTGAGCAGCCTGTTCCAGTGTTCTGTCACCCTCACCGTGAAAAAAATTTCTCCTCATGTTTCCATGGAACTTCCTATGTCCCAACTTCCACCCATTGCCCCTTGTCCTATCATTGGGCATCACCAGGAAGAGCCTGACTCCATCCTCTTGACACTCACCCTTTACATACTTATAAACATTAATGAGGTCACCCCTTGGTCTCCTCCAAGCTGAAGAGCCCCAGCTCCCTCAGTCCCTCCTCACAAGGAAGGTGTTCCACTCCCTCAACCATTTTTGTGGCTCTGTGCTGGACTCTTTCAAGCAGTTCCCTGAGGTCTTTCTTGAACTGAGGGGCCCAGAACTGGACACAATATTCCAGATGCAACCTCACCAGGGCAGAGTAGAGGGGGAGGAGAATCTCTCTCGATCTACTCACCACACCCCTTTCTATTACAGCCCAGAATGGCATTGGCCACCTTGGCCATAAGAGCACATTGCCGGCTCGTGGTGAAAGAATATCAAAGTGCGGATTTAAGTCTCCCATTAAAAGAACAGTCATGCTTCAAACACAGCCAACAACAGACATCCTAACCAAAATGCAATACCAACATGTCTAACTAGCAAAAATTTTACAAAAATTACTCACTTAGTGAAATTTGAAAAACACCCTTAGAAAGGAGTGTTGCTCCTGCCAAATACACAAATAACCACATATGCCGAAGCTGAAAAAGGAACATTTCAAAGAAAGGATCATGCACACATCAGTTTGTATATGATGCTCACCATTCTAGTAACTCTTTTTCTGTTCAAGCTGTAAATACAAACTTTTTAGAATCTCTGTTCCAAAGGCAGGTTCCAAAGTCTTTGAAAAGGTCTCACATGTACTTTTTCAATGGCAGGGTTAAAGCCCAGATTGAAGTCTTTTGTTAAAACTTCATTGTGGCAATTTTCCAATACCAAATTTACCCAAGGGTAAAATGATCAGATCCTAGCTTGTATTAGAAATGCCGTGTCCAGCAGGAGTAGGGAAGTGATTGTGCCCTTATACTCAGCTCTGGTGAGGCCACATCTTGAGTATTGTGCTCAGTTTTTGGCACTGCAGTACAAGAGAGATGTTGAGGTGCTGGAGCCAGTGCAGAGGAGGGCAACAAAGCTGGTGAAGGGCCTGGAGAATAAATCTTATGAAGAGTGACTGAAGGAGCTGGGGATGGTTAGTTTGAAGAGGAGGCTGAGGGGAGACCTCATTACTCTCTACAATGACCTGAAAGGATATTGCAGAGAGGCTGGTGCTGGTCTCTTCTCCCAAGTAATTAGTGATAAAACAAGAGGGAATGGCCTCAAGCTACAACTGGTAGACTGGACATTAGGAAACATTTTTTCATGTAAAAAGTGGTCAGGTATTGGAATGTGCTACCCAAGAAGGTGGTTGAGTCACCGCCCCTGGATGTGTTTAAAAGGTCATTTGGCTGTGGTGCTTGGGGATATGGTTTAGGGGTGAACCTTGTAGAGTAGGGTTATTGGTTGGACTTGGTGATCCTGAGGGTCTTTTCCAACTTGAATGTTTCTGTGATAAATAATTACAAATACCAAAATGTGCTCTTTGTTCACTGGATAGAAAAATAAAATAAAAATAAATTAAAGGATATAAAATTAAATTTAAAAAATAAACCAACCGTCATTTGTTAGTGACCCAGGACAACATCATTACGCATTAGGTTCCTAATGGTCTAACAATCTTACTACGGAATAGGTCCAAAACCCACAAGATTTGTTGGTTATCAAAGGCAATTAATAGGGAAGTGGTGCAAGTACTGGTTCTTGGAGAAGGGCATGCCATGGTTAATGGCCTATTACCTCTGTTAAAGATGCAATGTTCTAAAAGTTCTTGGGTTCTTCAGACCCCAAGAGCTTGCACAAATTCTCTACCCTACAGCCATCAAACCATGGATTTAGTACACATCAGAGTTTCATGTGAGAGTAGCAGGTGTTAATTGAGAGCACTTTCCACCTGAGGGCTGAGGTTGTTAAAATAAAGACATGAAAGGATGCAGAAAACAAATATTCACCCAAGGGCAAGGTACAGGAGCAGAACACATAACAAGTGAGGAGAGGAAAAGGAGACAAACCAGACAATCTTAACAGTAGGCAACAAAAAGGCATAAAATACAAAAACAGTAATGAATATCCAGCCTTACAGGCAGAAGAACTGAGATAATGGTGCTTAAATAGCATTCAACAACTGCAGTTTTAAAATTACCTGGAAATGCAAATAAATGTAGACAAATACAGCATTTATGTAGAAAACAACAAACTGTTCTTGACAGAGCTCACTAGGGTATACAAGGAGTGTGGAAAGGAAATTATTAAAATCAAAATCTATTAGCTTCTGCCACCCTAATCAGTGCCTTATAAAGAGCAACACAATTACTTGGAGCTTTGGTTTCCTTGTATCTTTACTGGGTATAGCCAAGACTCCTAAAAAAAAAAAAAAAAAAAAAGAACATTCCCCTGCTTAGATGAGTATGTGTACCAAAATAACTGTTTGGTATCGGTTTGTATATATTCATCATGGCAACTTAACAGTATTTAATCTCTCCCAAAAATAATATTTTAAAAATGATAGATGCTAACATTTGAAGTTACACTTGCAGTTTTCTTTGCCAGGTAGGAACAACTATTGTAAAGGCCTAAAAATGGACTATTACACAGCACTCAACTGAAAGGCAGATAAAAAGAAAGAGAGCAAATAAAGAGTGTTCAATAACATATTTACACAACCTGGTAAAGTGCTGCTGTAGAATCAGTATTATTGATGGAAGCAAGGCTGTGTCATTAAATCCAACAGGACAAAGCCAGTTGAAGCAGCTACTAGTTAAACTATTGATCATGAGACTTAGACATAAACACACACACCAAAACCACCCTGCCCTTTAACAGACTCTGTAATGTCAGATCTCTCTGCATCCTTTGACATCAGTTGGGCTCTGCCCTGCAAAGCTAGTGGCACGAATAGAACCAAACAGCAGGAGTATGAAACCAAAGGTAACTCTAAAAGTTCTGATAACCAAAATGGGAGAGCATCTAAATATCTTAATGCTAGGTACAAATGATGTACATCGAAAAAGCAAAAGCTAAAAGTCAAATCAATTCCTACAAAAACTGCAAAGGGGAGATGAAATTTACAAGAAAGTTGGGAAGAAAAAATAGCAGAGAATTCTACAATGGAGTGCATCTTTTTAAAGGATTAATATAAAGGCTACTAAAGGTTAGAGAAAGACATTGGAACATGCACAGAAGATGACAAAAATAAGATGCCAGTAAATGAAAGATCTCTAGGAGAATGACAACACATGCATTCAAATATAGCAAGCACATGAAAAAAAAGATTTTACCAATTAAAGCCTCAAAGCTTTTTGTGGCCAAGAAAATTTTATCAACTGCCTTTAACCCCAAAGTGAAAGATAAACTCTGCTCATGTATTCAAACATCAGCATATAAATGTGCAAAATAAAGAAGCTGTATGGATTTAACTAACAAAAGCTCAGTACCAGAAAACAGAATTAGGGCTTCTGTGTTAGTCCTTTAAATACAGCTACTTCACAAGTGCACCTTTCCCTTGCTTATAATGAATTGTGCAGCTAACATCACCTACAATTTTGTCATTCTGTGCAAGAGTTTCAAATACATAGCTTTAAAAACTTCCCATATGCTGCATTAAGTTCACCTTCAGAACTGACCAAAATTCACAAATTCTCCATGTCACAATCAACTCCCCGATCCAGAGGTAGGCAAAGAGAGGATCAATAAAGTTCCATATATATCTATAGATGCTTCAAAGTAACAAATTAACACCAAAACAATGTAAAGCTGGACCCAAAGCATCTCTGAAGAATATGCAAATAGTAATTCCCCATTCAGTATCTAGACAGACATTAAACAGTCCATTCTGTCACGCCATCTGCTAGGTAGTTACCAGCCCTGCTCTGTTCTCTACACTATTTGTGCTTTGTTTTTATTTTTAAGTATGGAGCCATGCAACTTATTTGAAGTCAGAGAAAAGACACAGTGGTGAACTTAAAAAAATAAATCAGTAAGTGAGACAGAAAAAAAACCCCAACTACAAAACTTAAGTTTCAGATCAGCAACAAGGAGAATTAAAAAACTTATTTCTAAATGCTTGCTTGAATTCAACTCCTAGCAAGTTTATCCCCAGCATATACAGCAAGTTATGAAAGCTTAAGCTCTGTTTTCAAAATTTTTATCTAACAGAACAGTTAAAACATTTGGCAAAACAAAATATTACTCTCTGTTACGGAAAAGAAATTGCAGGAATTATTCCTCTGTGTGCACATGTGCTTTTACGTGTGTACAAGATCATAAAGCAGCCTCTTAAAACATCACCTCAAGACTATCAACTTTAATCATGAGCCAAATACAAATATAAAACCTTACCAGTGCAACTAGACAGTAGGAGTGCAAAAAAACAAAACATGCAGAGAACACCAAAGTCTCAGTCTGCATCATGCAAAAAAAAAAAAAAAAAAAAAAAACCAAACCCAAAAAAACCCACAGAGGGTTGGATTTAACTGCTCCAGAAGCACTCTGGAGTCACTGGATTTAACTGCTCCAGAAGCTGTCCAGAGTCACATGAAGAGCATCGCACTGGCCAGGTGACAGAGATGAGCTTCACAAACCCCTGTGCTTTGGACTCCAGAGCATACTTAGGCCAGATGCATCTGACAAAGAACTACTGCAGAAGATTCAAGCTGAAAGTTGTTTTTCAGGTTTAAAAGCCATTTTTGACTGAAATGTGAACCTGCAGGCCAATGCACCAGTCTATCCACTCTGCACTGCAGATGCAGAGATCCCCAAGTTAACATAAAAGGTGTTATTGATAAAACACAAATACCAAGGGGATGAGGGATCCATTTGTCCCTGCCCCAGGGCTTCAACTCAATAAAAACATATCACTAATTGAAAGACTTGTTAGATACAATCTGTTTCACACTGCGAGGTCACGATGGTAACAAAAAGAAAGAGTTGTGCTAACTTTTATTAATATTCTTTTAAATCTTACTCAAAATATCACTGTGCCTAGATATTTACTCTTTAAAGCCCTCAGAAACTAATTATTTGGAAGAAAGTAAAACAAGACTGAAAAAATTTTGTGTTATTGAAAAATGTCAAAGAAAGGAACTTGGAACAGTGGAAGAGTAACTTTTTGAGTTTTTTTAATGATAAGGCTAGTTCAAAGGCCAAGCTGAAAATGTGTCTATTTGCCTTACTTTCAGAATATCTTGAGTTTCATTCCACTTGTTTGTCCACTCTTTGGTCAGTTCTTGTACCTATAAAAGAACACAAATATTGAAACAAAATTACATCTCTTCTAAAGTCCTTGATAATGCATTCTCACAGAAGTACTAATTATTTGTGCAATTCTTTGTGAAGTTAAACATTTAGAAGAGCAGTAAGAGGCCATACCTACAATATCTCTCCCTCAAAAAGGAAATAAATCACAAAATTCTTATTTATGGTGTAAAATGAAACAAAGGACAGGGACAGCCACTTCAATTAACAGCAAAGCAAATCAGAGCAAAGCCTCCTGCAAATCAGAAATCACACACTTGGATGAAATCAGCACAGAAGTCAGCAGCTGCTTGCAAAGGCATTACAGACTGGGAAAGCATTGGGTATAGTCCTGCTGGCCACATTCTGACAGAGCCCAGGATGCTGTTGGCTCTCTTGGCCACCTGGGCACACTCCTGACTCATCTTCAGACAGCGATCTACCAACACACCCAGGACGTTTTCTGCTGGGCAATTTAACTTCCCCAAGACTGGAGTGTTTCATGGGGTTTTTGTGACCCAAGTGCAGGACCCAGCACCACTGGCCTTGGCCTGTTGATCCAGCGGTGCACAGCCTTCCTACCCTCAAGCAGATTAACACTCCTGTCCAACTTGATGTAATCTGCAAACTTACTGAGGGTGCACTCAATTCTCTTGTCCAGGCCAGTGATAAAAATATTAAAGAGAACTGACTGCAAAAACGAGCCCTAGGGAAGGGGTCACCAACTGGATTTAACTCCATTTACTGCCACTCTCTGGGCCTGGCCATCCAGCCAGTTTTCTACCCAGTGAAGCACCCACCCATCTGCTTTGATTTGAAGCCCCCTCCAAACCATGAGCAGCCAGTTTCTCTAGGAGTGGGTGACACTCACCAGGTGACAATGTCAAATACTTTACAGAAGTCCAGGTAAAGAGCACCCACATCCATAACCTTTCCCTCATCCACTAAGCAGGTCACCTTGTCACAAAAAGAGATCAGGTTAGTCAAGCAGGGCATGCCTCTCCAACCCGTGCTGACTGGACCTGATCATCTAGTTGTCCAGCATGTGCTGCATGACAGCACTGAAGATACCTGCTCCACAACCTTCCCCAGCAGAGAGGTCAGAAGGCTTAGGTTTTGTCCTGCCTTTCCTACTCATCCAAGCTGTCCATATCATAAGTTAGCTTTCACACGTTCCATGTCAGTAACTCTTCTTTTCATTTCAGAGCCTTTCAGACTTCTTAGAAAGCAATGCATAGAGAGTGATTCAGGCAGATTCACCTCAAAGCTCTGTCTGACTTGGATTCACAATCATGTTAAAGAAATCCATATGTACAGACACACACACTTGCACTTTTGGTTTTTAAATCACCGGCCTTATGTGCAGGAAATAAATACAAATACTTTTTAAAATATATACAACTTGTTATTATTTTAATTCACTTCAGCTACAGAAAATTTGGGGGAAAAAACCAAAACAAAACAGCTATGTGCCTTTATTTCTTATCATAAAAAAACATTGTAGAAAAGAAAGGTCTTCAATGCAGTTCCTCCAAGTATCTCCACATTTGACACCTGCAGTCTACATTTCTATTTGCCCTTTGCAGACCATCTGCAAATTAATGAATGAGAACTAAAGAAACTTCTAGCACCTCTACCTGTATCTCAAGGTCTCAACAAAGAAAGGTAAGCACATTTTCCAGTGCATCATTATCATTCCTAGAGCTGCTAATTGAAACATTAAGCAAACAAATAAAAGAAATCATGATTGTAAATATTATGATAAACCTTCATGGTCTTTGTTAAGTCTATCACCATACCAGGGCAATTTTTATTCCTCAGAAACAATTTGGTTTTATATATAAGGATAAATCAACTCATTAAAGAAAGCTACCATACATTTCTCAGATAATTTAAATATGGTGATAAAGTCTTTAGATCTGTATAAACAAATTAATTGTTGTACTCATTCAATTATAAAACAGCTATAACCACTGCATATCCACTAAAAATGTTCAGTAATTATGTCAATTGTAATTATCATGAATAGTAATCACATAACCTTCTAATGAGGCTGACAGAAGATAATAAAATATCCTCGATACACTCCCCACACAGAGGGGCCAACTCTTCTGAGCAGGACAAGCAGTGATTACTGTCAGAGCATGAATAACATACTCTAATTAGCATGTAGTCAGCATTTTCTATTTCTCAGTTACTCTTAAACAAAATCTTTGGCTTGTGCACAAAAGTAAAAGCACTCTACCCATACCAAACAGGATTATCATTCAGCTAAAAACTTTTTTTAAATCTAGTATGAATATGAAAAAGAATAATCATTTGCACCTAAGACTCTGACTATGCTCGTTATGAATTATTTAGTTATTGAATACAACACAGTAAGAATTCTTGCACATATTACAGAGGTAAAAAATGCATTCCTAGCAGAAACTTGGCTTAATGAGAAGCCTGGAGTCTACTTTGCAGCTGTAGTTCACACTAAAATATGTATTTCACCCATTTGTGTCATGAAGTTTATTTTTTCAAATATTATTTCACTGAACAGTATTTCAACATGTCTTTAACACTAGCATTACCAAGGGGAGTCCTGAGAAGTGCAGGTATCATACCAATTATTGAGGTCAAAACAGGATTCTCGCAACAATGCATTCATTCTCTAAGTGTCAAAGTCTAAGCAGCACCAGTGTAAGCCTTACAATTTCAACCAGCCAAGAAGCTCCTGTTCTTCAAAGGTATCATATGAATACATTCATAGAATGGTTTAGATGGGAAGGGACCTTAAAGACCATCTAGTTCCAACCTCCCTGCCATAGGCAGGGACTTCTTCCACTAGGTGCAAATTAGAGAAATTAGTGTATCATTATACCTATATTCTTTCGGACCCTGTAAGTACATCTTAAAATGCCTGGAACGCTACACTCAGATAGATTATTAAATCAATTTAGTGGGAGGCACACTATGAAGTAGATCTCTACATCTCAGACCCTCCCCAAAAAGACAGCTAATTAGGCATGCAATGTATTTGCACATAGCAGATTTAAAGACTGAAATGTTCTGTCACACAAGCTACTGATTACTCAAAAGAGCTAACTATTTCCCCCCCTCCAATCTACTGACAAAAATACTTTTATCAGCAAGACAAGCTGGCCTGGGAAGAAATATTTTCATTAAATAGAACTGTTATATAAACACCAAAGAGACTTTCTTCTCATGTTATCTTACATCAGCAGGAAAATAAGGTCACACATAGGTTTTTGGTTTGTTTTTATAAAGCACCAAGACAATGTTTGGTGGGAGAAAATCTAGTTGCGTATCAAAAGTAAATCCTGAAAATTGCCAACATAATTGCATCCACACCTTCCCTTTCCTTTTTTCTTATTAAAATTTTCTTTATGAAATTATAACTCACCCTTGCTTCATTCTGCTGAAGCTTTTCTTCCATACTTAAAGCTGTTGGAGAATCCAAGAGGGCGATCTAAAATTGTAAAAAAAGTAAACATCAGTAAGAAAAAAAAGAGGGAAAAGAACCAAACCACTCCTAAAACAATTTCTGGCAAAAAACAAATGAAAGAAATGCATGTCCTGAGTTTCTTTCTATTATTACTTAGGATTAATTATTTTAAACTCCAATGTACATCATTTTACCTTGAAATATTATAAACAGAGTATCATAGAATGGCTTGATTTGAACAGGACCTTAAAAATCATCTAGATCCAACACCCCCACCAGGGGCAGGGACACCTTGTACTAGACCAAGTTGCTCAAAGCCTCATCCACCCTGGTCTTCAATACTTCTGGTAATGAGGCATCCACTACCTGAAAGGACATTGCAGCCAGGTGGGGATTGGTCTCTTCTCTCAGGCAACCAGCAACAGAACAAGAGGACACAGTCTCAAGCTGCCCAGGGGGAACTTTAGGCTTGATCTTAGAAAGAAGTTCTTCACAGAAAGAGAGATTGCTCATTGGAATGGGCTGCCCAGGGAGGTGGTGGGGTCGATGTCCCTGGAGGTGTTTAAGAAAAGACTGGATGAGGCACTTAGTGTCATGGCCTAGTTGATTAGATAGGATTGGGTGATTGGTTGGACTTGAAGATCTTGGAGGTATCTTCCAGCCTGATTGATTCTGTGATTCTCTGGACAACCCATTCCAGTGTCTCACCACCCTCACAGTAAAGAATTTCTTCCTGATGTCCAATCTAAATCCACCCTGCTCTAGTTTAGGAGTAATCAAAACCTCATGAAAGCAGATAGTTAAACTCCTTATGCTGTGGTAACTACCTGTTTCACAGCACATGGCAATCAAGCTCTGGTTCTATTAAAAGAAAGCCAGAAGCTTTGGGTTGACAATTTTTTCCCCCTCTTACATTATAGAAGAGGTAATCTACTGGCCATATGGCAACTGATTCAATCAGGAAAATCAGATTCATTCATAGCCTCAATAGAGCTTGTTTACTCAATCGATATAATTGAAAGATAATTATCTTGTTACCTTCTAGAAATAGATGTTATAATTCCAGGAAAATTACACCTGAATTTCAAGTAAAGCTAACCTGATTCCCTTGAGCCAGCAGGGCTTTCAGTCGGGCTATTTCAGCTCTCAGCTCACGGATCAGTTTGACGTTCGGATCCTCATTAATAGTCGGCTTGTTGATGATGTTTTTGGCTCGATTTGCATAGCGAAGTGTACTTAAAGTTTCCCCATAATTGATATCAGCAGGTGAAATTGCTAAGGAGATGGAATCAGAAACAGTTTATCCAGCACCATGTGTTTCATTTAGTAAAGTCAGTTTACATTTTAAAAGTCAGATAAACTTAGTGTGGATGAAGAGACAGAAACATGAGACTATTAACCAGTATGGTACAACTTGTTCCAGTTCTTCACACTAGCTTCACTGCTTTCATGTCACTCTGCTGAAGTAAACACCATACTAGAACAGTGTATAAGAGTAATCAGATCCAACAACCAAGCACTGTAAAGAAATCTTGCTGTCAATCTACTCAACACTTCCCTACTAAGCATCAACATCCTATAGGAATACTTCACAGGCTTTGTTGCAAGTTTTTTTACAAGACAGTGGGGAAAACACTGAGTATTTAATAAGTATCAGTGCAATCATTGAATGTAAAAGTCATTTCAGGTAAAAGCACAGTGGGTTCAATCTAAGTTTTGAAGGGTAGTTAAAGAGCATCCAATTGAAAAGCAGATATGAAATAAAAGAGTAGAGCTTCTGTAATGTACAAACATAGCTGTTCTGCTGAGCTGCAGGCATCTGGCAGCATGCAGAACTGTCACCTATCTGATACAGCAAGAGAAAGCAGTATTATTTTCACAGGCAGCTTCACCTGAAAAAAACAGTTTAAATGAAAGTGCTCATGCTACCCTTCACTTAATCTTCCTAACGATACACAAGATGCTCCCAATTAAAAAGATAATTACTGCATCCTAATAGATGAGCACAAACACAGAAGACACCACCATGCAGACATGATGAGGGATCAGAAATCCTAATAAACAAACTGAACAAGATAGACCCAGAGAATCAGATAATGAAAACACCTGAAAAACTAATCAAGTAACCAAAATATTCTGCCCTTCTTTATTCTCTCAACAGTAATAAATATTCTCTTTGTGGTAGACTCCCTGAATTAGATGAGATGCACTTGGCATTGGAATATACTTCCCCTGGCTCACACTATCACTTTCCTACTTTATCTACAGTCTTCTCTCCACTACTCAATTATTCTGTTTCTGGGAGGATGTTACAATGCACTATAGAAATCTGACAAATCAGAATAGGATCTATTTCTCTGAAAGCATTGTTTGAGATGATCTTCCTGCTTGCTTTGTGTTTAGTTACAGAAAAGGCAGGCCAAACATATCCAGACAGCTTGTCAGGATCTGTTAGGCAATTCAGCCACTTTATTAGTAAAGTTACTGTTGAAGAAAAGATCGACCATGAGGGCTCTGCCTAGCAGAAACTTCATTAACAGACAAGCAAGTAGCTGAAAAAGCAGCTGGGCACTGTAATCATTAGTACAGGCACTGAAAGCTCACTGTGTTTCTAAGAATTCTCTTCCCAATACCTCTGCCAGGAAAAAAAAAAAAAAAAAAAAAGCCAAACACCAGCAAGTTACTCAACCGTGTAACTCAAAGAAAGCATCAAGAAAAAAGTTGCCAGCACAATGTTGTGTAAACAGCCAGAAAAACAAACCAGAGGCTGGACCAAAGTCCTCTTCTGGTACTACTATGATCAGCCTAACAGCAACAACAAAAGTGGCATGGATTCCAAAAACACCTCCAAAATCATGCCACAAAGGAACTGCTGTCCAGAGAGTTTGACTGCAACAAAGTGACTGAATAATGAGAAGGTAATCCAATGCATTTTATCCTCTGGATTCTTCTTTCCCATCATTCCCAAGTGAGAACTGCATTTGGTAGCCTGCCTTTTGTTTGAGTAGGGAAGAGTAAAACACATTCCAGAGCTGCTCTCTTCTTCAAAGCCTACATCTCCAACATCCAAAATCTTCCCCTCAAACATCTTCTGGGCTTCCCTTGGGTTTTTTAGGAATGGAATTCCCATCCCAGTTTGCTGAAAACCCACAATATATATGGCATTGGTAGGTTTTTAAACCAAGTGATCCATACAGAGCTTCCTACATGCTAAAAGGAAACTATAAAGGAAAGCTTGTAAGATGACTGGTAACAAACAATTAAATACAGACAAAAAGGTAAAACACTGTGCATTCAGAAAAGAAGGTTAAATCAAAATGACAGTCTTACCCCACTGAATGTCAAAAGAGACTAGGTTGTTTCTGCTACTAATGTAACAACAAAAAAAACAACACAGTTTTGAAAAGCAAACTGCTTCATACATCAGTATTGCCTAGATGCACAAAGATGGATTTTTTGTTTTAACTGAGATGAAAGTCTGCAACCCCAGGAAGAGAGGTGTAAGTGGAGAGACTCACAAGCCTTTATCTAGGTTCAAGTTGAGTGTTTTGCCACACAGACCAGAGCTGTCTGAAATGAAGAGAAACCTCAAGAATAAATAGGAACTATTATTTACAGTTTAACTGGTCAGATTAGCTTTACACTGTCACATGCAGGGAGGTAGATGACAGACCAAATGCTAGCAATTAGGCACATAAATTTGGATGATCCTTACTTCTGTGAACAAAGGTCTAATGACTGTGCATACCTTACCTGGATGCCATGGCACACATGTAACCAAATACTCAGGCAGCAATATACATACCTAAACAGTTGTCTGTCAATGAAAATGAAGCTCTTAAATTCAGAAGACAAGCCTGCTCTTGTTAATATTACTAAGCAACTAGACTGTCCCCCTAGTGCACAGTAAGTTATTTATGGGACAGCAATGTGCCCTTGTGGCAAAAAAAGCCAATGGTATTCTGGGGTGCATGAGTAAAAGTGAGTCCAGCAGGTCTAGGTCTTCTCCCCTTCTGCTCTGCCCTGGTGAGACCACACCTGAAATACTGTATCCAGTTTTAGGCTCCCCAACTCAAGAAAGACAGGGATCTACTGGAGAGAGTCCAATGAAGAGCTACAAGGATGATTAAGAGACTTGAACACCTCTCTGTGAAGAAAGACTGAGAGAACTGTGACTGTTTAGGCTGGAGAAGAGAAGGCTGAGAGGGGATCTTATTAATGTCTATAAATACCTGAGGGGTGGATGTCAACAGGAAGGAGAGAGGCTCTTTTCAGTGGCACTTGGTAACAGGAAGAGAAATAACAGCTATAACCTAGAACACAGCAAGTTCCACCTCAACCTGAGGAGAAACATCTTTACTGTGAGGGTTATGGGGCACTGGACCAGGCTGCCCAGGAGAGGTTGTGGAGTCTCTGTCTCTGGAGCCTTTCAACACCAACCTGGACATGTTCCTGTGTGACGTGCCCTAGCTGATCCTATTTTGGCAGGGGGGTTGGACCCAACGATCTCTAGAGGTCCCTTCCAACCCCTAACATTCTGTGATACACGCAGTAAGTCCCTCCATAGTTCTACTGCTGGAGATCTTCTGCAGAGTAATAGGTAAACTCAGAAAGAAAGAAATCATTACTATGTGTCAACATAGCATCTGGAATCTAAATATTCACAGCCACTCCTACTAAGCACGAACTGTTCAGGATACAAAAAAAAAAAAAATTAAAAACACTTACTGGCAATCATTATTGTTTTAGAGTTTCCTCCTAGACTATCCTTTAGCAGCCAAGTCAACACAGAGTCTCTGTAAGGCACAAATACTTGTTTCTTCTTTGAAAGAGGGTTTGTTGCTTCCTGAGATAAATCCGCTGTGATGTGGAAGCAGAGTAATAAAAATTAAAATTAAAAAAAGAAAGGCAATTATGTATTTTCATTCATTTTGAAAAACGCTATCTATGCATTAGGTCACTATTTATATGACTAATTAAAAAGAAAGGTGTTTAATGACCAAAAAAACTCCAAAAACAGAGAATCACAAAACCCGGACACTTACCTAAGGCAGAAATTACATTTCCCAGAGTAACTAGAGATTTGTTAATATTGCCTCCTTCCTTTAACCTAACCCCTGTGGCACCAGTGGCATCTGCTCTCTCACTTCCAGCAAGATCTACCAAGTGAATCTTGCTAACAGTTTCACATGGCATTTCAGAATCAAATTTAGCCTAAAGAAAAAAAAATACAAAGAGAAATATGTTAATCCACAGAACTCTGAAATTTTACTGACTCCAGCTTAGTAGCCTTTTTCATGTCATGATTAAATTGAACTTGTTTACAACAGCACTTTCAGAACACAGATGTATTAGAGGTGTCACAGAGAGGCATCCGATCTTGAATTGATGCAGAACTCCCATCCAAGTCTTTACTGCTTTAAATTGTAAGATTTGCAACTTTCTAGCCACTTCTGCCCATGCACTGACAACTGTGAATTGGTATTTACATGATTCACAGTGAACATGTGCTGCATTCATTCAACAATTACATTATATTTACATTTAGCTCTCAATAAACTAACAGCACACACACACACACACACACACACACAATTTCTCCCCCTACCTCCATGTTCAAATAGCCACTGCAGTTTTGTTCTAGGATTTTAACTGTGGCTTCCTCCCATTTTTATCTTTGTTCATATAAATCAACTGAAGATTGCCCTGTTTCAAACTTCCTTCTACTTTTACAATACAACAGTAGAAGGAAACCTTTTGTTGACTGCCTCTCATCCTCTGCTGAAAGCTTTGCAATAAGCAATTAATTGTTAGTGAACAGCTGGTGCATAGGATTTTGTGTGTGTGTTTTGGGGGAGAGACATGCAAAGTTCTGTCAGGAAAGTGAACCAACACTATGCTACCTTCTTTTCACATAGCAGGTTACCTGTGGACTATCTAAAAAGGCCCCTAAAACCAATGATGAAGAGTCACTGGAAAAGGAGTTTACTACATCTACACAAAAAGATCACTATGCTCCAGGAAAACTTGTTAAATCTCTCCATCATTCCATCAGTAAATCAAGGGATAGAAATAGGTTTCCAACAGCAACAGATGAAGAGTCAGCAAGAAAACATACAAAAAGCATTTGTACAATCTACAATTGAGGCCAAGAAGAGAGTTTTTTCGTAAGCCTTGGATACGGCTGAGCAACCTTTCACAGTGTAAATGGTAGTCAATGCTCAGCTTTGGCTAAAGTCTCACCCAACATGCTCCTCATTCAATGCTGTCACAGCAACATCATGAAACACACTGGCACTGGTCAATATTTTTCAGCCTAAAGTCCCAGCCCTTATCTCCTCAAAATCTAGTAACTGCATTTTAAGTAATCATATGACACTATAAAATGTAAAGACTATAATCACTGATAAACAGTTATAATTCTCAAAACAGGCTTTTCACACTTTCACCTTTCCCTACCACCCAACAACACCATCATCATCTATTTATCATCACTCATTTATTTGACAACCTCAGTTTTCAACTATTGTATGAATTCTTGAATGCAAATAGATACTAAGACAGGGGAGCTTGTTTTGCTACCTGAGTGAAGTTGATTGTGAAAATGGCATGCGACCTGCTGCTGACATCATTCATCCCAGTGGCAGCAGTTGTTCTGTTGAGGTTTCCTGCGTCCATAAGCTCCTCTACATCGGCGTAGTTTTGCACTAAATGTTTAGACAAATCTAAAGGAAAGCAGAGTGGTGCACAATGCTCAGACCTGCACTTGATTTGCTTCACAAAAAAGATTCACATCACCCTCAGGACTGCTGCAGCTAGTGTTTGCTGTCAGACTTGGTTGTCACTTAAGGAAAGGAACGAGGCCTTGTGTGGACAATGGAGAAACTGTATATTTGCACTTAAAGAGAAAAATATGCAATCTTCCTGAAGTGTTTAGTGCAATAACACAAACATAATTCCTCAAGAGATATGAACCTTCCCTGGCAGAGGACAGATTTAAACAATTAGATCTTAATAGGTTCCTTCCCTCTAAATATTGAAGATTTATAAGCCAGAGCCAACAAATTCCTAAACCCAATTGCGCCTCTTCACATTATTTTAAAATTTGTTATAAGCAAGTCATTATAAATGAATATAAATTGATTGGTGTAATTTTAAAAAGTGCTATAAATTTACAGATAAAAACTACATATATATTTACAGATAAAAATACATCATAATCTTAGGACAGGGAAAGAGCAGAGATACAAATTGACCGAGTGGAGATAGAAATTTAGTGCTTTTCTATCAACAGAAAGCACTGTATCCATCATCTCTCAGATTTTAAAAGGTAAAAATGCCCTATGCAATTAGACATGACATTTTTGAATATATAAAGGTAATAAAATACCCAGTCCAAAACATTGAAAGTGATTTTTACCCTCAACATATGGCCCTTCCTTTGGATGTTCTCTTATTCGTAAATTATTCGTTTTGGATGACTTCCGCCTAAGAAGATCTCTCACTCGTTCATTATAAATTTCCAGATAACTGAAAGAAAAAGATTAGAAAAGCACTGACTGAAGAATTTTTTAAACAGGAAAGCAATATTAATACTGTGCTTGAAAGCAAGATGCCTGGCAAAGCAAATGCATCCAAAGTTGACTTTAGATAGTAATGACTACAGTGTACTTGTTCCCATAAGGAAAAAAAGCAAAAAAAAAAAAAAGCAAGCAAGTAGGAAGGAAGTAGAAATTAGCAAGATCGAGATCTCCTAATGTCAGTCTGAAACAAGGCATAAAAATCAGGAAGATGCTGCCCAGCAGCATTTTCACCACCAATTAAATAAAGCAAAATGGGAGTTAGCAGTACTGCTGATTTTGACTACAACTGCCAACAAAAAACAAGTCCAGGTTTGAGGCCAAGCATGGGAATTCATTTCTAACATATACACACTTCTCAGAGATAAAGTGAAACAGGGTGGTCTTAACAAGTCTGATAACCAACAAACTATTAACAGACTAAGACCTACCTGACTTCGGTTCGAAAGGACGCCTCGTTCCGCTTCGTCTTTTCACTTATTTTGCTGAATAATCCTTCACAAATTCGAGGTATTAAACCTGCATCACCCTGCAATAACAACAATTATTATTTCCAAGACTCATGTATGCATGCACTGTGTATTTTGCAAAATAAAAGCCAAGATCACCAGCTGAGAATTCCGTCATCCCAAAAAAAGGGCAAAAAACCCCAAACATTTTCAGCAAATACTCTCCTGCCCTTTATTTAAGTGCAGTCACCTTGCCACTCTAATCCACGTGTGCGTGCTGGAATCTGTATCCTAGCTCCAGTTCTTTGCTGTTGGGAGATATTTTGCCCCTCTCATTTTATTCTAATAATCCCCACTGCTTAAGGTAGAAACATGTGCCTTGGAGCAACACATCTCAATACTGTCTTTTCCAGCTGCTTCTATCTCATTTCACTATGAACTTGGCAACATCTGCAGCGGATGGGACAAGAGCCATATCTGAGCCATTCTCATTCAAACCCCCAATCCCCAGATCACAGACTTGCCTGTCTGGAAAGATGCAGCAAGTCCTCTGGATAAATAGCATGCACTAACAAAATTTAAACTGCATTCCCTGCATCCTACAAAGCAACCAAATTACGTTTTATATTTAGCTTCTGAATGCTCAAGTTTTCAGTTAGAGAGGTTTTATGCATTAAGTCCTTGATCGGTTGACTAAAGCAAACTGAAAAACCACATTCCTTCTCACAGATCCCTACGGATTAAAGCAAGGCTCCAAGTATCCATTACAGGGTCCTTGTCACTTCAGCTAACAGCAGCCAGCAGCAACAGGATGTCATCTTCTCAGTTAAGCAGGCACTTGAGAATTGAACCTCATCCCAGCACGGCTGCTGCTCCACCACTGATGTCAAATACGTGTCAGACTGCGAGGCAGCAGCTAACACCCCTGAGACACCCAGAGATTAGCACATAGCTCTCCTCTTCCTCTCGCTTCAGGGAGACCTCTGTGCAGCCAAGCAGAGAGGCAGCAAGTCAAAGCCAGGGCTTTCCTCAGCAGCAGAGAAGAGCAGAGTGCCATGCAGCTCCACTCTCAGCTCCCAGCTGTCCCATTCTCACTGAGGCTGATGACATAGATCGTCAGCTACCTCCTGAGCTCACCTTCCCACTACCACTTCAGGAAGACAGCAGCTAACACGCCGTCAGAGTCAAAATGAGTAAGCATGGCCCCCAGGAGTCATGAGAGATGAGCTTTGGGCTCAGAGCTGCAAACTCAGAAACAGCTTACCAAACAGCCTGTCAGCTACAGATTGCCTCCAGTCCAAAAACACATCAGATTTGATGCCATGGACTAATTCTAATTCTATGCACTGCTGAGGCAAGAAATGTGCTTGCTTAGATTTAAGGGCTTTCTAATTAAGCAGGAGGTGAATTAGGACAAACCAGACCAAACATCCAATGTGAGCATAGCCTGGGCGCTCCAAGCACCCAAGAGTTTGCCTGGTGGGACTCTACAGATACCTGGCAATCAGAAAACACAAAGACAATGGACTCCCCCTGAACCAGACTCTGGCAAGGCAACTGCTCCACAGACAAAGATTTCTTTTCTACTCAGACTCCCACACAGTCTGACTCTTTTTGCCTAAGATCGCTCCAGTCTGCTCCCACACTGGTCCTCTCTGTTGTCATTCTTTTGCAGCTCCCTGCATTCTCTATCCTAGCAACCTTCTTCCAAGATGCCACCTGAGCTTCTCCTCCTCTTTCCTTTGCTCAGATATAACTCCCAATTCATCATCCAGTCTTTTTTTTTCTAATCACACTCTATCCCTACATTTTGCCTTTTTCCATTTTTTTTCCTCCTTTTAATCAGAATCTCTCTGTCCTTCTCAAACCAAGCTTCAATCTTTGAAATAATAATCTATTCTCTCTTTCTATCACAGCTAGCCCTTCTGCACCTTGGGTAAAAAAAAAACCAAAACAAAACACCAAAAAGCCCAAAGAAACACAAACCAAACCATATAAATGGAGAAACTTACAGCTTAACCAGGCATTTTTTGAGACCTTTGCCTTTAGGAACAGAGGAGCAGCCTTTCCCAATACATATCAATCTCTACTTCCACATAAATTTTCAGGGTTCAGTGCTGGAAATTTCCACACGCTTTTTTTTTTTTTAACACATGAAGAGAAAAAATACTTTTATCTCATGCTTGGAAACACCTAATTGAAGCTTAAGGAAAAAACTTGAAAGATCCATCATAAAGTTTTAGGCAAGTCGCTAGTGGCTGACAGAGTCTTAAAATAGGAAACGTTTGCTGTTATTGAGGAACTTCAACCATAGCAATATAGTGATGAGAAAGGAAGAACATAAAGTTTTCAGCATATTTGTTCAGTGAAATGTCCATCTTACAGAATGTACACTCTTTATTCAAATCTACATGTAAACATTTTCTCCCTTTTTTACACCCTATAGCTCCAAAGCAGGATCAACTCCATCTTTGACAGATTTTTTTTTTCCTGGGTTACAGAGTTTCCAATCACAGAAATCTGTAGAACCAAAACAGGCAAATCACTCAAGAGCTGAATTTTCTCATTAAAAGTCTGCCTGCTGTCTCTGCTATCTAATCAGAAAACTCCTTATTGCAATCACCCATCTACCTTAGACATAAGGAACAAATCGTTCCCTTCCCTTCAGCAGCAGCCTTTCACATCTTGGAAGACCTGTATTCTTCCACAGTCTTCCTTTCTGTGCATACAGAAGTCTGACTTCTCTGATGGATCATATTTCATAAATCCCTGATCATTTCAGTATCTCTGCTCAAGACCTATACTAACTGGTCCACATATTTCTTGAAAAGGTTGCTGCCCACAGTACTGCAGAAGAAGCCTTCCGGAGCCAAGAACAGAAGATACTGAAAGAACAGAATTGGTAATTTTTTAAAGAGAAAAAAAAAAAGAAAAAGAATATTTATTTCCAATTCAAGTTTTCTTATAGCACTGTAGTCTCTGTGACAGGGCCATCAATTTTCAAGCATTTAACTTGGTGGCTGACTATATTTTATGCACTCTCTGTACAAAGCCAGATTAAAGTATTTATGTATGGAGGCAAGAAGATTAGACCTTTACTATTGAATAGTGTCAAACAAACTTCAGCACCTATTCATTTGCAAAATGTCTTGATGATTATGGTCATTACATACAGGGAGGCAGACTCATAAAAATGTCACTTTGATACATTTCTGAAATAGAAATCCACATCTAGGTCATAAGAGCTTTTCTAGTGACAAAAGTCTATTCTGCTTACCTTATTGAAGCTAAATATAAAACTGCTTATTCTGTGACAACTGAAAGAAAAAGATTTACAGCTAATTTACTACCCAAAGCTATAGGAGGTACAAAGTGGCCAATCTTACTACATTTCAACAGAGTGATCCAAAGAAGGACAAGTGGCAATAATCCCCTTTTCAGTTCTGCTGGGAAGAAAGTATGATGCATTTTTCTTCACAGAAGACTAAAAAAAAAAAAATGAAATCTCTAAGAAGTCTGCCTGGCAAACAGCCTTCATCAGTCAGCCCTTTTAAACTGCTCCAATCCCAACAATTCAGTGGGTTCTTTTGTCCTTGAATAGAGGCACCCCCAAGAAAGTGCTCCCATCTTTTATTCACAAACTGCCAGATGTTTCTCCTATCATACCTTCCTCTTCCAGAGTCTTCACTGCAGTTCTCCAAGGGACTTAATCCTTAAAATTACTCTATCAACTCATAATGTTTTGCTGAAACTTACATCTAGCTACTCTCATCCCTAGTTTCTATTCCTCACTCCATAGCCTTCTCTAAACAGGGTTCAGGGACCTAGTTTAATCTTCTGACCCTTAAAAGAGGGCTAAAAAACACATCCCTTCAGAAAGAGCTGATCATTCATGTTCTAAAAATCAGTATCTTGTTTTTTGTCTCAAATTTGGCACAGAAAAACAGCAGTAATGTTTGAAATGTTGGGGTTTGTTACTGAACAAAAACTGTTACTCTTTGTCCAACATAACAAAGCACTTAAAGACTGCTTCCAAGTGTAAACATCTACCTATAAAAAGAAACAGCTTCTAAAAAATCCCTGATTTACTACTAGAAGTATGATACATGGGGAAGCATCAGCAGCATACTAACAAGATCAGTAACAATAATTCCATACAGACATGCCCTTGCAAATGGCATTTCAATGCACTGCTGCAGAATTAAAAAAACAACCAAAAAACACCAACTTGGTTGATGTGGGGCAAGCAGCAAATGTTGTTTACCACACACACTGATGCATTATGGTCTAGACAAATGGTCTGTGTGGTGGGTGGAGAGCTGTGACAGGTCACACTCAGAAGATGTACTTCTAAGCAGCTCCTTTTCAAACTGCCAATGTGTCACAAGTGGAGTGCCCCAGAGATCAACACTGGGCACAATGCTGTTTAGTTTGTCCACAAATGATCTGGATGATGGGATCAATTGTAGCCTGATGAAGTTTGCCAATGATACCAAACTGAGTGGGGAAAAGACATTTCTAAAGGGAGAGCCATCCTACAGGAAGACAGCAGCAAAAACAATGCCTAACAGGAACCTCTTGAAATTCAACAAGGACAAATGTTAAGGTCTTGCACCTGGGAAAACACAAGCCAGGAGCACAGCACTGACTGAGGTCTACACAGCTGAGGAACAGCTCTGTGGAAAGGGACCTGGGGATGCTGGTGGACAATAAGCTCAATGAGTGAACAATGTGCTCCTGTATCAAAAAAAAAAACAAAAGGATGTTGGGTTGCATCAATAAATAGCAGAGATAAATAAGTCATTATCCCTGTCTACTGTGTTCTAGTCCTGCTGCATTCAATTTTGGGCCCTGTAATACAAAAAAAGATGTGGACAGGCTGGAAAAGGCACAGAGAAGGGCCACAAAGATGACCAAAGGACTGGAAAGCTGCCATATGAGAAAAAGCTAGGAGAACTGGGTTTGTTCAGCCTTGAGAAAAGAAGGCTTAGAGGAAACCTTCTCACCATGTTGCAGTAGTTAAAGGGTGGCTAAAAAGAAGATGGAGACTCCGTTTTTATAAGGATTCACATGGAAAAGACCAGGAGTAAAGGGTATAAGTTACTCCTGAGGAGATTCCAGTTGGATACCAGGGGAGAGTTTTTCACAGTAAGAACAATGAGCCATTGGAATAATCTCCCAAGTGAAGTGGTAGATTCCTCAACATTGCACAGTTGTGATTTGCCTGGACAGAGTGACAAACTACCTTGCCTAGAATGTGCTTTTGCCGAGAAAGGTTGGACCAGACGATCCTTGAGGTCCCTTCCAACCTGATATTCTGTGAAAACACAGCTTACCGCATTGCCCATCATGGTGTAGGACTTCCCAGATCCAGTCTGGCCATATGCGAAAACACAAGCATTATAACCTTCAAAAGCAGATTTGAGCACTTCTGTACCAAGATTTTTGAAAACCTAAAACAGAAAGAAAGATTTCTAAGACAACAGAAGCTTGATGAAAAAAAAGAGTTATCATCAGTCATGAGTCCAACATGGCAAACGTTAAATATTAAACTGTTTGCACCAATCAGTTATATTTACTACCAGATAGGAGCTTAGTACTTCAAATAAAACACTAAATTTTACTACCACATTTAGTTTACAGCACTGCAACAGTGTGCTTTCTATTTTTTCTGTCAGAGGTCTACCTGACACATAGAAGCACAAAGAGCGCTACCTTCTTTCTACAGTTCCAGTTCCTTTCAGCAATCTCAGCTACTTCATTCACTTTCCCTTACTGTTTAATATCTACTCACTTTATTGTATCTTTGCCAACTCTCCATGTTTTGCAAATATCCATCCCCTTCTCAAAAGGAAAAGTTTTGGTGACCATGTCAGTTCCTTGGTTTACATTTCTGGAGGGATTTGATTGGCTGGTTTTGGTTTTTCATTTTAATCAAGGGTAAGAAAATGGCCTGTTACCTGTATTGCCTCCCTAAATGGCTTTACATATCAGTGTTTTTAGCCTGGCTAACACGGAAATATGCTTTCTGTATGGCAAGTGACCCTCCATCAGCTGGCCACTTTTCTTTGCCCTCAATATTTACAAACTGGTAACGATCCTTTCTTCCTATCACATAATGTTAGTTTGTTCTCCCCTCAGAACTTCAGCTCTTATCAGATGCCTTCACCCATCTTCCTCTGCAACACTGGCTCCAGTATCCCTTACAGAATTCTGACCTTTTGTTATCATTACCCTTCATTTCCTTTCATACCCCCACTGGGTATCAAGTAACATCTGCTGAGGCATTTATCTGAATGAAAATATTCACCTGGGTCTCCCAATCCAGATATGATTTTCAAAAATCTCACAGATGCTTCACATAATTTGGCTACTAGTTCATGGAGTGTGTGGTGTAAATTAACCAAGGGCTACACTTCACTATTGATAGCAAATGGCACATGCACAGTATAATCATGCTACTCTTCCTTTAGAGGAGTGCTGAATAACTTCATAGAACAGAATCACAGAAGTGTTTCAGTTGGAAAAGACCTCTAAGATCATCAAGTCTAACTGTCAACTTAAGACCACCATAACCATTACACAGTGTCCCAAAGCACCATGTCCACACGCTTCTTGAACGTCTCCAGCAACAGTGACTCCACCACCTCCCTGCACAGCCTGTTCCAAGGCCTGACCACTCTTTCTGTAAAGAAATTTTTCCTAATAACCAACCTAAACCTCCCTAGGCCATTTCCTCTCATCCTATCACTTGATACCTCACTACAACCTCCTTGTAGGGAGCTGTAGAGAGCAATGAGGTCTTCCCCCAACCTCATCTTGTCCAGACTAAACAATTCCAGTTCCCTCAGCCACAACCCATAAGACCTGTCCTTTAGACCCTTTACCGGCTGATTTCTTCTAGTGATTTCTAATCATCAATGCTCAGTTGCCTTTAGAAGTCTTATTTTGACCTTCTCTTGAGAAAGGAATTGCAATGCTGTCATCAGTTATACTTTCCAAGGATGTAGAGTATAAAGATCAGCCAAAGCACTATTTCACCTTCACTTGTCCTTTGAAAAACAGCATCTTAGTTGAATCCTCACTCCCTCCTAACAGCTCCTTTCTTTTTCCCCTCTTTTTCCTCTCTCTACATCCACATTTTCACCTCATTAGTGTGTAAAGACTTGGTCCAGATACTGTTAAGATAGCATTTTCCCTTTGAAAAACATGTCTACACCTTGCAAAGGGATTTCAGGTAGATACATAGGACAGTAAGAATCAGTGTTGTCTGAACACAGAGGCTTAATAGAGGTTAGAAGAAAGGACACTGTGTGGATGGGACTCTACAATAACCAAATGCCTGTAACACTGATTTGTCACAAAAGGGCAGCAGACATCAAAAAAACTATTTGTTTCTTTTTCAAAAACACAAACTAAATAGCTTGATGGTAAACTGCCACTCCCACCCCACCTTTTGAATACTAAACTATGTTTTGCATCTACAAGGCATACCAATGAGGCATGTAGTATTGGACAGACTTCCATTTATTATTTTTCTGCCATTCTTATGGAAAAATACAATAATCAAGAACAAAGCACACTAGGCAACTGCATTACCAACAATCAAGACCCATTTTATCCCAGGGCAAGATGAATGTGTGTGGAAAACATCCATCTTCTATGCCACTGGTGCAGTAAACTGGAAATTCTGCAGCAACTCGATAAGAGCTTAACCACAGAGTCTTCCAATTAAACATGACATGAGTAATACAAGCAAAACAACAGCTTGTGCAGTATTTCTCCTGAAATCACACTCCCATGGTTTGAAAACTCTTTTTGTTTTCAAATATGCTGCACACATTACAATTAAAGTATCACTTGACACAGGGGCAGCAGTATTTTTGTGGCTGAGAAAGGAAGTTAGCATTCATGCCAGTAAGGATGAAGGAGGCAGTCTGGGGTTGTGGGACACTCTGTAACAGCAGAATATTGAACACGGACATCTAAGCCATGTTTAGGATTTATTGTTAGCATCCTGTTACTAAGAACCTGTACAATCATAGCTTTAAAAAAAAAAAAAAATCATCGCTCAAGGCTGCTGCAGCAATCCCTATATGGGCATTTTAATTTATTTTTTCTATAAGCTCCTGACACGGGCAAGTTATCCTGATCTTGCCTCAACCTGACCCACTCTGAAACAGAAGCAAAATGGCACCAATATGAGAAAACATAAAATAAGGAAAACTTTTATCACTTATATGTGGAAACTGGACACCCACACAGGATACAACAAGCCAAGGAAAAGGGTAAAGGAAAAAAACAATTAAAAAAAATTATTATTGACATTGAGAAATCCTACCGTTTCTTGACAAACGAAACTGGGACTTTTACTGTCTGCTGAGAAATAGGAAAAATCATAGGTAAATGTCTTTGTTCTTTCTCGTCCTATGTCTCCAGTACTACCTTCTGGTACCTGTTGAGAAAGAGGAGAGGAAAAATAAAGCTGGTAATTACTGATGAAGTAATTAAAAACATTTTACAATAAATAATCAGAATACAAATTTAACATAAAGCTATACACATTTAGAAATTTATAATGATAAATTAGCCTATTATTCCAACAATGAAAAAAATCATAGAATGGTTTGGGATGGAAGGGACTTTAAAGATCATCTGGTTCCAACCCCCCTGCTGTAGGCAAGGACACCTTCCACTAGAGCAGGTTGCCAAAGGCCTCATCTGACATGGTCTTGAACACCTCCAGGAAGGTGGCATCCACAACCTCCCTGGGCAACCAGTTCCAGTGTCTCACCACCCTCACAGTAAAGTATTTCTTCCTAATATCCAGTCTAAATCTATCCTCCTCCATCTTAAACCCACTCCCTCTCACCCTATCACAATAAGCCCTGATGAAAAGTCCCTCCCCAAAAGAGCAGGAGCTATACCCTACAGCAAGGGCAGTCACATTACAGGACAGCAGGAATTACTTGGATTTTAGCTTACTGCTCCTAACTCCACAGTACATTTTTGTCACAATACTTCAGTTAAACCAGTCCTGTTTAGGAAATTCAGATTACAATAAGGCATTATCTTACACATATAAATAATAGGAGCCAGAGAGTCCATTGCTCTGTGAACACTATTTCAATACGGAGTTTTAATTAACATGGTGTTACTCATCATGGAAGAGTAAATGGCCTGAAACTGTGCCAGGGAGGTTTAGACTGAATAATAGGAAAAAAAAAAAATCTTTACAGAAAAAGGTCAGGCATTGGAACAGGCTGCACAGGGAGGTGGTAGATTCACCATCCCTGGAGGTGTTCAAGAAACGTGGGGATACGGCACTGTGGGACATGGTTTAATGGCCATGGTGGTCTTAGGTTGATGGTTGGACTTTATGATCTTAAAGGTCTTTTCCAACCAAAACAATTTTATGTTTCTCTGATACCTGCTGCTTAAGTCTATCATCATGCTCAAGACCTGACAGCTCGTACTAGACTTCAACACCCACTGCTGCTGGAATCAGACTCAACAAAATGCACACTGCTATTCCTTTTCATATATTTGTCATTAGTAACTATTTTGCAAAAGCTCTTTACTGTGCATGATTTCTTTTACTGACAGAAATGTTAAAACATACCATCAAAACATTACAGCAAGTGATGGATGGGTACTTTGAGTATGTTTCATTTTTATGGGAATTTCAGGAGATATTTTCCATAGATGAAACAAAGGTTTAACAGCTACCAGGCACATACCTCTCTTCTACTGTTGGCTTTCATCTTCCAGCTAAGGAACGACCAGAGTGCTAACCTCTAGAAAAATCTGAGATATAGCCTGTAGAGATATCCAGTGAAGTATGTGAACAGTTTAATCTGTTTTCCCTAAGGACTACTACAACACAAAGATGATCAGAGGGCTTGGGCATCACCCTTGTGGAGACAGTTGGGGATGTTGAGCCTGGAGAAGACAAGGCTCAGGGAGACCTTATAGCAGCCTTGCGGTACCTGAAGAAGGCCTACAAAAAAGCCAGGGAAGGACTTTTTACAAGGGTTTGTTGTGACAGGATGAGAGGGAACAGATTTAAGCTGGAGGAGAAATTTTATACTGGATATTAGAAAGAAATTCTTTACAGTGAGGGTGGTGAGACACTGGAACACGTTGCCCAGGGAGGCTAGGGATGCTCCCTCCCTGGAAGTGTTTGAGGCCATGTTGGATAAGGCCTTTGAGCAACCTGTTCTAGTGGAAGGTGCCCCTGCCTATACCAGGGGCACCTAAATCATTCTATGAAGCTATGAATACGATACCTTTGAAGAATAGGGGCTATGAAAGACTGTATTTTGAAAAGTAGAGGATGTTCTCTACAACACAGTGAGCACTGTTGTTTTATCAGACATATTCTGGCAGCTATTCAGTCAGGACTTGATTTTTGAAATTGTGCTTACTCACCTTTAAGTTTATGATTGTCGTTTTATTTTTGTCCATTGAAATAATAAACTTTGCATTAAGGTCTTTCTCCCTGGGGGGAGGAAAAAAAATATTTATGTCAAATAAAACATCACAACCACTTGCAGCCATATTTCCACTCAACAAGTTGCTTGCCACAGTCAGTTACCAAGTGAATTCATTTTGATTTCATTTTTGAATGGTTGCGGCCAACGTTTATTTATTGCTCTGGGATATATTTGAAGTACTTGGGCTTGCCTCCAATCCCCTTCATCTAGACACAGAGCAGCAGCTTGGGGAAACCTGCTTCAGAAGTTTGACTCTGCAAGTCAGTTAAGTGGTTTGTTCTTACTTTGAAGCACTCTAATCCAAAGCCCAGTGAAGTCAATTACGTGGCTCTAAGGAACTGCGAAACAGAATGTTACAAGATAAGCCCCAGCCTCCTACCACCATCCTAGTAGCAGCAGTTCCCATTTACCCAATTAGCCTAGGTAACAGGACTAAATATTTCATAGAACCTCAGAACGTCAGGGACCACAAGGACCAACGTTCCTAAGTAATAGTAGAGCTGAAAAGATATGGCCCAGCACTCTGTCAAGCTGAGATGTAAAACTGTCCAATGTAGGGGAACCCACTACCTCTCTTGGGAGATGATTCCAATGCTTAACTGTTCTTATGGGGAAAAACTTTCTTCTGGATTCCAATCAGAATCTCCCTGGGAGTAACTTGTACCCATTGCCCCTTTCTTTTGTGTGACTGCTTGTAAAAGGGAAGTTTCCATCCTCCTGGTAGCTACCCTTTATGTACTGGTACATGGTAATAAGGTCTCCCCTAAGCTTTCTTTTCACAAGACTGAACAAACCCAGATCTTTCAGACTTCTCATATGCAAGAAGACCACCTCAGTATTTTAAAACTCATAGAAATTAGGTACTCAACATATTTTTGAGCTGTATTGCATCACAGCAGTGCAGGATACTGGTGCAGCTACCAAGAGAACGTTACCTAAGTTTGTTGCTTCCCTGAGCACGACGATTCCGGGAAAAAAATACAAGTCCAGTTCTGCAGCACCCACACCTATTTAACATCAGCTAGTTCTGAGTGGTTACAAAACGATCATCAAAAAAATTGTTAGTGTCTAAAAACCAGCATGTATCCACCTGCTTGCTCAAGATGAGATTTCACTGCAGTTAGTCATAAGAGGCTGCTCTTGAATAACAACCTTGTTATTAAAAACATGCACATGAAGAGAAGAGCCAGAGAAGATGACTGCCATATACAATATAAACAACCTCACTCCCCAAATGCCTGATCCAAAACCATCTGCAATGTCACCTGACTGGTGGAAAGGAGAGCAGAGGACTTTAAAGCACCACACTGCACAGTATCTCAGAGATTACTCAGTATGTGCTTGCACCAACTACAAATGTAGAAGAGAAACTTCTTTCCAGCAACAGAAGACCCGAGTTCAGAATTTCAGTGTGACATTTTCTTCCTTGTGGTGCACTGGCTGACCCAGCTCTACATTCCTCAGCTGACTCTGCAGCTACTCTCTAGTCACATTCAGTTTTTCAGTAGAAATTTTAAAGAAAATAAACACAAAAAGCCATACTCAAATGAACAGAAATTAGGCAAATAAAAGTGTTGTTTTAAACATGAACACGTTCTTTTCTAAGTTAATAAAAGCCAAAATTGTAATAACTACAGCATCAATTCTACAACTGAATTTAGATCTACCACAGGAAAACATCAGAGGCACGACTTAAAGAGATGCCTTAGTCATTTGCATGACATCCTTAGCAGCTTTTACTAGGTCTGCACATAAAGAGATTGAAACACTGAAATACAGCTATGGGCAATAAACAGGGAAACAGAGAAGTATCCAATAACATTTTTCAGTAGGGAATAGATTTCAGCATTGCAGTAATGCAGCCTGTGGAGCTGCTTCCTCAATAGTCTATCTGCCTGTGACTATTTGCTTAGCAATGATGTAATAAGTAATGTGGCCCAATTAAACTATGTAAACTTGTTTCAAATACAACTTGTAACCTGCTTCCTCTAGGAAGTTTGGAAGGTCTCCTGGCAGGATGAAGTCTGGGACAGAATTACTGCTTTTTTGTCTGGATTTCTTCATGACTGAAGTATATGAGAGTAGTAACAAAACACAGGGATTTTTAGCCTGGAGAGAAGTCTGAGGGGGAATTTCATCAATGCTTATCAATACTTAAAGGGTGAGTGTAAGGAGGATGGTACCAGTCTTTTTCCAGCAGTGCTCAGCAACAGGATAACAGGTAATGGGCACAAACTTGAATACAGGAAGTTCCTCCCAAACTTGAGGAAGAACTTCTTTACATTGAGGGTGTAAAAGCACTGGAACAGGCTGCCCAGAGAAGTGGTGGAGTCTCCATCCCTAGACTCATTCAAAGCCCACCTGAACACCATCCTGTGTAACCTGCTCTAGGTGAACCTGCTCTGGCCAAGGGGTTGGACTAGATGATTTCCAGAAGACCACTCCAATCCCTATCATTCTGTGATTCTGTGACTCAGTAGTGCTTTCTTTCCCAGACTTAGCCAGCTCTCCATTCTACAAAACCTAAAGCTACTCATTAATGGAAAACTGATGCAAAACATTTAAAATCTAACACCTATATATAAATTACACAAAATTCTGAGAAGCCTACAGTCATTAAGTTGTGTGATAACACAAATGTTAATAAACACTGTTAAAGAATGGGGATTTCAAAGTAAAAAAAAAAAAAAAAAATCACAAAGCACTAGCCAGTAAAAATTCATACACAGAATTTTCCATTTTTGAGGGAAAGGGATAGGACAACCCAAGAAAGGGACAAGCCGAGACTGGAAATCAATGATCAGATTCAAAAAGCCAAACTGAGAGAAGTAAAAAGAACTAACAGAAATCAAATGCTAAAGCTTCATTTTAACATGAGACAGCTGAGCATAATTTTTGGTAGACAAAAAGAGTTTGAGAGGATCTCATTAAAAAAAAAAAAAAAAAAAAAACACAAAAACAAAAACAATTGCTTGCTTGAAGCCAGTTATTTCCAGGCACTCATTTAATGCAGTTCAACAGGGTCTAAGTCTCCTTCAAAATGCTTTGATTCCAAATTCCACCTTAATTAAAGGTTTAGGCTGTAAACAGCTGCATTGCTGCATTGGGTACCCTTCTGAAAACATTCAGGGCCAAGAGAACCCTACTGCAACCAGCTGCTCCTCCAGCACCCATAGGAACTCTTAGCCTTACCTCAGTCCAATCACAAGCCCCAACCACTAACCGAGGACTCTACCCCCTGAAAATTCCACCCTCCTCATTACAGGGCAATGTAAACAGGCTGGCTGCCAAAACTAGTTCACAATTAACACTTGGATGATTTAAGAAAGCCTGCTTCCCCCCAAGCCCAAAGAGCTTCCACAGCAGCATTCAGGGGCAGCCTCCAGGCTGTTCTTGCTGCTGTTTCATACACCACGTGGAGTTCCAGGATCACAAGGGAAGGAAAACTCATAACCCGTGATCCTGTGGCTCCTAATCAAACCACCAAGTGATCAAACAGGCAAGTTGCTTGGCACAGACACCAGGAAAAACATCAACCCAGTGCAGTTATTAACCCTCTCCTATTGCTAAATTTGCTAATTACAAAAAGGAGAGGAGGGGAAAAGAAGAAAAAAAAAAAGGAAATAATGACAATTTCAAATCATACTGGCCTTTATTTTAACGTGAACAATATCAATATTAGTACCAAGTGATGCTGAAAAGAACTACCATATTGGTCTTGTAATGCGATAACTTAACAAATAGCTTACTTGGGAATCTGCAGTTGTGGGACAAAGTTTTAATAGTTTCTCTTCATGACTAGGGGCATGTTGGTTATGAAGACCTGGCCAAACTGAAGATCATTCAGCAGCTATATCAAAACTACATCCAGTTTTGGACTTCCCAGTACAGGAGAGACAGAGAGCTGCTGGAGAGAATCCAATGGAGAGACACAAGGATGATTAGAGGACATTAGCATCTTCCCTATGAAGAGAAACTGAGATCCCTGGGGCTGTTCAGTCTGGAGAAGAGAAGACTGAGAGGGGATCTGATCAATGTATATAAATATCTGAAGGGTGGGTGTCAAGTGGAGGGGGCCAGGCTCTTTTCAGTGGTTCACAGTGATAAGCCAAGGAACAATGGATTCAAACTAGAACATAGAAGATTTCACCTCAACATGAGGAGAAACTTCTTTACAGCAAGGGTGACAGAGCCCTGGAACAGGCTCCCTGGGTTGGGAGGGTTGTGGAGTCTCCTTCTCTGGAGACTTTCAAAACCCACCTGCATGCATTCCTGTGTGGACCACCCTAAGTGATCCTGATCTGCCAGGGGGGTTGGAACTGATGATCTCTTGAGGTTCCTTTCAACCTCTGATATACTGTGATACTGTGAAAACAGCAGCTTCATGGAACAAGCTGCAAGGTATTTATCTGTGTCAAGTTTCTTTCTCTCCTTCCCTTATATTTATTTATTGCTATTCTGCTTTCCTTTATTTTATTTTTGGGGCAAAGACCAGAGCAGTTTTTGCATCTCCATGGGCATCTAGCCAAAACCATACTACAGATAGTCAAACTTTAGCAGTATCTCCAGACTGCAAGGCATCTTTCAATGACTTGCACTTGGTCCTCTACTCTAAAGATCCTCCCACAGAGATGAGACTAGGAAGTGACAGATATTCTATCAAGTGACAGAATGTGAGGAAATGGCCTCAAGTTGTCCCACAGGAGGCTTAGATTGGATATTAGGAAAAATTTCTTTACAGAAAGAGTGGTCAGGCATTGGAACAGGCTGCTCAGGGAGCACTGTACCTGGAGGTGTTAAAAAAAAAAAAAAACAAACATGTAGACATGGCACATTTGGACATAGTTTAGTGGCCACAGTGGTGTTAGTTCAATGATTGACCTAGATGATCTTAGAGGTCTTTTCCAATCGTAACAATTCTACAAGAACATAGAAAAACACTGTTACCTCTAATATAAATCAGGGAAGCTTTAAAATAACCCTTTTAGAGGCTTGTCAAACGTGTTTGGTCTCTTTACAATCTCATCTTTAAATTCCTTCTTGTAAGGTACTTCAATGGATGGTTCAGTGATATCAACAGTAGCTTTCTTTTCAATCCATTCTGTATTCTTCAGACACTATAGTATTTATTACAGCTTAGCCCATCTGAAAATGATGATATGTTTTCCATTTAACAGACACTATGGGAATCAGTTTTGATTACCACAATACGTGTCAGACATGACTCCAAGAAGAGCACAGAAAGACAAGATGTGCTTCATGTGTGGTGGGTGGAATGGAAAACCCAAAAAGGGCAGAATAGAAAGTGCAATCAGTTTTCCCAAAGAGCGTTTCATCAAACCACTTCAGCAAACCTCTAAGGCCACACAGACAAGGACACAGGCACTACCTGAGCTGCCTGCAGAGCACCTCTGTGTCAGAACAGAGAAGAGGAACTGTAAAATACACTCTTGGAAATTCACTTAACTGTAGACATCTAATGGAACATCTATTGGAAAGGGATTATACTGAATAGCAGATGTGCAATTTTGTATTGCACAAAACCATTGTCTGAGCACTTGTAAAAGCAACTCAACCATGCTCAATGGCTTCTCTTTTCAGCAAAGTGCCTGCTACTTCCTCTGTTCGCATTTTAGGCACAATGTTATGGATTTCCTGTTTTATCACTCTGCTTGTTCACTACCCAGGTGTATTTCTGGAGTCACACAATAAAAGCATGAAGGTTGCTTAACGACCAGGAAAATTCAAGGTAGATTTAACTGAAAAATAAGCACAATGTGTGTCACAGGAAGAACCTGTCTTTTTCTTGCAGCTTGGTTAGATGGTAACTGCACCTTTGTCCTGATGTCCCATGGGGTTACACAAACCAAGAGCACTTACCTTTGAGTAGCTTTTAAAAAGCAAATGCTCAATTCAACCATATGCTTGAAAAAGTCAAACAAATATCCTTATACACAAGACATTCTTCACTATTTTCTGCAACGGCAGAACAAGTAAAGTTGGTGCAATCTTCTTATCCTATCCAGAAGTTTTTGCTTGGTTTTGGTGTTTTTTTAACTTCTTCAATGCCTATCGAATCATTTTGTAGGCAGTCCACTTTTAAAAAATGTGTTTCCATATCTAGGTGCAGTTAAAAACATAAACCTGTACACAAAACATCTTCATTAACACTTGGGTTAAAGTAATTTTTTTCCATAAACAGCAATACAGTGCTGGCTCAGAGCGAAAATCAGAACAGGTCAAGCAATCTGATTTAATCACATGGCTCTCAAAATCCACTGTGGCTTACATCACCAGTACTATATGATTACACTGTACAAGAAACAGTTGTCTCCATAGCAGGCAAACAGCCAAGCATACCCTGAGCTCAAACTAACCCCGTGCTGCTGATTGATATGGCTACAAGTGCACAATTAAATGGCTGAAGCCAAAGGGTTTACACTGATACAGTCTCAAAGTTAACAGCTGTAGACTGTACATCAAATAGCAGAACCGCACTTAGATGTCCTTCAGACTCAGTTTGAGGGGAGGTTCCTAGGTGGATCCCCTGATAGCTGGTAGAGGCTGGGCTGCAGACTTCTCATCTCTGAGGAGAGCTCTGCAGACTTTTCTGCAGTTGCCCATTTACTCTGAATGACACATCTTCATTATCTTCAAGACTTCTACAAAGCTTTTCAATCCAGTTGACATGAGCCAGAAAATTCCAAAGCCGCTAGACGGCTGACAGCCAGACTGTGCTGTCTCCCAAATTTCACCTTAAGAAGCCAGACAAGAAAACAGCAGGAAAAAACAAAACAAAACAAAACAAAACCCCCAAAAAACCCAAACCTGAGTATTGAAGTTAAAAGAAACTTATTTCTATGGATACAACTGCAATTGTGTATGGGTAAGAAAAAGAAACTGTGCACATAGGTGGTACTTTCAAAGAGAGCTTTGTTATGAAGTACATTGTGTGGGCATAAGGTTTTCTGTGATCAACCTAATCTTAATAACTTGCTGGTGCAGATTTATGATAGCCATGCTCTCATTTGTGATACTGGTTTGGCAAAAAGCATTGGCAAACTCTGCAAACAGTTTAATGAGAGGGTTCTGAGACTTCCAGAACTTTCTTCACAGTGCACCTAAAGCCAGATAGTAAATCCAGTGACAGAAAATGCAGAAACAGGGGAAATCTTGTACATCTCATGAAACAGAAATATTCCCTGAGTTTCTACACCAGTACACACATACCAGATTTTCTATGAAGGACAACCTAGATTAAATGCCCCTACCCATAAGAATTAATTTTACCAACCATACTGAAAGGCAGGAGTTCAACCTACAGCAGTAAGGCTCTCTTGGGAATTGAATGACAGCTGTCCTTGTGCTGTCTCCTGTCAAATGAGATTAGCTTTTGGGAGGAAATTTATGCACAGTGGTGGCGACACATACAGGCTGATCACTACACCGTATCACCTATCTGGTCTGCTTTTTACATTTGCATTTTTAATAATGCTACAGATAGATTTCACCCTTCAACAACTCAGATCAGGTCTGATGGGTTGCCACACACAACTTTTAAAATCAACTTTTAAAATCATCAGCAACAGCTAACTTAAAAAAAAAAGTCAGCACATGCACACATTCCATGGTCAACAATTGCATACGCACCAGAAAAAAATATTTAATTTGCAATTAGCAGACTATCTTAACAGCAGCTTTCCCACTTAGCCTGTTGTGATGGTTTTAAGACTGTGTAGACGGCGTGTCAGATCAGACTCAGTTACAGCTTTACTAGTAGGAACTAGTCCTACATAGCTACATTTTAAGATATCCACCTGTGACCCCCTCTTACACATTTCTGATGTCAGCCTTTAAGAAAATGTAGCAAATGCCTATCTTTGGCAGAAGCAACATAAAATATAACCTCAGGCACAACCCAGTTGATTTGAGTGACATCCTGGAATTTTGTTTTAACTATTAGGACGGTATCGAGTTTCTCTGGGATTCCTGGATTTCAGTCCACATGACATTTTGCTTCTAATAGCTTGTTTCTTATGATTTGTTCTTTTACTCCTGCTATCCCAAGCCATACAGGCAGTATATACTTAACCTCTGGTGTACAGCAAAGAGCAATTCAAAGAAATCACACTGCACCCCTTCAGTGCCCTTGTCTTCTCAGGCAGGAGGTCCCCAAATTAGAAATTCAGAAAAGAAAACCTTCTGCCTGACCTCATGGATCTATTAACTCCTCAAGTAATCCATAAGGCTGCTGCTGTGTCATTCTTTTCTCTAGAGCGAAACAGACAAGCAATCTGGACTGAACAACAACTTACTTCAGTTATCCAGGTGCAAAGTCTCCCCAATGTATAAGCACACACAAAACTGAGGGGTGGGCTCCAGATTGCTGTGTCTCACACTGCTTTATATTTACAACACAAACTCTTTGAAGAGTCTTAATAAAGCCAACGTTCGAAGTGTCTGACTCCTCAAAAATAACGTCAGCCCATCAGCAATTAAGATGCCAAGTGCCATGTATGCCCTCTTTCTGTTAGATAACTTGGAACAAATCTCTCTCAATAAATAGCCCTGGCTTTGTATTCATAGCTGCTGCAAAAGAGAGGACTTTGCTCTTCAGTTCAGTCAGCTGTTCTTACCAACAATACCTGCCTTTCACATACTCAGGCTTCTAAGCGTCTTCAAGTCCAAGAGCTCAGTTAAGTTAAAACAGCTGAGCACTAATCCAATTTATTTCAAAAACTGTCTTAATTTCAAATAAACAAAGCCTGAGAAATCGCCAGACTCACCTTTCTCTCACTTCCTCTCATTAGGAAAGCTACAAGACTGAGAGACTCATTAGCTTTTTCTCTGTTGGTCTCATGCAGCTCTCATCAAAAAACAGAATTTTAAGGTGATACAACATGTGTACATAACCTGGCAACATGTTCTGTAACACTCAATTAATTAGGACATGCCATTCTAAAACTAGGAAGTTCAAAATGCTTAAGATCTTAAAGTTTGGGGAATTAGAAATTGTAAATGAGGCCAGTTTAATTACATTGCCCCACATGTGCCCACACTGCTGCTGTGCTCCAGCCCCACTGGCAAGGGAAGGTCCTTATTCTTCAGTGCTAGGGAGGGGGACAGGTGAAACAAGGTAGTAATTGTGGCAAATCCCACAGGATTGAAAAACTTTTGAGGCATTTGCAACAAAGCACTAAAAAGGACAGAAAAATAAGCACATGCAAACAGAGGCTATATGTGGCCTTTCCTACCTCTGATGGTTTATGCAAGATTAACTGTCAGTCCCAGCAATTAGCTCTTCAGTTAATGGAAATCCAATATTTTGCTGAAGCTCCTACTGCAGTAGTCAAGCCTGCTCCAGTTTTGCTGCTGACAAACACAAGGATAAGCTCTGCACCTGCGACCCTCTCTCCCTGATACATCTTGCTTGATACACAAAAGCAGCAAGATCCCATTTTAAGAACCACGTACCCTGTTTATGCTCTCTCCTGTGTATGAAGCTGAGCAAAAACCACTGCAGACGAGGTCAGAGGTAGAACAGCAAGTGCAGGAACCACTTCAAAGTCATCCAGGTCTAGTCTCAACTTCCCACTCAAGCAAGATTGCTTCCTGTATTTCTTCAAATGAATTATCTTTTCCCAGCTGCCTGGGCTTTCATTCCCCTAGGGAGATTCTTTCACAACCTGCACTATCTCATTAAGCAGCAATTCCTTAAATAATGTCTAAGCTGATCCATTATTAGCTTCATTCTATTACTCCCAAGGTACTATGAGAGTCATGACTAAATATTTAATTCCTCTTTTCAATATTTAAGCCCTGCAAATATTTCTAGATTTGCCTCTGTTCCCGTAGTCAGAACACACAGTGCACATATAGCTCGATATTTTTTGAATCAATGATTCCCATCCTTTTTGTTGATCTTACCCAACAGAATTCAGATAATGAGGTTCAAGAAACAGGACTTTATGAGATACTGACCCAGGGGCTTGCTGGGGGAAGCACCAACCACAGCTTCAGCATTTGGCTCAGTAATACATTTGCAAACAAGAGCTGCACTGTGATTGTAGCACACTCCTAAATTCAAATTCATTGCTTCAAAGTGGAAAGGTTTCAAAGACAAACCACAGAGGAAAAGGGTATATAAAGAAGAGGAAAACAAGCCACTGATGTTCAAAGACCATGTACTTGAGCACAGGTGAGAAAATCTCTCTAGAGAAACAAACCACCAGCGTGCTGGTATTCTCCACTTCTTGTACCTCTGACTTTCAGCTTCCTCCCAGCATTGGGAGAGTACAACAAGTTTTTCTAGAACATCCTGATGTGTGGCATCCAAACTCTCAGCCAACCATCATCCTGGTGTTGGCTTCAACTTCTCACTTCAGAAAAGGCCATACTCTCACTAGACCCTGCTCCTTAACACAGCTGTCCATTTTATCACCCCTTAGGAGATATTGCTTCAGGAAAGCAACTCTTCTGCTTTACGTTTGCAATGTCACCCATAAACTGGGGCATTTTTCCCTCTATCTCATGGCTGCTACTTCTTACATTCCTACATAACCAAGTCTGAGCTATTTATCTGCTACTTATTACCATTATGCCAAAGAAACCTTAAAACCTAAACAAACAAAAAACCCAAACCACATCTGCTCCTGTGCTACTATATTGATTTTAAGAGTCTTGTGACCTCCTCCTTATTCTTGCCACTGGTAGACAAGACTTTTCTGGAAGCCTAGTAGGCTGGTCTCTACTTTTTTTTCTTTTCCAGTCCCTACAAGTTAGAGTCAATGTTCTGCTGCAAGAAAGTTGTCATTTCTACCTCATTTCTTTCAACAGCAAGCTCTTCAGCCTTCTCTCCATTTTCACACAGTCTGCTTGCAGCCTTATAACACAGCTCACTACATCCCTTTCTCAAATATATGATCCCCACAGACACCATTTAGAGGAGCCTGACAATACATAGCACCTATCTTTCCTAGCAAACACTGCTACCTCCATTGCATCTTCATTCCAAACTACAGACAGCAATAACAAAAGCCACAAACTACAACCGCTGAGACTTTTATCATCTTTGAGGGCATTTTTACATAACTACAAATGTTTATGTCACCATTGGTTGTTGGTACTCATGCTCGAAGCACGCACATTCTTGTTACATTTAACAGGCAGAGCCCTCCCTAGTACTAGTCAGGTCCCATCAAAACCAGAAACCAACAGCCCCTTCAGAACAGGCATGCCAGCAGTGTGCCCAGGTGGCCAAGAAGGCCAATGGCATTCCGGCCTGTATCAGGTACAGTGTGGCCAGCAGGAGCAGGGAAGTCATTCTGCCCCTGCACTCAGCACTGGTCAGGCCGCACCTTGAGTACTGTGTCCAGGTCTGGGCCCCTCAATTCATGAAAGATGTTGAATTGCTCGAATGTGTCCAGAGAAGGGCAACAAACCTCTAAGGTCATTGAGTCCAACCATTAACCTAAGACCACCATGGCTATTAAACCATGTCCCAAAGCACCATGTCCACAGACTTATTGAGCATCTCCAGGGACAGTGTGACCCTGGGCAACCTATTCCAATGCCTGACCACTCTTTCAGGAAAGCATTTTTTTTCCTAATAACCAATTTAAACCTACCCTGACAATTTCAGGCTATTTCCTCCTTTTTATAGTAGAAAAATCACGCTTGTGATTTGCTATATCATCACATACAATTGTTAAAAGAGAAATTCAAACAGTTAACACAAGAAATAGCTAACTCAGCTTGCTGATAAATAGTTTATCCTCATTGGTAATAATACCAAAAAAAAAGCAGGAGTATTGTAACACTTGGCCATATTTAAGCTCTGAGTTAGATTTCTGCTATCACCTTGGAGGACTTTCAAGACGAACAAGCAACAATCAGCACTCAAACAAATGCAGCAAAAACCTTCACCATGCACTTCAGACAAATACAATCTTTAACCATGGGTGTCCTTGCTTGTAATCACTCCATCTTTTCTCCCTCTGCCTGTGTTATGCTGACTTTACACACTTGGTCAGAAGGCTCTACCTTTATAAATTCATGGAAATGAAAAATACACATAGTAACCTATACTTCAGACACAGCAATTCATCACCAGACACACACAATTCATTTCCTTCTTCCCTGCACTGCAAATTCTCTAATATATTCCCCATGTATGTCTTCTCAAAAGCATGAATAATTAATTGTAACTTTCATACTCTCAGCAAACTCCTGCCCAAATCACTTGTAAACATTCAGAATGGAAATTAAGATTTTAGCTGGCTCTTCACTGCTTACTTTTTTAGCTCTTTTTGCTGCTACTAAAACACTCTACAGTAACATTTCCCTTGTGAAATGAAACAGCTTATTTTATATCTCTATCCTTTGCATTGCTATGTTAATTTCACCTGCTGAAAATTGTGCTATTGATACTAAGGCTTGGATTATGCAAGCAGTTATTTTTAAAGATAATATGTTGGTCCTAATTTTGCCAAGGTACTCTGACTCCAGTTCTGCAGGCAGAGGAATTACAGACTTCAAGCATAGCTGAGAGGTGTAATAATGCAAAACTAAGAGGGCCAGCATTATGTCTAATGAATACATATCTGTGGATTAAAGTATCAACATTGACATAGCTTTTAATCCAAATGAATCACAGAGTCACAACAAAGCTTTCTCTAAGCAATAAAACATATTTTCTCTGTCTCCCCACTATCAAATATAAAAGCTGCTGAATCTTCATGTGGTCACTGTGACTGTTTAACTACCCAGAGCACAAGCAGTGACATGCATTTCTGTCATCCCAGTCAGCCTCCTGTTCGGAGAGCAAATCTAAGGAGTGTGTGCACGCAGAGTTAAATACTAATCATTTTAAAATTAAATCAATTCGGATTTTCTATTTCATTATATTACAAATAAAAAAAGAGAGCTGTGGGAAAGTCTAAACAGCTCATTAAAATAAAGATTTAAAAACACACAGAACACTGAATAAACACAGGGAAGAACTCACTGCAGTGCAAAGCCATACCCTGATATCAGCTGCATCTTCTGCAGGTAAGGACAGCATTTGAGCCCTTGCTTAGTTTGTTCAATCATTTAAATGACTGGTTTATCCAAATGCAAAAATGGATGGAAAAGGTAAAAACAAAAATATTTTTTAAAAAATTCAGAAAAATCTTGTTTCCCTTTATTACTGCATGAATTAAAAGCCAAATAGAATAGCTATCAGGTGTAAGAAGTTCAGGGGTACAAGAATCAGAGATAGTATCTAAAATAATCAAATTGATATTTTCCTTATTAAATTTAAAAGCATTTTTTTTCCTTACTTAGTGTACTTTAGGTTTCATACTTCTTTTGTCACTTAAATAAAAGTGGTTTTCATGAACACTAATTGAATTCTAGTTTTCATGCAGAGAAAATGGGACATAAAATGGAAGTAAGAAAAGATTACCCTCATTTTCCTTAAAAGACTCTGAAGAGATTAACACAAAGCAATGCATTGATCTGAACTGTGCAGACACAGTACACAATACAAAACAGAGCTAGGACTAGGTTAGGCTTAACAGGATCCCAAACAACTCACACTATGCAGAGGACAATGACTCAGTCGTCCAAAATCATCCATTCAGTAAATGAAAAGTGCCTCAAAGCAGATTACACTTGGCTGTAATTCCATCATTCTGCCCAGGAAACAACCATTTGGAGGAACAACAGGATCTTAAGGAGAAACTGCATTTTGTGGGACCTCATATGGGATTGTCCAGTCAGGTCTTCCAAATTATAAGCCAATAAACGAACACTTCTAGCGACTGTCTTGGAAAATGAACCTCAGAAATAATGGTGAGCAAAACCATCAACTTGCAAGAGCAAAATAGTTAAAAATAGCAAAATACCAACTACCCAACCTCACCTCCCTGCAGATTTCTACTCAATAAAGAAAAACCTAATATTATCCAGCTGATAGGTTTCTATAATCATAGCATCATCTTGGTTAGAAAAGACCTTTAAGATCACTGAGTCCAACCATTTAGCCCCTTTACATTAAAATATAAGCACAGACATTGCAATTCAGTATAGAAAGAGGGAAACTAAAGGATAATTGGAGCCTCACCAAACAACTGAACTTTCTAAACTCACACTCACAACTGGTTTCAAAGCAGTAAGTGTAAAGACACCACATCATTTTCATTATGTTATCCAGAGATACTGGCAAAAACCTTTAGCGTACCCTCCTGGAACACAATTTGGGATATTAACTACATTAAGAACAATCATGGTCTTTGACAACCACATTGAAATGAACAACATCCTTCCAGGAAGATTCAGAGAACCAGAAGACTGAAAATAAATCACAGCTGAAGGGGAGTAAAAAAAAACTTAAGTTTGTCACCTCATTCACGGAACAGCAAGTAATCCTTACACAACATCCCCCTACCACATGATTCATAACGAGATTCATGTTCATGACTTATTACACAATTAGCAGTGCTATGACACCACACAGTGTGACTGCTTCATAATGCAGGAGGCTTACCAATAACCTTTCATTAACTCTGTCTTCTCTAATTAAAAGTGACTCATGAAACAAGCTGCATTGTACGATTAAGCTGTGAACAAACCAAAGCAAATTTTGAGGCACACGTGACATTAAATCGAACTCTGTATAGTACCACATTAAAGATTTTAAAAAGAAGTGCTGTAGAACGAACACCCAGTTGGGAAGTTCCTTCAAAGGGGCATACAACACTGCAGCTTTACAATATATTTCAATACAAAGTCCAACACTGACTGAAGAAGAGGAGCAATAGCCACCCCAGCACTGTCCCTGGGCTGCAGCACCCAGGGCTACCCCCAACAGTAACTGTGCCTCTGAAAAACATCAAGACTTAGAAGCAACATCCCATTATACTGGATCCAGCTTGATGATAATGTTCTATGAACATCAAGCACTATCCCCTAAACAGCAAGGTTTTAACAATTTCAGCTGGAAAGCTCTTCAGTTTGCACATTTCCATAGTGCACCTGTTTTCAGAGTAAGGTCATTCACAGCCCACTCACTGCCACTCAGTATGCTGTGCCAAAGACAACATTGATCACCCCAGGCCTGCCCTCCTCTTAGGCTCTTTCTTTTCTATCATATCAGAATTTTCATAATTTTCTACATGTGCTTGCATCCAATCCCCTCCAAGTTGTCCTTCCATACGCATTTGAGACACAAGCTCCAGAGTCCATGTCTGTAATAGTCTTTTGCCACGACACTCTATCAGTTGGTGCTTTCACTGCAGGTCACAATCAGCAGCCCTTTTCTCCTCTGCCATATGCTTCCTGTTGTCCCACTCTCTTTTGTCTCTTAGTAGATCATGGTTCTTGTCTACAAGACTTCTCCATGCTACCCAAAACCTACAAATAACAACTCTTACCAATACTTTGAAGACCTATGTTACTTCTTGTCAGAGATTCTCAAATGAGAAGAGAAGTGTATATTCATAGAATAATTTTTTAAATTATTCCATATGTTAACCATATGTTAAACTCTGGAGGGTTGTGACAAGATTACTCTCCAATCCTGACCTCTAATCACTTGACTCCATCAAACTGCCTGAAACCAACATGAGATATTCTCATCTTCCTACCTTCTTCAACTTTATTTTCGTAAGGTTTGTTTCTCCCACACTGAAAACAAGCTACCAACTGACACGCAGAACTTGGCAAACTATTTTTTTTTACATACTTAATCGGATTAAGCAAATGAAAGTGAAGCTTGATGGCTGTGCTTTTACAACACTTTTAACACTTTTACAACTTTTTAACTGCCTTCATTACTCCAGGACAACAGATGAAGTAAGAGCACTGCCAGTAGAATCTCATCATTTTCTACACATCATTCTTAACTTGCATCATTAACTGTACCGTGCATATTATGCGCTTATTTCACCACAGAAAACTGTTTGTTTCCTTGATATATCTCGAGGAGTACTTGAGAAAATCCTATCTATGTGAGCGGAGCTGTTGTACACTACGAGCTTAAATAACCAACTAACAACTCAGTGGCTCCTCCACGAAGGCTAGTGTTACAAATGAACTACACAGAAACCTCTCTCTTTCAAGCAGACTAAAAGGGTTGAAGTTTCTAGATAAATTATCTTGCTTTCACATTTTAGAACCCTGGGTTTACACCCCTGTCAGGCCCTTACCTCTCCACAGTTTTCCTATCTTCACCAAAATAACCTTTTCCTCACTATAAAAGGCCCAGTGCTTAAGACCATGTCAGACTGAACTTTCCAGGAAAAGACCCACACCTTCCAGCTACAACGAGGAGCTACTTCCCAGTCTGCCGAGGAGAAGCCCTCCCTGCAGTGGCTCCCCCCAAGCGGAGCCCCTCAGCCAAATACCAAGAAAGCCCTGAAGCCGCGAGCTGAGCTCACCCTCAGCCTCCACCGCTGTCACTGCCTGCACTGCTAGGGTACTGGGTTTCATGAACGCCCTGCGACCCCCTGCGAGCGGAGGGGGGTTCAGAGAGCTGCACTCCTGCGTCCGGGGACGCGCAGCTCGTCAGCAGCGGGGAAAACAGGACCGGCAGCGCCGCCGGGCCGCACTCACCTGCGGTTCATGGGCCGCACTCGCACGGCCACCTTCACTGACGCCATGGCTCATCCCCGCCGGACCGCCGGGGTCCGCACCTGCTGGTCCAGCCCTCGCCGCCGACCCGCACCCCACCCGCCAGGGCCGAGCGCAGGCCGCTTCCTGGCCTAGGCCATGTCGCTATGGCAACTGTCGTGCGTCTACCTCGGCGGGCGGCTATGGGGGCAGCACAAGGACAAACAACGTAGCAAGGCGTTGCTCCTCCTGGCCTCTTCGCCCCGCCCCCGGCCGCGGGGAGAGATGGGGTTAGATCGATGGGCCAAGGCTGGTGGCATGAAGTCCAGCAAGACCAAGTGCCAGGTCCTCCATCTGGCTTACGACAACGCTATGGGAAATTGCAGACTTGGGCATGTGTGGTTGGAAAGCTGTAACTCGGAGAGGGACCTGGGGGTACTGGTTGATAGTCAACTGAATGAGAGTCAGCAGTGTGCCCAGGTGGTCAAGAAAGCCAATGGCATCCTGGCTTGTGTTAGAAACACAGTGGCCAGCAGGAATGGGGAAGTGATCATCCCCCTGTGCTCAGCACTGGTGAGGCCACACTTTGAGCATTCTGTTCAGTTCTGGGTTCCTCACTACAGGAAGGACATTGAGGTGCTGAACCATGTCCAGAGAAGGGGAACAAGGCTGGTGAAGGGCCTGGAGCACCTGGCCTACAAGGAGCACCTGAGGGAGCCAGGCTTATTCAGCCTGGAAAAGAGGAGGCTGAGAAGAGACATCATCACTCTCTACAACTACCTGAAGGGAGGTTGCAGTGAGGAGGGGGACAGTCTCTTCTTCTTGGTGTCAAGCGTTAGGGCTAGAAGAAGCAGGCAGAATCCCTGGTGCCATGCTTAAGTAATGAGAAACCCTAAGAACGCCTTGAAAATGGATGCAATGCTCATGCCATGAGAGGAGATCACTGCTCCCTTGGCACTGGCCAGGCACATCTTCCCCTGCAGAACAACTGGCTTCAGCAGGACATCTGACACATAATGTGTAACTCTGAAAAAGGCAACCAAAAAGAAAGCAGGATACACAATATAATCATAAATAATATTTATTTTTGTTTGCTAGGAGTTGTCAGTGCCTGGAAACTACACCCAGGATGGAGACACCATTTAAAACACTGTACAAACATAGTTGCACTCAAGTCATTACGGGGTTACTGGCTTGACAAGCCTAAGAAGTAAAATTGCCAAGACACAGAAGAGGGTCTCAGATGCAAACACCTGATCTTTAGTGGTGACTCCTATTGACAACTTACCATCTCTGAAAAGAGGAAGGAATGAGGAAGGGGAGGTGACACTAAAAACATCAGCTGATGAGCAGTGGAGGAGGAAGGTCAGAGGACACAGCCAGGACAGAAGAGATCTGGAGGATGACTGACTGCTGAAGGTGATCAGAGGAGATATGTATGTGTTGGGTTTGTCTGGCAGGGTTTCAGTATTGAGGGTGGGGGCTGCTGGCATGGGTCCTGTAAGAAGCTTCAAGCTCTATCTCCAAGTCAGATCTGCTTGTTTTCCTCTCATAAATATATTATTGCGGAAGTGCTGATTGACTTGGCCTTGTTTCCCCAAGTCAAGTCTATCTTCTGCCTCTGACTGTAATTGGAGAGTGAGCCCTTCCTGTCTTGACCCCTGCAGATTTTGCTGTATTTTCTCCTCCCCTTCCCACTAGAGTGGGGTAGAAGAGAGCAAGCAACTGTGTGGTGCTCTGTTGCCAGTTGGGTCAACTTAAACCATAAGAGAACGGAAGGCAGACATGGAAATACAGATGAAGGCCAGGGTAAAAGAGAGATGCCGCAGGGAGAAAGAAGCCAGGAAAGTGATGTTTCTCTCAGCTCATGAAATCAACTAAGAGTTGAGGTGGCTTTTGACAAGAGAGGTCATGACCAAGGGATGGTTTTTATAGCAAAAGAGAAACTATTATGTGTTCAGTTTGCTCAAGAAAGGGAAGAAGAGGGATGAGAACAAGACAGGTGTGGAACAAGGGATTAGAAACTCACTGGTGCAGCATCTTATAAAAGAAGGGAGGTAAAAATACAGTGCTGATAATAGGACAGAAGGAGGAAGGAACAATAGACAGAGACAGATAGAGATGAGCACATTGTTGGAGACCCAGTAGGCTTTCAACAGTCAGATAGGACCTCTGGTCTGAGATTCAGACATTAAAAACAGTTTTGAAGGCTTTCAGGTGGAAAATAAAGTAGGGGATTCATAATGTGTATTTTTTCGGAGATTTTCAGCAACGTGGGAGGTCAAGCACGGAGGAAAGATGCAAGGAGGGAGCCAGAGTCTGTGGTGCTGCGAAGAAATTCCAAGGAAAAGAAAGAGTCAGGAAAAGTTATGGCACCAGTGTCAAAGTATCACAGACCAGAGGTCACAGGAGCACTAAAAATGAAGGGAAGGGTTCAACTGTGGATGCCATAGAGGTGTTACAGTGGGAGAGAGAGAACTGGGATGCTGGAAAATCGGAGAAGCAATATCTGCTTAAAGATCAGCCCAAACCAGGTCACCCTGGTGAGCACAGGAGCTGCTAACACACTGCAGCAGCTAAGCGAGCAGGCAGGGGGACCCCTGCCAAGGCATCAGACAAACTGATTAAAGCATATTGAAAGCTTTACAGAGGATCTGAGAGACATGCACAAGCTGACAGGGAATAAATAGCACAAACCCATTAGAAGGAAAAAAAATAACCTCAAAAGTGTCTAAGAAAAACATAGTCATGTATATGCATGCATAATAGGATAAAAGAACTAAAACTGTGGGAAAAATAAATTAAAAAAAAAAAAAAGTAATGATTCTCAACACAAGTTAGGGGTGCCAGAATAGCCAACCAGCCTCATTTGTAGACCATCTACTAACTCAGACAGTTATGCTTCCCCTCCCTCTGATGAGCTAAGCTATTGAAGAGATACATCTGGTTCAGTAAGTACATTTCTTTGTGCTGTCTTTTGAGACATCCAGCCATTAAGGGACCTTCTGCACAAATTCTCCCATGAAATAGAAAACACTTTTCCACTTCTGTAGTGCCCAGTGCTGGACCAGCTAATGTACCCACAGCATGTCCAGCATGAAGCAGCAAAATATCTCCAGGCCCACCCACCTTCCTGCAGTTTTTGGTGCCTTGCTGTTTTGTTGGTCAAGCATTAGAACAGGCTGCCCAGGGAAGTGGTGGTGTCACCATCCCTGGAAGTGTTCAAAACCAGTGTGGACACAGCACTTTGGGACATGGTTTGGTGGCCATGGTGGTCTTAGGTTGATGGTTGGCCTCTTTTTAAAGGTCTTTTTCTGACAGAAGTGATTCTACGAATTTCTTTCCTTCACCAGGCCAGGACATGAATGATGCAGGCAGTCTGCAAAGAGTAAACCCAGACCTGGTTCTGTCCAGCAACATGGATGAACCCTTGTCCAAGGGCTGTAATTGGCCTCGAATGCTCGGGTGGTTGCAGTGTGACTCAGCAGCAGCGTGAGGAGGCTGGGCTCTGCTCAGGTTGTAATTCAATACAACATAAATTATAGCCAGGGAAGTGGGATAAATGAGTCCATTTGGTAAAACTAAACAGAACTTAGTTCAATATTGCTCAAATTAGACATATCCAACATCAGCTCTATTTGTCCATCTTTACTGTACACCCATAGGCAGTTCCTTTAACCCATTTCTGTCTTGGTATACCTCTCTCTTCTGACCTTTGATTTACCAATGAGTTACTACTTGAAATTCTTATCACTTCAGTCTACCACAAGAAATTATTGCACACCACATGTAACCTCTACCACAATTTCAGAGAGGAGCAAGTAAGTTTTACAAGAGGAGGACCCAGGGAGAAGGCTACTTTCTTAGGGCTATGTTTTGTAGTGAAGCTGCTTGGTGGATGTTGGAAGGACTGAGCCTGTAGGGAAGTTGCTCTGTTCTCCACCTGGCTTCTACAAAACTTGTGAGAAAGGGACTTTTTTTTTTGATAGTTTGTAGACATCAATGACAAAAAAGCAAATATAAAAGTGTGTGGGTATACAAACCCATACCAAGCACCTCAGCCTCCTTTCCTTCAAAATCTGTTGGCAAATACAGCTGTCAGTTTCTAAATACTAAATATTTGACATTCAGAAACACCTGGCAAAGTTTGTAAACCCAAATCCAAACCACACCCAAAGCACATGCATTCCAAAATACTCCTCAACTGCTTCAGTGTGTCTTCAATAAACACATGGTTCAAATATGGTTAACAAAGCATTTCCTTCAGTTACCACAAAGAGCCTCTCTGCTACCCTTCACTCAGAGTTGGGAAAGCCAGTTGCACCTGCAACAGAAATGATTCTGTGCTCAGAAGTGGGAGCTTGTGTGAGTCTCCAGCCTGCTGGCAAGAAGACTGACTACCTTCTTCTGCACTTCCTTCTTGCTCCTGATTAATGTCTTACAATGGATCTGCTTGTTCAGAAATGCCTTCAGGCACATGCCATCATTTCCTGGGATTGCAAAACAGGTCCCAAGCCCAGGAGATGACAGGCTGGACCTCACTGATAATGAGTGGTGCAAAGTTTTCATTCAGGTCCTTCCACTGCACGCTTCTCCATGATGATGCCCAGTTGCCTCTCCTTGTGCCTTAAGCAAATATCCTGGAAGGGCATGAACTAACAACTTGGACAATGGTTGTATCTTACCTGCTATAATCCTCTTTTCCCACTGAAGTTTGAAATACCCTTCCAAGAAGGGAACACCAACCAGGACCTGTGCCTGGGCTTGCTAATAACTCTTGCCTTTGGCAGACAATGAAGGAGGCAGAGGACAGGCATCCCCCCATTCCGTGGGGACTCGGTGTCAGGCCAGAGCTCACCATCAGCCCTGGTTCAGTTGGCTGATTAGCAAACCAGCATTTGCTAATTTGATGTAGAAAACTCAGTGCTTGCTGCTAAAGAGATTAAAAGGGTTCTCCATGGGCAATAGTTGGGAGAAGGTATTATCTTGTCACATATGGATTGATCAGGAATGTTATGCTTCTCTTCACCCTTGGGAATTCTTGGGGAAAACACTTGCTGACATGCACACAGTGCTGTGAACTCCTTTATTGCAGGCAGGGGAATCAGCCTTCTCCTTGGGCTGCTTTGATTTTCCAATCTGTCAAAAATCACAAGGAATAAACAGCATTGCCCATTCCCAGTCCTCCATGGCATACAAACACAGTCTTCTAAATCCGAATATACCTTCTGCTTGCCTGAGCTCACTCCCAAGCCAAGTTTGGGTCTCTATCTATTCCCACTTTGCACAAAACAGAGCAGTACATTTTCAGTTCAAACTCACATGTGTATTCAGACAGAGGCAGTTGCCAGGGGTAACTTCTCAGACAACTGCCCCTCCACTAGCCCCATCAAGTGTCAAGGCTTCAGTACAGCTTCCTGATGGAAGGCCCAAACACAGCTACCTGATGGCTGAAAAATAAAAGATTTTCACTCTACTAAGAATGAAACCAAGTGGTGCATGGATCCACACTAAAGAAGGAGAATTAGAATCATAGATTCATAGAATTGTTTCAGTTGGAAAAGACCTCTAAGACCATCAAGTCCAACACCACCATGGCCGTTAAACCATGTCCCAAAGTGCCATGCCCACACGTTTCTTGAACACCTACAGGGACACTGACTCCACCACCTCCCTAGGGAGCCTGTTCCATTGCCTGACCGCTCTTTCAGTGAAGAAATTTTTTCCTTATCTCCAACCTAAATCTCCCTTGGCACAGTTTCAGGCCATTTTCTCTCATTTTATCCTCTGATACTAGGGAGAAGAGACCAACCCCCACCTCACTACAACCTCCTTTCACGGAGTTGTAGTGAGCAATTGAGATCTTTCATCAGCCTCCCCTTCTCCAAGCTAAACAATCCCAGTTGCCTTAGCTGCTCTTTGTAAGACTTGTTCTCTAAAATTCCTAAATGGATTTATCCCATTTCCAGCATGAAGTTTCAAGTAAATAAGCATCAAGCTGTTGGCCTAAAATTCTTCTTGGGAGCTGTGGAGCTTTAATGAGTTCCCACCAGTGCCAGATTTGGGTATTTTCCCCTTTGCTTTTTCCTGCAGTCGCTATTTTCTTTTTAATGAAATGCCGCGGACATCGAGCCAGTCCACCTGCCAGGATGCTGCTGGCAGCTCAGGGTGGAAGCAATGAACATGGGGCAGCCCAGGAAGATTGCCTGGAGCTGGCACTGTCAGCACCATCCTCGGAAGTGACTTGGGTAGAGCAGAAGCAGTAATTGCAGAAGACATGGCAGGACTTAGTGCTTTTGGCAGCAGAGGCAGCAACTATTGCTGTGCCAGGCTGTGTGCCAGCACTCTGCTTTCCACAGTTTGGGAAATCAGCTTAAACTAAGTGGTGGTGGCCCTGTTTCCTTTGTACCTTTGTCATCTGCATTCAGCCCTGTTGGTGACCTTCATAGTTGTAATGGTGATAATATAAACAAGAACGTGATGATTCTGCTGCTCTTGGCAGAAGGGCCATCAGCAGCAGAATCATCCAGCAGCTGGATGTCATGATAAGGTGAAAGCTGCCCACCTCTTGCTGGAGAGCTCTGTGCACATCACAAACATGTAGAGGCTGCATCATGAAAGCTTTGTACAGGAGTTGGTGGATGTGGAGCCTGTTTTCAGTGCAGACATGCAGGGATCCCGCAGATTCCTGAATGGAGCATACACGGAGCTGGCTAGCTCAGTTCAAGGGTGTTGTCAGTGGCACCTTGCACAGGCCTTCATTTGTGCCACAAAGAAGGGTGCAAAAGGTTTACGGCAGACACAGCTCCTGACCCACCATGGAGGTACCTGAGAAGATGCCATGATGCAGCTGTTGCAGGATGGGGCAACACCAAAATCCACATTACAAGTTTCTTATGGCCTGCTGGACCACACAAAAGAAGAAACAGTTTGTAAATCACCTTTGAGTTGATCATCTGGGGAATTAATCAAGGAAAGATTCAAACTTCTGGGTACACATCAACATTTTAAAGTTGGGTTAGGCTTGATCCAGAATTAGTCCAGAACAGCTTCAGCTAAAGCCTGGTTAGAAGTGAACCACAAAGCCACCAGTCTGACTCTGCTGCTTTGATCTACTGCTTATTGCTTAAGTAATTCTTCTGTGAGGTGATTTTCCTTTCGCTCTGCTTTCCACCTCCATTTATTTTCAAAGCATTTTAAACATTCTTAACATGGGAATAAGCAAATAAGGTCTATAATGGCAGAAAAACAAATGCACTGCTTATATTCATGAAGATATTCTGTAGGAAACAACTTTCTCCTTTGACACATGATTGTCACCTTGAACTCTATGAAACCACAACCAGTTCATTTCTGGCTTAAAGTATTAATGGGAGATGGCTTTGCAGAGTAGAAGTTTGCCCTGCACAGAAACTTTTGTCATTACGAAGAGCACTCATGAGTTTCACAGAGTCTGCTCTAGCATTTTAAACTTCTTGTTGGTTTCTTAGAACTGAGGTTGGTTTTGTCCCCTCTCCTGCTTCACTTTCAGTTAAGGAGCCTGACAAGAAGTATGGTACAGAGAAGTGAAAATGAAGAATAAGTGTTTGTAGTTGACATTTAATTTCTGCACAGTTGGAAAGAGAAATGAGATTGTCTGTTGCTCAAGCCATTGTTTTTCCCAACCATCCAAGAACATAACAATTTGTTGTTTCTTTATTAAATATAATAGGGAGATGTTCAGATAATTTTTCCCTATCGAATTCTTATTCTTTGCAACTCATGCATGGTGGCAGCCTCTGAGCTCTCTCATTTGCTCTGCTTTCTGGTGTATTATTCAATTAACAGAGAGGCAATCTGTTATGTCCAACAGGTAATACAACAGAGCTTGATAAGCAAGCAAAACACAGAAAGATCTAATAATGTTTAATGAATTGGTACAGGCCCACATTTGGAGATGTTCTCTTGGCAGCAGCCTGGGACTTACACAATACATCAGCATGTCATTGGTGGATGAGAAGCTCAACATGAGCCACCAGTGTGCACCTGCAGGCCAGAAAGCATATTGTATCCTGGGCTGCATTGAGAGAAGCATGTCCAGCAGGTCGAGGGAGGTGATTCTCCCCTTCTGCTCCACTCTGGTGAGACCCCACCTGGAGTGCTGCATCCAGTTCTGGAGCCCCTCTTTCAGGAAGGACCTGGACATGTTGGAACATGTCCAGAGAAGGGCCATGAGGATGATCAGAGGGCTGGAGCAGCTCTCCTATGGTGACAGACTGAGAGAGTTGGGGCTGTTCAGTCTGGAGAAGGCTCCAAGGAGACTTTATTGTGGCCTTCAAGTATCTGAAAGGGCCCTACAAGAAAGCTGGGGAGGGAGTTTTTAGGATGTGAGGTAGTGATAGAACTAGGGGGAATGGAGATAAAATAGAAACGGTAGATTCAGGTTGGATGTTAGAAAGAAATTCTTCACCATGAGGGTGGTGAGACACTGGAACAGGTTGCCCAGGGAGGTGGTGGAAGCCTCATCCCTGGAGGATTTTGCAGCCAGGCTGGGTGGGGCTCTGGGCAACCTGATGTAGTGTGAGGTGTCCCTGCCTATGGCAGGGGAGTTGGAACTAGATGATCCTTGAGGTCCCTTCCAACCCTGATAATTCTATGATTCTGTGTCACTACTTGGGATCAAGAACAGCCATGTATTTCAAGGCTATGTTTGTTATGGGATATGTCAGTGTAGTTTTATCCATGAAGGCAAGGAAATCCCTTGCATACAGCACTGCCATTTCCTCCTGGCTTTTTAAAATACAGTCAGTGTGCTCACTCCTCACTCCAGGACCCCTTTTATCACTGGTAGTAAGAGGTTTGGAGTTGCGAAGATTTTCCATTGAGACATGAGAGTGAGCACCTTCCTGTTTCCATCTTGCATTCTCAGCCATGCCATGCCACAAGCCATGGTGCTGGAGGGACCAAAGAGTTTAGCAGGAAGAACTGCTTCTTCACTCTGCATCCAGAGAAGCAAACCAGATGATGCTGATGCTGACATACTCACCAAGCAAGAGTTAAAGGCTGTGAAGGGTATCTCTCTGGTGTGTTAAACCCAGGAGCTCAGCTATGGCTGCTGTCAAGTATACAGTTTTAAGGTAGTAAAGTGTCCTTCAGGTATCCACCATGGAGGGCATCAGACTGGAGAATGAGGCCATGAGTTGTGTGAAAGAAATGAAAATGCATGAGAAGCATTCCTGGAGACCAGAGAAAGTTTGATTGAAGGCATACAAGAAAATAATAATAATAACCTTTCTTTCTGTATTTCCAAAGTCTCTTTTCCTTTGGTTAGACAGGTCCAGGGTGGGAATGAGGGAGTGATTTATACTGTGGGTTTTAGGCTGATGCTAATGAATGACTGCATGAGGCTGGAAACTGGGAGGTTGTGGACACTGTGTGTGTTTTACAGTCTGTTTACTCCGTAATCTCCAGCAGTTACTGCATTTCCAGTGGAAGTGAAGGTTAGTGTTATAGAATCATAGAATCCTTTAGGCTGGAAAAGACCTTTAAGATCATTGAGTCCAACCACTAACCTCACAGTCAAGTCCAACACTAAACCACGTTCACAGGTGCCATGTCTACGCATCTTTTAAATACCTCTAGGGCTGGTGGCTCCACCACTTCTCTGGGCAGCCTGGTCTAGGGCTTGACAACTTTTCTGGAGAAAAAGTCTTTCTAAAGTCCAATCTAAACCTCCCCTGGCACAACTTGATGCCATTTCTTCTCTTCCTCTCATCCTATCACTTGTTCCTTGGGAGAAGAGACCAATCCCACCTCACTACAACCTTCTTTCACAGATCTATAGAGAGCAAGAAAGTCTTCCTTCAGACTCCTTTTCTCCAGATTAAAAAAAAAACATTTTCTTCTGCTGTTCTTCATAAAACTTGTTCTCCAGACCCTTCACCACCTTTGTTGCTCTTATTTGGACCTGCTGTAGCACTTCAATGTCCTTCTTGTAGTGAGGGGCCCAAAACTGAAGGCAGTGTTCGAGGTGTAGCCTCACCAGTGCTGAGTGCAGTGGGGTGATCACTTCTGTGATCAGTGCTGGCCACACTGTTTCTGATACAGGTCAAGATGCTTGCCTTCTTGGCTGCCTGGGCACTCTGCTGGCTCATATTGAGCCAGCTCTCAACCAACGTTTCTGTGCCAGTTTAGGGCCAGACAGATCCTCTGTTGCCCTGAGAGGGACAAAAGAATGACACTCACACGAATGGATTGGAGAGTGATGGAAAGTTTAAATGGAAAAGCAATTGGTGAAACTACAAAAACTACAAAGCACAGTAGCAGAGAATCCCTTATACCACACCCAAAGGCCTCCCAACTCTTCCCTTCTCCCCACCTGAGGGTCTACCCAAAACTCCCAGGGCTCTTTCCTCCCTCTCCTCCCAGCTAGGCTAGTCTCAGGCTGGCCAGGTCTGAGACTGCTCTCCCCCTTCTCCTCCTGGCATGAGCCCTAGACAGGCTTAAGAGGCCTTGAGATGCTCCCCCACCGTTACCCAATAGAGAGCATCTCCCACGGGAGCAGAGAGGGAAGCAAGGGGAAGAGAATGACTTTGCAGAGGAATGTATAGGGTGCAGGATTTGTGGGTAGAAACAGGCTGATTCCTGGGTCCACCTCATTGGCTTGGACACCTGGGACACTGGAAGTGTAACCTACGTGGCAGTATCAGGAGGCACCCAGCATAAACTGCCACAAGTCCTTTTCTACCAGGAATCTTTTGAGCCACTCTGCCCCAAGCCTGAGGCATTCAGTGGGGTTGTTGTGACCCAAGCACAGGTCCCAGCACTTGGCCTTGTTAAATTGCATACCCAATGACCTCAGCCCATTGATCCAGCCTGTCCAGGTCCCTCTGTAGAGCCTTCCAGCCCTCAAGCAGATCAAGACTCCCACCCAACTTGCTGTGGTCTGCAAACTCACTGAGGGTGCACTCTATCTCCTTATCCACATCATTGAGAAAGATAATAAGGAGAACTGGCCCCAGCACTGAGTGCTGGGGAACACCACTTGTAACCAGCTACCAACTGGATGTAACTCCATTCACCAGCACTCTCTGGGCCCTGCCATCCAGCCAGTTTTTAACCCAGTGAAGAGTACACCCATTCAAGCAACAAACAGCCATTTTCTCAAGGAGCATGCTCTGGCCATGCTCAGAATAAAATAAGAAAAATCCAGGAAAAATACATTGATGCAAAGCCAAATATAAGAGACTGGAAATCATTGAGAATTCTTGTACTGACTTCAGTGAAATGTGATCAGTATCTACAGGGAAAAGCAGATAAATATGCTTGGAATTATGTTCCTTGAGAAAACACTTAAAGGATTTGGATAAGCCAAATTTGGAGAGAAATAAAGAGATTACTCTGAGTTAGTATAGAGCACATTTAAGTCCTAATACACTGCTTCTACATGAAATCTTGTTGTATTTAACGTTAAGATTAGGATCTGTGGAAAAATAGACTGGAGTACAGGTCAGCCTTCTTAAAAAATCAGGCTTGATCTGTAATCCCTAGGGAAAGAGACAGTGTAAGTCTGAGCTGCTTAATATGGTAATATCCATAAGAAAATTATTTTGGGAGGCACTTGAAAGGCAGAACTCACATCTTCAAAGGATCCACAGATTCCTCTTGACTGGAATGAAATATTTGGGCAGTCTAGAAAGTCGTTTTCCTGATACTTGCTCAAGAAAATAAACAGAACTTTCTTTCTAGTAAGCCAAGTGTAGCACCCAGTGTGAGTCCTGCTGAGAATTTCAAGGGGAAGAAGAGATGGCAAGAAAAACAGCAAACAGAAACAAGGGTATGATGAGAGATTGCTGCCTGGGGCTGAGGAGGGCAGGTAGGCACTTGCTGAAGGCAGGAGCCCATGGGAAGTGTTAGTGCAAAGGGAATAAGTGACTGATGAATACAAGCTCTGTGTTTGTGCACTAGATGGACAAGGGAAGGTTCTGCCCATCAGGGAAGCATCACAAGAAGCCCACTGCTTACATCTATCCCTGCAGTTCCTGCCCATCCCCTGAAGATCTGTTGAACTGACTCTACTTTTATTATCCAAAAGATAAAATAAGTTTCTTTGTTGGCTTTAAAGGCCAAGTTTGCCTGAATAAGGAATAAGAACTGCAGGACTTGGCCTCTTTTCAGAGGCTTCTGGATGGGTAGAGTTGGTGTGCCCTCCAAAGTTGCCACTCTTTTTGCCCCAGCTGCACAGCAGCCTCCACAAAGAGGGCATCCCTGTATGTAAGCCCATGAGAGATACACAGGTGTGTACACGTACATAGGTATATGTTTCATATGGCCCTTAACAGACCATAGATGTCTCTCTTCATTCAGTGATGCAAAGTACACTGATCAGAAGCAGAAAAGGGATGTTCAGACAAGGTCATTGAACAGCCCACCCAAAAACACCCAGGAATGCTGTCTAGCAAAAAAAAAAAAAAAAAAAAAAAAAAAAAAAAAAAATTAGGGGAGAGTTTAGCAAGAAACTAAACACTTTCAGAAAGATTTTTTTCTTCCAAGTTGCTAGTGTTACTTCATCCTATGTGCTGTCAGGAACAACTCTTACTAGTAAGAAACCACTCATTTATTATTAAGTAATCTTTCACCTTGCAAAATTATTTCTTTTTTTTTTTTTTTAATACTCTTCACAAGGGGCATTAAGCAACACTGGCTGCAGTTTGCACTCAAATCAAAAGAAGTGGTGGAGTCACCATCCCTGGAGGTGGTCAAAAACCACGTAGACATGGCACTCTGGGGCATGGGTTTGTGGGCATGGTGGTGGTGGGGTGATGGTTAGACTCAATGATCTTAGAGGTCTCTTCCAACCTTAATGATTCTATGATTCCATTAAATATGAATACCAAGTATGCATGTCCCACAGATCCATGTTACCTCTTCTCCCTCTAGTGGCCATTTCTCCATAGAAAAACCCCTGTCGTGGAGACAGATCACAGCGTGCTGGAAAAGATGCTTTTCATTTCAAGAGTCTGCTTTTCTGCTTGGATGTGTCTCACCAACAGATCTAATGTTGCTGGTCAAAGGCAACACCCTGTGATGTTGCACATGAGAGGGACAATCATCTCTTTCAAAACCACAGCCAAAATGATTTTTTTTGGAGTGGGGCCAGCTTTCTTTCTATTGCTGAATTACTGATCCAGCAAAAAAAGCACAAACCCCATTTCTAATCTGCCACGTGACAATTACATTAATAAGTCCCTGCTCTGTGCTGGTGTTCCAAAAAGAAACACTAGGACAGGAACAGGTTTTTCACAAAATCACAGAATACATCCAGTTGGAAGAGACCTCAAAGATCATCCAGTCCAACCCTTGACCCAGCACTGAAGGGTCAACACTAGACATATCCCTAAGTGCCAGGTCCACAGGCCGCCTGTACACCCCTAGGGATGGTGACTCCACCACTGCCCTGAGCAGACCATTCCAATGTTTGAGAATCCTCTCTGTGAAGAAATATTTCCTAATATCCAGCTAAACCTCCCCTGACTCAGCTTGTAACCATTTCCTCTAGTCCTGTTGCTTGTCATCAAGAAGAGGCTGCCCTTCCCTCACTCCAACCTCCCTTCAGGTAGTTGTAGAGAGTTATGAGGTCTCCTCTCAGCCAGACTGAACAGCTCCAGTTCCCTCAGATGTTCCTTGTAGGTCATGTGCTCCAAGCCCTCCATGATCCTTGTTGCCCGTCTTTGGATATGCTCCAGCACCTCAATGTCCTTCCTGTAGTGAGGGACCCAGAACTGAACACAATACTCGAGGTGTGGCCTCACCAGTGCTGAGCACAGGGGGATGATCACCTCCCTGTTCCTGCTGGCCACTGTGTTTCTAACACAAGCCAGGATGCCATTGGCTTTCTTGACCACCTGGGCACACTGCTGACTCTCATTCAGTTGACTATCAACCAGTACCCCCAGGTCCCTCTCCGAGTTGCAGCTTTCAACCACACATGCCCAAGTCTGTAACTTCCCATGGGGTTGTTATGAGCCATCAGTCTAACCTGTCCAGATCCCACTGTAAAGCTTCCCTACCCTCTAGCAGATCAACAGAGCCACCCAGCTTGGTATCATCTGCACCCTCACTGAGGGTGCACTCAATCCCTTTATCCAGATCATTAATAAAGATATTAAAGAGGACAGGTCCCAGTACTGAACACGGGGGGACACCACTAGTGACTGGGTGCCAGCCAGATTTAACTCCATTCACCACCACTCTTTGGGCCATCCAAACAGTTTTTTGTCCACTGCAGAGTGGATTTGTCCAAGCCTTCTGCCATGAGTTTCTGAAGGAGAATGCTGTGGGAGACAGTGTCAAAAGCTTTACTGAAGTCCAGGTAGCCTTTCCCTCATCCAGTAGGCAGGTCACCTTATCTAGCTAAGTATTTCAATTGATTTCACTTCCTATATTTGATAGGAAGTATTACAACTCCTTAAAGCAATATCACTTTCTTAATGGTAAGAAGGGGTGCATATAAGCACATAAAACACTCATACCATTTGACTGCATAAAAAAACCTGAGGTATTTCTGCTGCTTGTGAGTAGCATCATTGCTGCTACCATGATGATGGCATAGTGAGAAAATTATACACATACTTTCAGATTATAAACTGAATGAAGGCATGAACCCTGTTGCTATATAGCAACAAGATTCCAGAAATGCAGAGAACAGAGAATCTCAAAAGTCATAGAATCATAGAGTTGTTAGGGTTGGAAGGGACCTCAAGGATCATCTAGTTCCAAACCCCTGCCATGGGCAAGGACACCGCACACTAGAGTGAGTTGCTCAGAGACACATCCAGCGTGGCCTTAAAAACCTCCAGGGATGAGGCTTCTGCCACCTCCCTGGGCAACCTGTTCCAGTGTCTCACCACCCTCATGGTGAAGGCCACAATAAGGTCTCCTTGGAGCCTTCTCTTCTCCAGACTGAACAGCCCCAGCACTTTCAGTCTGTCCTCATAGGAAACTCTTCCCAGAAGTCCTTTATTGAGGTATTGTAGAATCCCCAGCATTAGTCTCAGAGTCCCACTTACAGAAGAAGTCTCAGAAGCCCTTAACAGATGGAGCAGCTAACAGAAGTCCCAAGCACATCCCTTGCAGCATCCCTTACACCAAAGCCCTAGCCAGAAGTAGGTAACCAACAGAAGCAGAAGTCCTTAACAGCCACAACTGAAGACCCCTAACCGAAGACCCCTAACCAAAGATCCCTAACCAAAGTGACTCTTGCTCAGAGTGGCTTTTTTATATACTCTTTGTTATCAATCCCCAGTAAAACCCAACCACAAATATAAGCTAAAATCTTTTCCCAATAAAAGGTGCCAGCATGTCAAGGAGGTGGCTTCTGCAGCATGCTTCAATCCAGGGGTGCCAAGGTGAGGCTGTTGTTCTTGGCACACATGGAATGCTATTGTATTGCTCTAGGCAGCGTGCTAAGGAATTGCTCAGCTAAGGAATCATGCACTCTGCACGTGTACAGCAGCTGCCCTCTGAACAGTGGCTGCCACAATAAGCATTGCCTGAGATAATATTTGTTTCCCCTCCTTACCTTGGAATAAATATGGTAATACTATTATTGATAATATCAATTTCTATTGATATATAAAATGTCTGGAGTATCCACTGAAGCCAGAAAGCCTAGGGCAACAGATACGCTGCAGTATTGTTCCTGCAGGAATTTGCAGCCTGGATAGGGAAGATAGGTAAACAGAACGTGTGGAGAAAGAAGGGAAAAGAGATGCATATGGTCACACAAGAAGTCAAAGAGCATGTAAGAAGAGAAGTTTTATGAGCAGAGGTTTTATGAACCATATGCTCACAGCTCAACACCTGGGTCACACAGACTCGATGTAAAAAGCATACCCAGAGCTCACTGTATGTCATGTTGTGTGGTAATTTTAGACTGATGCCTAGGAAATTTTCCACAGATCGTGAGTAAAAGTGGTAGAGTGTAAATAAATTACCACTGGATGTAAAGAGAAAATAATGATAAGGTCTAAATAATCACATTAGCCTGATAACTAACATGAAGTTAATTGTACAAACTAAAACTCTCTCTTTTTTGGCTTCTTAGATCTAGCAGGTACTAGCTAGTTGCTTCTGCTGGCTTGCTGACCTTGGTTGTGTTCTTGTGGCTAAGTACTAATAAGCTCCTCTCTGCTCTTCTCTCTTCTTTTCCCTTGTACAGGGTGGGGGGAAGGGAGTCGAGAGGGGGAAGCTATTGGTAACCCCCAGTTTTGTCCAGAGGGGTTCTTGTGTTGTTTATAAATTGTAAATAGATGTAAATATGGTATCTTTTGTACATAGTCATTGCATTTCCTATTTCTAGAGTGTAGTTTTGCTTGTAAATATAGCTTCATTTGCTTCCATCTGAGCTGTTCTGGCAATTTTATTTTGGAGGTAATTTCAACCCACCACATGTTGGAAAACCAAGGAGCAGCTCCCTTCATCCTCTCACTTTCCACTGCTGAAAAAGAAGCAAAAGACTAACAACGTCATGTTGTGAAGGTGTTTCATCTCAGATACCTCTCTAATCCGGCTTGCCACAGAGAAATGCTCCCTGCCTCTAAACAAAACCCAACCTGCTCATGTACGAAATTGAATCTAGTAAATCAATAAAGTCCTGAAATTTAAGTCAGGGCCATTTTAAGGTGCATTTGCCATTCAGAGGCTGAAACGAAACACCTCATAACGCTGTTTAGTCAGAAGCCACATTGCTAATCCCAAATAGAAAAGCAGCAGTAATCTGTATGCTTCTGCATGCTGATAGCAAAGGAGAGGAAGCCCTGAACAGGAAGGTTCTTGCAGGCTAAATATGGATCAGAGTTTTCAGCCAGTATGTTTGTACTGTAGTCCTAAATCACCTGGCAACTAGTAGAGTCCCAAAGGATGTCTCTTTGACTGAGAGTAACTTGCTTGGTCGCTGCATCACAGACACCTTTCAGGTGTCCATCCATCACCCAGTCAGTACAAAGTCTGTGTTCATCTCATCAAGGAAAGGTGTTTTCCTAAGGACAGGACAGTAGGCACTTCCATTAGAGAGAAGCAGCCATATCCCTTGCACCTGTTTCACAGGGTTGTAGGTCTTCCAGGCAACCATTTCAAACCATGGTTTGAAATTAGAGAAGAATAGGTTTAGATAGGCTATTAGGAAAAAGTTCTTTACCATGAGGGTGGCTGAGCAGTGGAACAGGTTCCCCAGAGAGGTGGCTGGGGCCCCATCCCTGGTGATATTCAAGGTGAGGTTCGACAGGGCTCTGGGCAACCTGATCTAGTTGAGGATGTCCTTGCTCACTGCATGGCAGTTGGACTGGATGACATTTAGAGATCAATTCCAATCCAAGTGATTCTATGATTCTGTGCTTCCACTTCTCACTTTCTCCCTGAATATGTTTAAAGGAAGCCTTTACAACAAAGGCAAACCCAGTGGTTTGAGCTCTCCTTGTTAAGCTTTGTCCTCTTTCAGAAGCTCCCCTCCAATGAACAAGCTCTGCCTCTTTAATCTCCCTCTTTTCACATCCCATCAGCTGCAAAGGCCAAAGCAAGAGGTGCATTTACCAAGGCTCTTTCCTTCAGAAGCCAGGTAATACCTTTCAGAAGATTGGTTTTGCTTATCTCAAGAGAGATTTACCAGAGGTTAGTGCACTTTTTATTTTGGAGATGATTGCTATCAGCACTGGAAAAGCTTCCCAAGATTGCCAAGAGGAAATGTCACATCACAGTATCTGATTTCCAGAGCTAGGGTACAGAACAGCCTCTTTGACTGAGACCCAGAGCAGCACTCTCATGAGAATTCCCTCATGGGGATTTTCAGTATTATTATCAATTTAAACATTGCTCAAGAAATGCTATTTGCATAATTAAGAACAGAATGTTTTCAGGGTGATTGTAATCAAGGACAGAGAAATGGCAGCCTGGCTATTGGAAGTCAGATGAGCCTTCCAGGGTGATGAGCATCACCTTGGCACTGGTGGGGTTGCACCTCAAATACTGTGTTCAGTTTTGAGAACCTCGCTCCAGAGAAGGACAACAAAGCTGGTGAAGGGTCTAGAGGAGTGGCTGAAGGAAGTGGAGTTGTTTAGTCTGGAGAAGAGGAGGTTAATGATATACCTCATTGCTCTCTACAACTACCTGAAAGGAGGTTGTAATGAGGTGGGGTCACTCTCTTCTTGCTAATATCAGATGATAGAATGATAGGAAATAGCATGAAACTGCACCAGGGGAGGTTTAGGTGGGTATTAGAAGAATTTCTTTGCTGAAAGAGTGGTGAGGCATTGGAATGGGCTGCCCAGGGAGGTGGTGGAGTCACTGTCCATGGAGGTATTCAAGAAACATATGGACATGGCACTTTGGGACATGGTTTAATGTCCATGGTGGTCTTAGTTGGATGGTTGGACTCAATTTTACATGTCTTTTCCAAACAAAACAATTCTATGATTCTATGATGAATAGCAAGGAGATGTGTTTTTGCTGCTGACACCTATGTCCTTATCCCCAGTGTTGTTTCAGCAGAGCTACACTTTCCAGTGAGCATCTAGAAAACACATATGGAGTCACTTTAGAAGAGCCATACAGACAAAGATTGCTTGTCTTGAAGATCAGAGATAGGAGTAAAAGCAAGCTCAGACTCCCATTACAACCAGCCCATGACTTGCAAGAAGTCTCTTGCACCAGAGCTCAGGGGCATTGAGATTTTCATGGGGGCTTTTCCCTGCCTTGGAAATCCCAGCCTAATGAGATGCTGTCAGAGTGAAAAACAGCTGTTGCTTTAAGGAAAACAAATAATGTCAACTTCTTGGAAGGCTTTGCTGTAGTTCCCTATATTCCTGTTACACACATTTAAACAAACTGTTTTGAAGAAGTGGTAAAATACAAAGAAGTAGAATCATAAAACTTTACAAGATTTCATTAACCTTGATGGAAACTAATGCTAAGTTAGTTGAAAGTCCTTGGAAGGCAGGAGGACAACATGAAGTGCCGTGTATGGAAAAAACCTTTAAGAAACTGCACCATATTACGAATGCACAAATACGAAGTTTATGTCTTCCCCACTGGGCAACACTAGAAGATATTGCATGCAAGAAACAAAACTAAAAGCCCTCAAATTTAGGTAAAATCCTGACCAGTTAATGGTCCTAATTCTTCTCAGGCACACAGGCAAGCCTATGTAGAAAAGCCCCATCCTAATTCACCGGGTTCTCCCTTTGTCTTTTGCAGTGAAAATATGACCAGTCCTCTGCTTATTAACAACAACACTCAGAGTCATAGAATCATAGAATGGGCTGGGTTGGAAGAGACCTCCAAAGGTCATCTAGTCCAATCCCCTCTGCAGTAATCAAGGGCATCCTCAACTAGATCAGGCTGCCCAGAGCCTTGTCAAGCCTCACCTTGAATATTGCCAGGGATGGGACCTCAACTACCTCCTTGGCCAACCTGTTCCAGTGTTCCACTACCCTCATAGTAAATAATTTGTTCCTAACATCCAATCTAAATCTACTCTTCTCTCATTTGAAGCCATTGCCCCTCATCCTTTCACTACAGGCCCTTGCAAACCGTCTCTCTCCATCCTTATCCTCACAGAGAGGCAAGTTGCCTTAGTTATGCTCTCCTTGCCTGGAAAGCAAACAGCACAAATACTGTAGGCACAAGTATTATAGCCAGGCAACCATATTCTGTAGGGTAGAGGAGGTTCTTTACAGCCCTAAAGTGATGCTGACATTGGCTTCAGCTTTTCTAACATCCCACATTTCTACAAAACCATTAGTCAAATGCCTTTCCAAAATTTCCAACAGCCTGTGCAAGCATTCCTGTTTGCAAACTAGAGAGATCTCATGTCTGCTAAGCATGGGATTAATGTCCATGCCCTCTATTCCTGTCATCAACCTGGCACCCCTATACCCTATACTTTCATTACTGTTTCCTGGCAACACAGCACCGAGACCCTTTCATGAATGCCAACGATCCCTACTCATCCCACCAGCAGTCCTTCCTGGAGAGCCCTGCTAAAATGAATGAGTGGATCAGTGACATCTGCTCCTACAACAGCAGACTCAAACACAAAATCTTTTTTTTTTTCCTGCAGGGGGAAAGTATTATTAAGGTGATTTGTTACCTAAAAATCGCTCCCATTTTTCTTTTTAGGCATTTCTTTTCTGAGTCATACTGTATTATTTCACCCCAAAATGTAACAATCCTATTTCTGTACAAGCCTCATTCATCAGTTTGATTTTATCAGCTGGGCAGTTTGATTTTATTTTTTATTTATTTATTCTCCCCCCCAGTTTACAGTATCAGTGTGTGGTTATGTGTCAAATCTAATACAGTGCATACACCTTTTTTCCTGTCTTTTCCTTTTTTTTTCTTAAGAAAAGTGATTAGAATTTCCATTTTTAAGGAGAGAGATTGTTTCATTAACAGTAAGGCTAAAGACAAACAACCATGTTGTAAGGACTTTTTAAAAGGGTATGTAGTGATAGGATGAGGGGTGATGGCTTTCAACTGAGATGTAGAGTAGATGCAAGGAAGAAGTTCTTCACTGTGAGGGTGGTAAGGCACTGGAATATGTTGCCCAGAGAGGTTGTGGAGATATTCAAGGCCAGGTTGGATGGAGCTTTGTGTAACCTGATCTAACTGAAGATGTCCCTGCCCGTGGCAGTGGAGTTGTAACTGGATGATCTTTAAGGTCCCTTCCAACCCCAATCATTGTCTGATGTCATGCCTTATCCTAGTTGAGTGATATGACTCCTGAGCCTTCTTGGCACTAAACTAAGGCAGAAATAACTAATGGCAGAAAAGCAGGAAAAGAAGATGCTTTCTCTCTCTTATGCTGTTGTGAATGCACAGGGAGAGAGGTTTGCTCCTGCCAAGAACAATTTCTCCTTGATGCTGGAGCAGGCAAGGGGTGCGAAAGGCAATACAGAAACAGCATTGTCAAATAGAAAAATATTTGCCTTTATTTTTCTCTTCTCAGATACAGAAAGGAAGGGGAAGAGGAGGGGAAGAGAAGGGGAAGAGAAGGGAAGAGGAGGGCAAAGAAAGCGCAAGGGAAGGGACAAGATCATTCCATACCACTGTAATCCTACCCTGGAGGGTGCACACAATACTCCTCCTTCTGCTGTACTGGGGACTTTTCTATCCACCAGAAGCCTTTCTCAGCTGCACTAATAATCTGAAATAGTACCAGCTAGCAAGCTTCTTTTTCAGTCTAGAGGAATTGGTTAAAAAAAAAAATTCAATCAAATAACCAAAAGTACTTCTTCTGAATTAGGATTAGGACAAGGGGTTTAAGTATATGGAAAGAAAAAGGAAAACAAACAAACAAACTCAAACAAACAAAAATCCAAAACAAAAACTAAAAAAAAAAAAAAAAAAAAACAAACAACCAAACCAAACACAAAAACTCCTATTATCTTCTGTTCTTGGTTACCAGGGACTTCTTTCACCAGTATTCTGATACCAGCAGGCATCTCTCTTCCGTTTCCATTTTGCTGGTTATTTTAGATTATGAAGGGTATCTGCAGTTCTCTGATGAACATTTCATGTGACTCCCATTCCTTACATACTCCCTCTCCAGCCCTGGTGAGGCTTTAGTTAATGCTAGGGTGCTCATTTAACAAATGAATGCACCCTGACTGTGCCTACCTTCCGCAGGGTCTTGCTCATGCTGAAATCCTGTCAGCTTCACAGCATGCAGATCCAGAGAAGGTATATTGCATGGTCTTACCATCCAGAAAAAACACTGTATTGACATAGAATCAATACTGAGGTTTGTAGTGATTCTGCCAATATTGTCAATACTTTAACGTCCTAAGGTAAAATTTGTTTGACTTGAAAAAGATCTGAGCATAGCCTGGAACAGTTAATTTTCTGTGTGTTTCCCTCTGGCAGCTGGCTGTGTTTTGAAGTCAGGGCAAAAAAAAAAAAAAAACCTTTAGGGTCATTAACACTGCTCTATGACCATCTGCACAGCAAGGGGTGTTTTTTCCCCTCAACAGTTGTTTGCTTGGATAAAACTGTGCAGGTAGTGAGAAAGTGAGTAATGTGCTTCAATCACATTTAGCAGATCTAAAGAGTTAGCTGTCCCTTTCTGTAATATACAACCCTGTCTGTGTTAGCCTAAAATGAGTTTAAGATGGATTCCCTGAAGAAATGTTTGATGGCATATAATCTGGCTGCTGAGCAGTATTTCTTAGGGTGACAGCATCCCCAGCTGTGGCTGTTGAACAAAGTCAGCTTGGGGATGTTCTCTGTGTAAAAGCAGATGTTTCCCCCCAGCCAAAAAAAACCAACCCAAAACAAAACAAAACAAATCAATATTTCCAGAGGACTCACTGAAGAGCTGTGACACAATCCATGGCTGGAGTCATTTATACACACATGTGGTCTCAATATACAGAGGCAAGACTGACACTGTTATGGCCACAATGGACTAGGGAAAGTCACAGAGGGTACAGAGACGTGAGTGTTGAGCACCAAGCAACAATATTCTTCTTCTCCTCATTGGTAGATCCACTTAGTAAAGGACAGTCTACTCCCTCCCCAGGGTATGGATTCCTCCCTGCATGTATCATCTGCAATCAAGAGTTAAAAGTTTGCCAAAGCCCAAAGGGACAAAGACAGTGCCAAGAATTTTTAGCTGCTGAGCTATAGAGAGAAGGCATGGATGAAGTCCAAATGCTCCCAATTAGCTGACCCTCCCTCAGTCACATTTTGGATGCCAGTTCTCACTCACAGGCACCATTTTCAGAAGATTAGAAGCCAGTCTGCCAGAGTTGAGAAGCTAAAGGCTGTTCCTTACAGGGCTGCCTGCAGAGCGGCAGCTGGTGCTTGGATGGAGACTGAGGCAGAGGGAGGCTTTACTAGGAACACTCAACACCAGAATAGGAGAATGAGATCAGTAGATTTGTGCTTTTGTTTAATATCTTAACTTTCTGCAGGACAGGCTACAGAAATTTCCTCACTTTCCAAGAAAAAGCATTTCCAAACACCAAATTTCTCTTTATTGTTATTTGCAAATGGTTAATGCTGCTTTATTCCTAACATAGCATTAAGGAGGACTAAGTATTCCCAGTGACTGATGAAATAGTTAAAACCTAGACACAAAAAGAATCCAAACTTCCAGAATATTTTGCCATCAACAAACACCTTCTCAAGGTTATTTAGCTGAGATTTTGTATCATGTGGAAAAGGTTAGTGTTCTACTGCTAACACTTTATCACAGGACCCTGCTGGAGCAGGTCCAGAGGAGGGCCACAAAGATGATGAGAAGGCTGATGTACCTCTGCTATGAAGACAGACTGAAAGAATTGGGGCTGTTCAGCCTGGAGAGGAGAAGGCTTTGGGGAGACCTTATAGCTAGATTTCAATATCTGAAGGGGACCTCCAGGAAGGCTGGGGAAGGACTGTTTGAAGGGCTTGTAGTGATAGGGTGAGGGGCAATGGTTTGAAACTGGAGAAGGGCAGATTTAGATTGGACATCAGGAGGAAGTTCTTTACAATGAGAGTGGTGAAATACTGGAACAGATTGCCCACTGATGTGATTGAGGCCCCATTACTTGAGACATGCAAGATCAAACTTTATGTGGCCCTGGGCAGCATGATCTAGTTGGAGTTGTGCCTGCTCACTGCAGGGGGGTTGGACAAGATGCCCTTTGAGGGTCCCGTCCAACTCAAAGCAATCTATGAATCTGTTTGGGAGAGGGGACTCTAGAAAAGGCACTGTATTTTAAGGCAACACTACCCACTGGGTGCATCTTCATTGACAAATTTGTATAAGCTGGCTCTGTGCTTTTAGTCCTGCACCTTGCTCTCAGATTGAGGTGGGGAGCTCACTTTTCTTGTCTGCTTTATAGCTGCACTTCTCCATGCATTCTTAGATGGTTTCAGTACCTACCTGAATCAAGCAGGGGAGGGAAGAGCAGCAACTGCTGCCACCCAAGCACCTCAGATTACCAGTGGTTTCATAGAAGTTATCCTTCTGAGCTTTAATACCTTGATGGTGTTGCTACACAAGCTGGCTAAATTAATGTTAGGGCAGAAATGTCTCCCTGTGCTGGAAATCACACTTTGGCAGTGACACAGACTTACCTTAGAGAGTAACTGTGAGATCATATTTTCACCTCTGACAAACCACTAATGTCAGAGAAAAGAAGTTGTATAGGTTGAATGGGATTCTCCAGGATAAACTGTTACTTCACACAGAATTCAGCAGGCAGAGGGAGGAGTATTGGGAGAATTCATAGTTCCTCTGTCTTGCAAGAAAAGAACAAAATATCTTCTGGGTTTTTATGTTTTGTTTTGGGTTTTTGATTGGGGTTTTTGTTTGTTTGTTTTGATTTTTTTTAAATAAAACTTTTCAGTGCTTGAAAACGTTCAGGGGTTTTATCCATTTGGTGAAGAACAAAAACCTTTTATTAAAAAAAAATATATTATTTATAAGCCCTTCCCAAATAAAAAGGTTTTTTTGGTCATTACTAGTCTTCTCCTGAGAAAAAAATTACAACCAGCTGTGAAATAATTGTCTTGCTGGCTGAAAACTGGAGATTTTTGTTTGATGGCAGGGTGGGTTGGAACTAGATGATTCTTGAGGTCCCTTCTGATCCTGATAATTCTATGATTCTATGTAGAATATTTACTGCTTAATATCATACAGCCTTACTTTGCAATCAGAAAGGAAGTAGAAAGGATTCTCTTAATCCACCTGTGCCCTTAATTTTAAGACAGCAGATTTATGCGTTCAGACATCCAAGAATCTGCTCTCATTTCACTCTTTGGAGGTGGGAAATTTATTCATTTGGAGGCAAGATCTCATCTCAGAGAGATGAGATTTATTTTTGCTTTACTGAAGGCAAGATGGTGTAAATCACAGTCAGAAAGGAGCCTTTGAGAAAGCCAACGTGTGCAGAGCTGCTCCGCGTGGAATTCCGATGGAGAGGAGGTTGGAGGTGTGTTTGATGTTGCTCTTGACCTACACTATTTGTTGGTACAGGGTTTGCTTTTAAGGGGCTGGCACTGGAGAACCCTAACATTAGGAAGGGGCTCCACTAGACAGAGGCTTAAATGAGAAATAAGCACTGAAGTGCTCCCTAACTCGGAGCAAACATAAGGCAGCACAGCACATGCAGTCTTTTCCACAGCCAGCCAAGCTTCAGGAACAGTAACAGAATTTATAGCCAGCTCGAGTCTACCAGATACAGTGAATTTACAGCCAACTCAAGTACCAGAGATGGTATGATTTACCATCAGCTCCCCAGTGTCTGCTGTGGCTGAAAAGTAAATGATTTAAATCAATAAATGCTTGAAGGCATGAGACAATCAAAATAACTCATGAGCTTTATTAGTATCCATAAGGGGAACTGGCAGAGCTTCAACACAAGCCAAGGCAGAACTTGTTAAAGGGGCTTACTGCTGATGTTTGCCCAAACTGCAGTAATTATTAACCATCAGACTAGTAACAAACAAGCTTATTTATGGCTTCATAGCTTCCTATTTCCCAAATGCTTTGAGCTCAAAGACATTTCCCATTTCCACTTCAGCAGTCTGTGGTTTGCATCAGGGCCTCTGGAACATCCTTCCAAAGTGTCTGACTGCTTATGCTTAAGACCAGCACTGACATAGGGCAGCTGTGACTCTGGCTCAAGCTGCTGTGATAAGAGTTTTGAGAACTTCTGCCAGGGCTTTTTCTCTTTGCCTAGAGCTGTGCTCAGGCACAGTCTCTGACTTCTGATCCTTACCTGACTGTGCCCAGCCTGTCTGCCTTGGCACATTGGGATCCTGACTTGCCTTTCATTCTGGACCCACCTGCTCTTGCTGCTCCCTGACAGCTCGGTGCCTTCTCCAGCCACTTTACCAAATGCTGTTTGCTTCGTGGATCACTCAAGCTTGTTCCTCTAGCAGGTCATGCTCTGCAGACGGTTCCTAGTTTCCTAGTTCTGCTTTGTACAGGGTTTCACTCATGGTGAGAGCCCATCCCTCTTGCACCCCTGTGAAGGTATTGCACAGAGCGCCGTTCCTCTTCTTTTTCCCAGCTTCGTAGCCAGGACACCTCTAGTGTGCTGAGAATCACAGAACCACAGAATTGTCCAAGTCCAAGGCTTGGGGTCATCAAGTCCAACCATTAACACTGTTCTACAAAGTTCACTCCTAAACCATATCCCTGAGCATCACATCTAAATGACCTTTAAGCACATCCAGTGTTGGTGACTCAACCACCTCCCTGGGCAACCTGTTCCAATGCCTGACCACTCTTTGACTAAAGAAATTGTTCCTAATATCTAATCTAAACCTCCCCTGACACAATTTCAGGCTATTTCCCCTTGTCCCGTCACCTGACACTAAGGAGAAGGGATCAATCTCCACCTCACTGCAGTCACTTTTCAGGGAGTTGTAGAGGGCAATGAGGTCTCCCCTAAGCCTCCTCCTCTTCAGATTAAACAATCCCAGTTTCCTTAGCCACTCCTCATTAAACTGGTTTTATAGACCCCCTCACCAGTTTTTTTTTGCCCTTCTCCAGACATGCTGCAGCACCTCAATGTCCTTGGAGTGGGTGTCCCAAAACTGAACACAGATTTTGAGGTACTGTCTCACCAGTGCCAAGTACAATCACTTCTCTAGTCCTGCTGGCCACGCAGTTTCTGATACTGGCCAGGATGCTGTTGGCATTCTTGGCCACCTGGGCACACTGCTGGCTCATATTCAGTCAGCTCTCAACCAACATTTCCAAGTCCTTTTCTACCAGGAAACTTTTGAGCCACTCTGCCCCAAGCCTGAAGCATTCAGTGGGGTTGTTGTGACACAAGCACAGGTCCCAGCACTTGGCCTTGTTAAATCTCATACAGCTGACCTCAGCCCATTGATCCAGTCTGTCCAGGTCCCTCTGTAGAGCCTTCCTACTCTCAAGCAGGTCAACACTTCCACCCAATTCAGTGTCATCTGCAAACTTACGGAGGGTACACTCAATTTCCTCATCCAGATCATTGATAATGATGTAAGCAGAACTGGTCTCAGTACTGAGCCCTGGGGAACACCTGGTGCCAACTGGATTTAAGTCCATTCGCCACCACTCTTTGGGCCCAGCCAACACACTTGTGTTTCTTTCTAGCATGTGATTTTGAACACAGACACACATGGGTGAGATAAAAATATTCCTGTATTGATGAATTAGAGTCACTTCAACAATTCCACAGTTTTCATACACCAAAGTAACAACTGCAAGACGTATAAAGTATCATTAAATGCATGTGGACCCAAACAAAGCTGTGAAGATTGCACAATGCTGTGAAGCTTCCACTACACACAGCTCTTGGCTATTGTTCTGCTTTAGTTCAGAGAATCACATTGAATTTAGAAAAGGCAAAGGAAGGAAAAAAAAGGTCACTTTTTATTACAGGTTTTGTAACAAATAGCAGCAATAATAATGAAAAGCTAGGTTTGTTTGAACTTGAGCAAAGGGCAGGAATGGGGAAGAGCAGCAGCTACAAAGATATTTCCAAGTACCTTCTGTGCTCTCTGCTGTTTCTCCAATGTTGTTTGACAATCTCTGACAAAGCAGCTACTTGTTCAAGCTGGAAGCATGTTTCCAGCCCTTTATGTTGGTGATGAATTATAATTACTCACTAAGTTGCTACAGGCATTCTTGCTAAAAAATTTGAAATAATTTTTACAGTACTTGGAGCTTTCAGGGCCTTTTAAACAAATGACCATTTGAATGAGTATGAGATCATTGTACCTCCCTGTCTGGGGATTAAGAGAAAAGAGGTAATCCAAATCAACCTTGAGGAGGAGGGGTGTCAGGGATGCCAGCCTGAGGAATGAATGTCACTTCTGTTGAACTGGAAGGCAGACTGAGAAATCCTACCTGAGGAGCAGGACACAGCTTCTCTACTTTATGGCATTCAAATTCTGCAAAAATGAATCATTCATGCTTAAAGTGACTGAGCAAGTACGAGTGTAGCATGCTGTGCTGGAAGAATTGCAGAAGCCATGAATTCTTCCCTACTTTGCGTCTGGTTAAGGTTTTTCCTGTGTCTGATAGAATGGTCTGGGTTGGAAGAGACCTGCAAAGGTCTAGTCCAATCTCCTCTGCAGTGAGCAGGGGCATCCTCAACCAGATCAGATTGCCCAGAGCTCTGTCAAGCCTCACCTTGAATATCTCCAGGCATGGGGCCCCAAGCCGCTCCCTGGGCAACCTGTTCCAGTGTTTCACGACCCTCTCAGTAAAGAACTTTTTCCCAATATCCAGTCTAAATCTGTTTTTCTCTAGTTTGAAGCCATTGCCCCTTGTGCTATCACTACAGCTCTTGCAAACAATCTCTCTCCATCCTTCTTGTAGCCCCCCTTCAGGTACTGGAAGGCTGCTATTAGGTCTCCCTGGAGCCTTCTCTTCTGCAGGCTGAACAACCCCAGCTCCCTCAGCCTGTCCTTGTAGCAGAGGTCCTCCAACCCCTTGATCATTTTTGTGGCACTCCTCTGGACCCACTCCATCAGGTCCATGTCCTTCCTGTATTGGATGCCATTGGCCTTCTGGGCTGCAAGTACACACTGCCTGCTCCTGTCCAGCTTGTTATCCATCAGCATCCCTAAGTGCTTTTCCATAGGGCTGCTTTCTACCACCTTATCCCTCAGTTTGTACTGGTAGTGAGGATTGTTCCATCCCAGGGGCAGAACCCTACACTTGGTCTCGTTGAACCTCATGAGGTTCACCTGTGCCACCTCTCCAGCGTGTCTAGGTCCCTCTGGATGACATCCTGTCCCACTGGCCTATTGACAACACCACTCAGATTGGTGTCATCTGCAAACATGCTGACATGGTCTTCTTTAGACTGCCTTCTCAACAATTTAAGGACTTCAGAATCATAGAATGATAGGGGTTGGAAGGTACTTCTGGAGATAACCCCTGCCAGAGCAGCGTCACCTAGAGCACAGGGCACCATCTAGGCAAGTTTTGAATGACTCCAAAGATGGACACTCCACCACTTCTGTGGACATCCTGATCCAGTGCTCTACCACCCTCAGTGTAAAAGAAGTTCCTCTTCATGTTTAGATGGAACTTGTTCGAGTTTGTATCCATTACCTCTTGTCACTGGGCACCACTGAAAAAACACTGGCCCCATCCTTCTCAGACCAGCCCTTTAAGTATTTATAAGCATTGATAAGTTCCCTCCCTCTGCTTTAAGACTCGAGTCCCTCCCTCCCCTCACGGTGAGTCGCTGGCAGCAGCGGCAGTGCTGAAAGAGGCACCAACAGAGCAGCAGGCGGCGCCTGGTGCAGGGCAGCCCTCCCTCGGTATCGATGCGCCGGCGCTCGGCATATCGATTGCTGCGGGAGCGGCTCTCCTGCCTGCGCTGCGTACCGGCCACCATTGTCGGCGAGAGCAGGTGAGGCGGGCGGCGGTGTGGGGTGAGGAGTGCGGTGGGATGAGGGTTGGCTCCTGGCTGCTCCTCCGGCGCTGCCCCTTGGGATCCCCCGGCTCGTTACACTTGGCACTCTCCCGCGCGGGGAGGGTAGAAGCAGGGTGGGCGTGCAGCCTGTGGGAGGGTGGGCAGCGCTCCGGGCCTGTCACGGCTCATCGCAAGTGGCGGGCTGCTTGGGCTGGGATATGCCTGCGCACGCTGCGGTACCGGTGGCTTGGGGTATTACCTGCGCTGGTGACTCCCCTACCTGGGAGCTCGGACCTCGCCTGGGACGCTGCTAATGGCTCCGCGTGTGATCTACCCTCAGGCAGGTCTGCAGCCGTCTCAGAGGATGGACATCAGGCCGAACCACACCATCTACATCAACAACATCAATGATAAGATTAAAAAAGAAGGTATCAGTGACTCGTCTTTGTCATAAAGGATACGGATGTTGCCACTTGGCGCTGGCTTCCACGCCTGGTCGTGTACTCTTGCGCAGCCCTTGGTCCTTTGGGGGTGCAGTGGCTTCAGTAGCTGCCGGGGTACTCTGAAGTGCCGCAAAGGTGGTGGTTGTGTTTCGAGCTCTCGCAACTGGCTGTTTGTAGTAAAGCAGCAGTTAAACTCCACAGATGTAGCAGTGTTTAAGTATTTTTGTGAGGCAAGGGCCATGTTTCTAAGGAAGCTTCTCATTTCCTCTCACCTGTGGTTCTGCATATACCTGCACAGGTTAGGTTTGTTTGTCAGCGAATAACTGGGAATGGGAGGTTTGGGGTTGAACTAGAACAAAACTAAGTCTCTTCACTAATTTTGCTTTTCAACCAAGTCTCTTCTCAGTGATGGCAATTTCTGAAGTTTTTGCAGTCTGCTTCTAGCAATGATAATGCTCTCAATGTTTATAATTACTGCCAAGAATTGTTTTGCTCATATTTCCTCCCATAGAAACCAAGGTCACCTCTAAATTTTGTGCCCCATGTTGGGCTGCAGTAAGAGGTTACATCTGAAGGAAGGAGCAGACAGGACAGGTGGCCCAAAACTGACCAGCAAGGTATTCCGTTGTATATATGTCATACCTCAGCTTTCTACTGAATATCACAAGGATTAAGCTCTCTTCTTTGCTTGCTAGCATCTGGGGAGGACTTGGGTTAACCCTTCTGCCTTTGATCCCTGAATCCAGTTCTGAAATCCTGAATCTGGTTCCCATCTGGACCTTCCACAGTCCCTGGTACATCATCGATGGTGACATGGTTGTTATTAGGATATTTCATTATTTTCTTAGGATTAGTATATTTTCTTTTTATTGTTCTTGCTTCCTTACAGCTGTTGTATTTCCTTTTCCTATCCATAAGTCTCTCCCTTATCCCCCTTCTTTGCCCCTTTGGGAAGGTAGATCATTTGTCATCTAGTGGTTGGCGTAGCCCTAACCCTTGACAAGGAGCGCTGAGAAGATGTGATGGATATTAACAGCCATGTTGGCATGTGTTTTGGTGGTCAGTAGTCCTGTCTTGCTGAAATGTGAGAACATCTGTGTGTTCCTCATTTGTTTTTAACACCATGCAAAAGCAGCAAGCATGGCATGAGCCAGCGTGCTTTGCATCGTCATGTTAGAGACAATGCTTTGCAGTTACTGCAGCTTTGTTTAGGAAGAGATGACTTTGTGCTGACAAAGTCTAGCTCCTCAGGGAGGGATAAAAAAAATTCTCATGCCTTTACCTGACTGTATATTCAGTGTCTGCACAGGACTGCTTAATACTCATGCTCATCTTGTAATCTGAAGTGATGATGATGGTCATTTATTTGTTGTTCTTTGTGATTTGGGTGGCTGGATCAAGCCAGCACTACTCAAACGTTTCTTCAGGGTGCTTCAGAGAGAGGGCTGAACGTGGGTACAGCTTTGCTGAGAAATTATTTATTCACTTGTCAAGATGCTTCTACTCAATAAATATAACCCTAAGCTTTGGTTCTAGCATGTTAAGTGCCCTGTAAACAAGTAAGTCTCTGTTTCGAAGTTTTGTGATTACAATTTTTAAATACAGAATTTCAGACTACCTGTAAAGGTTACAAATGTGATTTTTTTTTTTCTCTAGTACAGTTTTTGAAGTTGTTAAGGGAAATGTTTTTGTAATAAAAACTTCTTTAAAAATATAGCATGGTAGTTGGTCAGATGCAGCTTGAGGAAGTATCAGGGTGCTGGTATTACCAAGTCTCAACAGCGATATATGACACAGTGCTGCTATGTTGCTGAAATATTTCACACGTGAGATTTTTGAGTTAGAATGATTACAGAATACAGAGAATTTGCCTGCTTGATTTGATAGGATTAATGTTTCATTTGGTGTGTGGTTGAGTGATTTTGAGTAATGAAAATAAATCCGTTGCAGCTGTCAGGTACCATGGGATCGTACAAAAACACCCTCGGATCCAGGACATGAAGACACATTTCATGTGTATGAGAGAATTCCTTAATCAGTTACACACAAAATTTTCAAATTTCATCAACCTTTAAGCAGTTACTCTTTTGCTGTGTTCTTAGTTTAAGTCATGCCTATGTACTGTTGTGTATTACAATATTTATTTTCTCATCAGTCTTTAACAGCTGCCATCATATTTGAACGTATTGTAGGATGTGTGTGTGTTTATATACACATATGAAAAAATGTGTTTACATACCCTCATGTCATTGTTACTCTTAGAATGGTAGAATGGATGGTGGTACAGCTATTTCATGAGCTGAAGACTTGAGGTGTGAAACCAAGCTGCAAAACCCAGGCAAATAAACTTATTCTTATGCAGCAGTTTAGTCAAAACTTATGAAACAGGTCCCTGTGTGAGCTAAAGCTGTCAAATGATGTGGTCTCTAAGGGACAGCAAACTCTGCAGAAGTGGATAATTGCATGCATCCTGTTACAATCTTTTTTTTTTTTTCTTATGATGAACAGAACTGAAGAGGTCCCTGTATGCATTGTTCTCTCAGTTTGGTCATGTGGTTGACATTGTGGCTTTAAAGACGATGAAGATGAGAGGACAAGCTTTTGTGATATTTAAAGAGCTTGGATCATCTACCAATGCTTTGAGACAGCTACAAGGCTTCCCATTTTATGGAAAACCTATGGTAAGATACTTTGTTAGCATTTTAAAGGAAAGTCAAAAAAATACTGTGGTATGATACAGTGTTTTGGTACTTGTGCCTTGTGAACGTACTACCACTTATAAATGTAGAGTTATTTGGACATGTCCTGATGGACAGATGTACTTAAGGGAGCTTGAGGGATGACAGAGGGACTGGAGTTAAAACACACAATAGAGGCTGAACTTAGCGTTTACATCTTGTGAGTAGAGTTAGACTAGATATTAGAAATAAATTCTTTACAGTGAGGGTGGTGAGACACTGGAACAGGTTGCCCAGGGAGCTTGTGGATGCCTCCTCCCTGGAGGTGTTCAAGGCCAGGTTGGATGACGCCTTCAGCAACCTGGTCTAGTGGAAGGTTTCCCTGCCTGTGGCTGAGGGGCTTGGAGCTAAATGATCTTTAAGGGTCCCTTCCAACCCAAACTGTTCTATGAATCTGTGAATAAGTGATGACTTCCTGCTGGATTAAAGTTTTTAAGATTTTAAATACTTACATTTTAATCATGTCTTTTGTTGAAGTGATTACATTCTTTCAGTGCTGCTAGTGAAACAGGTCCTTTCAAGTTAATTTGTCTCAAGTAACTTTAGTTATTATTCATAATAAATAGCTGGAATATGATGTTTCCTTTCCAAGGTAATAGTGAGTAGGGTGAAGGTTTCTGTAGTTTTATTTCCCAGAAATCAACAAATGTGACCAGTGAGTAATTGTTTGGGTTTTAAGTGATAGCTGGTTCTGCTTGTGCATCACTGAACCAAATAACAGAATTCCAGTAGAACTTCACTGAAGCACACAGTCTGCTGGCTGATGGAATGTGACTTAATAATGTACTTGATAATATGCAGAATGGCACACCAATTGACCTGTTGCTGCATGGATAATTAGACATCCCCTTATTCTGCATTTGTGAGGCATAACAATAAATGCAAACGATGCACTTCAGTTATGGATGGGTGTCTTAATATTGCTTTTCGTTGGTGGCTTTGAGCAGAGACAGTTGTGTTACTGAGCCACCAAGCTTTTTTCATTAATGCTCTCAGATTTTCTAAGAAAACTATTAACAAGGAATTGTGCAGGCCCAGTTTTGTATTTTACCCTTAAAGGGTTTTATGCTCAGTAAAACTCAATAGGAAATGAAAAGATTAGGGTTTCATAAGCTTTCAGGTGTACTTGCCTCTGATTATTGCCTGCAGCATGCATATTCCATCTATGCACTAAGCAAAAACATTATAAAAAAAAAAAGCACACTTGAACTGCTAATGTAATTTTGTACTGAGGTAGTTTCTGATGGTAAAAGCATAGGACTGTGTGCATAAACAATGTTGCACATCTCATAGCTCAACCTGCTGACACCTCTGACTAGAGCATTGGGCAGCCTTTGTCAGAAAACGAGCACTGTTGTGCTGCTGATGCTTGATGCAATCTGTTTGGCTTCAGGCAGGTGTTTGCCTTTCGGATTAAGAAGTCTGTTTTGCCAAACTCAATTTTCCCTAGAGATCGGAAAAATCACTGTAAAATTTTAACCCCTTTTAAAATGGGGTGAAAAAACCCTCTCAGGCTTTTTAATAGCAGCTAATGCCAATTTTGTCAGATGTTCTTATATCATTTTGTACATTTGTTACCTTGACAGATGTTGAAAAGATACTGTTAGATGAATAGATTTCTAATTCCAATTACTTAAATGAGCCATTTCCATCTTTAGGTTTATTTTAGAGTATTGTAGTTATGTTCAGAATTAATTATAATGATTAGATGCTCTGTAAGCATACCTAGATTTTCTAACAGTATTTTTAATATGAGGTTCCTGGGGTGAGGGGTAAGTGTAAAGGCATAGTAGAACATAGCTAATGAAAGCAGTACAAAATGTTTGGTATTAAGTGCAAAATGTACTGGTGGTTTTTTTTTTTCCCTTTTCAAAAGCGTATCCAGTATGCAAAAACAGACTCTGATATCATCTCCAAAATGCGTGGTACCTTTGCTGATAAGGAAAAAAGGAAAGAAAAGAAGAAGGCCAAATCTATGGAGCTGTCAGCAAATGCAGCAAACAAAAAGGTTATCCAGGTAAGCTGCTTCCCTGTTTAAAAAAGATGAAACAAACAAACACAAAAGCTATTTTGATTTTATTTTATTTTGTTTTTAGGAATAAGTATTGTCTTCTGGTACTTAAGAATTCCCCAAATTGTGATATTTAGTGCTCTTGAGCGTTTACTACAAGTTTAAGGAGAGGAGGCTGAATGTATGGTCCTTTTTTTTTTTTTTTTGCCCCTCCTTTCCTGTTACCAGATGAAAATAAAGATGTAGGTCAGAGGTACAATAAACCCAAGTAGAAACTATCTCCATTTCTATGAAGGAAGAAAAGGAAGGGTGTGTGCTTATCCTTAATGCCAGCTTCAAGCCTTCAACCAGCTTTTTTTACTTCAGTGTTTTTAATGCACCATTTGCTCTGTAAGCACTGAAGAATGGTATGTGGGAACAAGATAATTGATTTAGTTAGATGAAAAGGAGTTGGCTTGGAACACATCTCCACTAAGGATTGGCCTGGCCTAAACATCATTTAGCAATTTGTTTGTTGAAGTATAGCAGAAAACATCCAAGCACAGAGTTAGAGTATTATGCTGTTGAGCTGCATGTCCTGCTAAGGCACAAATTATCGTTGGGGAGAGGTAAGAGTACTCAGAGAAAGCAGCGTTTTCTAGGCAGATGGGGGACAGGAAGGCAAGTTGATACAGCAGCCTCAGGACCAAAGTCGTTTGCCATCAGCAGTTGTTAGTGTTAAATGAAGATCTGCCAAGGTGGCCTGCCAAAAAGCTGAAGGAGGGAGTCTTGTGAAGATAAGATGGCCCTTTTTGGGCTAAAAACTGATGAAGCAAGGCTCAAATGGTGTAAACATCCAACTTCAAAGCAGATGTTGAGGACCTTTGCTTCATTAACTGCAATTTTAATATAGCATCAATTCTTTTCCTATGAGGTATGTCCTGTCTAGGCCTTAATTTTCAACATCCCTCTTCCTTTGGGGCTATTCAGCCTGGAGAAGAGAAGGCTCTGTGGGAGGGACTTTTTACAGAGGCTTGTAGTGATAGGATGAGAAGGAATGGATTTAAGCTGGCAGAGGTTACATTTAGACTGGATATTAGAAATAAATTCTTTGCAGCGAGGGTGGTGAGACATTAGAAGAGGTTGCCCAGGGAAGTTGCAGATGCCCCCTCCCTGGAGGTTTTCAAGGCCAGGATGAACAGGGCCTTAAGAACCTGGTCTAGTGGAAGGTGTCCCTGTGCATGGTGGAGGTAGATAACCTTTAAGGTTCCTTCCATCCCAAACCATTCTGTGATTCTAAGATTCAAGCCTAGTTCCTTCCTGTTTATTAAACTGTTTTGTAACGTGGACCTGGTGTTTTAACCTTGATTGCCTGGTTTTGGAGTTCAGCAAAATTCATGTGCTTTGTTTCACTTCAGGAAGTATGTCATAACAAAAGTTCTTGGATTGTAGGTTTAGGAAAATCTTAACATACATCTTGAGTTGTACAGAAAAGTGGTGATGTGTACTTATGTATTTCTAACAGAATACCTTTGTAAAGTTATTCTCTACTTATTTACTAGGGGGCAACGCAAAATGCAGCCAATGCCCCAGGGACAGCAGCACAGAATCAGCAGGTAATGCCTTTTTTTTTTTTCTCTTTTTCTTTGGTTTTTTTTTTCTTTTGTGAGTGGAAGTACCAATGTTTAAAATGAATAATAGTTGTTATGTATAGAAATTTGAATATATACTTTACAGCTTCCTCATTGTTTGGGGAAGCTGTCTGTTTCTAACAGACAAATCATGGTAAACAAGCAAAACCAACCAAACAAATCATGGTAAACTACTGTGTTTGGTTGACAGATATTTCTCACAGAAAACAGCATGATTTGTGATTAACAAATCCTACCTGATTCTTAAATTTGTTCTGTGCTTGGTATCAGTTGAAGGATTCTTAATTATATTTTTTATTGTTAGTAAGTTCCCTTTAGATTATTGTTGTAGTAGTAAAGCAGAAAGGAGACTGTACAGGGATCTGCTGGATAAAGTCCAATGGAGAGCCACAGGGATCGTTAGGGGACTGGTGCATCTCCCCTATGAAGAAAGGCTGAGAGACCTGAGGTTGTTTAATCTTGAGAAGACTGAGAGGGGATCTGATCAGTGTCAGAGTACAGCAGTATCAGCTATTGAGTTTAAATACAACATTTAAGACAATGTTACCCTGCTTTTTGTGGGAATGAGAGCCTTTCCAGCTCCATGCATCCTTGTGAAAGGACCAAGAGGCTGTGGCAACATGCGACATAAGATAGACCGAAGTCTGGCTAGGAGTGGTATGAGCAGCACTAAGAGTATGTGAGACTATGAGGAATATGAGGTTCCAATAATCATGCAGAGGAACATATTGCTATGCATAATCTTCTGAGCTTTGATCTTCTGTTGTTGCAGGTGCCTGATAACCCACCAAACTATATCCTTTTCCTTAATAACTTGCCTGAGGAAACAAACGAGATGATGCTGTCCATGTTATTCAATCAGTAAGTTTTGAATTCTTTTGTGACCTGTATGCTTTGCTTGGTTAGCAAGCTGCCTTTTTTAGACATAAGAGTTTCTTTTGCAAGTATCTCAGTTCTTTGTCTTACTGCCAGGATTACAGATGTCAGTTCTGATGACTTGCTGCAGAAAGCAAATCCAATTTGTTCATAGCTGGTTATTGATTGTGTAAGTTACCTACTGTCAATCTGCACCAGATATAAGCTGGTGGCTGTAATATTGAAGACCTGAAAACAGCAGGAGTCTGAAAACTAGGCTTAGTTGCTTCTGTATGTGCAAAGACTGCTTAAACTGCTTCCATGTAAAGATCAGGCTTCCCAGAGAGGCCGTGGAGTCTCCTTCTCTGGAGACTTTCAAGACCTGTCTGGATGCATTCCTGTGTGACCTGTATGAGGTTATATGGTTCCTGCTCTGGCAGGGGGGTTGGACTCCCATGATCTCCAGAAGTCCTTTCCAACCCCTGACATTCTGTGATCCTTCACTGAGGCAAGGTTCTGAGGACTGGCCCTGTAAAACCCTTCCTTTTAAATCTTTCATTAGTAGTAACCATTAGATGAATAGATGCTGATGATAAGGTCTGCTTGCTACTGAAGAGAGATGTGTTCAAACCGGGAAATACAACTTGACCCTTTCACCTTCTTTTAAAGGTTTCCTGGATTCAAAGAGGTGCGCTTGGTGCCTGGGCGCCACGACATTGCGTTTGTGGAGTTTGAAAATGAGAATCAAGCAGGAGCTGCTCGAGATGCCCTCCAGGGATTCAAGATCACTCCATCTCATGCCATGAAAATCACTTATGCAAAGAAATAAACGGATGCTCCTAGAAAGGACTTCTGTGGAGAACTGCTCTCATGATACGCTGATACTTGGATCAGCTGCCATCATGCTCTTCTCTCCAGAAAACTTACAGACTTGTGTACAATTGCCACAGTGGCCTGAACAGATGTAGAATTTTCACATGTCTACTGGAGAGTAAATTTTTGTGTTGGAATACTGATTTTTATAAAATGAGTTCAGTTTACGGTGTTTTCAAGCCATGTTTTTTCCTCAAATACCTCTTGTTCTTGATCTTAGGCTTGCAGGGCTTATTTAGTGTACTAGCTTAATTACTTTTAAGATGACACTCATTTTTAGTCTGGAGAAGAGAAGACTGAGAGGGGATTTAATAAATGTATGTAAATATATGAGGGCTGGGGTCAAGAAAGAAGGGACAGCCTCTTCTCACTTGTGCCCTGTGATAGGACAAGGGACAATGAATGTAAACTACAGCACAAGAAGTTCCACCTCAACATGAGGAAGAACTTCTTTACTGTAAGAGTCACAGAGCACTGGAATAGGCTCCCCAGAGAGGTTGTGGAGTTTCTTTTTCTGGGGGTTTCAAGACCTGTCTGGATGCATTCCTGTGTGACCTGTGCTAGATTCTATGCTCCTGCTCTGACAGAGGGATTGGACTGGAAGATCTCCAGAGATGCCTTCCAACCCCTAACATCCTGTGGTTTCGCAGAACTGAAAGCTGGAAAAATGGTTCTTTCCAGAGCAAAAGGGGTGAGCAGGAATGCTAAAGGTCAGCATAGTCAGAATAAATGCAAAACTGAGTTTTCAGATTCATTATCAAAGGGACAGCTGGTTTTCGGGAATAATAATTTTGTCACTCAAGAAAAACCATTTACCATTAGTGGAGTTTTTTCCCAGGTATGGGTAGAAATTAATTGCAGTTTAACAGCACTGTTGCTCAGCTTGGTTTTGTCTGTAGAATGGTGGCTAGAAGTAGAAGCAGGTCCACAAAAGAAATATGAACTTTAATGTATTGTCTTCACTTCCCGCTTTTTCCAGCCCAATTCCCAGTGTTTTTATTAAGTGCTTAGGAAGAACTTTCTGACCTGCAAGGCAGTGCAGGTGATGTGAGCCTACTGTATGGTGTTGGCTAGGAGGATTGCAGTCAGACCCTTTGAGATTCAGTGTTTGAGAGGAACCAGTTGCACACTGCTTATGTTTCACCATTTCTCACTTCTTGAATACTTTCTCTGGGGCCGCTAACTACCCTTTCAGATAAAGAAATAATGCAGGATTCCCTGTAGAAGTAGCATTTGCTCTATGACCATGGCTCAGTGCAGTCTTTTCCTGTGTTGGGTGGCTTGGCTGTAGCTGTAGAGCACCTGTTTCCTGTTTCTTCTGGTTTGCATTCTGAAACGATTGAAATCTGACTTAGAAGCCGTCACTGGATGAACAAGTACAGCACCTTCAGGGAGGCATGATTGCTTTACATAAAATCATACAATGATTGAAGTGGAAGAGACATTTTAAGGTCCAACCCCCTGCCATGGGCAAGGCATCTTCCACTAGATCAAGTTGTTCAAAGTCTTACCCAACCTAGTGTTGGTATACTTTGTGGTTCTGGTTCACTGTCAGGGTGACAAAACACTGGAACAGGCTGCCCAGAGAGGAGTGGAGTCTCCCCTGGTGACATTCAAAACCCACCTGGATGCATTCCTGTGTGTGACCTACTCTAAGTGATCCTGCTCTAGCAGGAGGGTTGGACTAGGTGATCTTTCAAGGTCCCTTCCAGCTCCTAACATTCTGTGATTCTTGCTAAATCTGTGGAGGAGAGAGCTTTTATCACAGTTCATCATGAACCCCTTAAGGGAAGTAAAAATAGTAATAACTACCTTTATAAAAAATGTCCCGATAAGCTACAGTTTGTGTTGATTTACTCCAAAAAAAAAAAAAAGTATGCCTGTCTCAGAGTTTGTGTTAGTGCTTCATTTCCTGTGGCAGGTAATTGGAAACTGGGAAATCTAAGATCAGAGTAAGAAAAACTAGCAGTGTTTCTAATAGTACAATAATTAGACTAAATTATGAAGTAGCTCAAACCAGATGAGGACTGTTTCCAGGTACCTAATTATACGTCTCCTTGCTTGAATGTTTATGGAGAACAGTGTGAAGACCAGATGGGGACAGTCAGGTATTTTCCTTGGAGTTTAGTCCCAGAGCAACATATCTATCCAGAAGCAAATACGATTCTCCCTACAATGGTAAGGAATTTGCAAAAACCCATCTGGCTCCATAATTATATGTGGCTGTGTAATGCTAATTTGCTGTAAAAACAAATCATAATTGTGGCAGTTGATTGTAGCATATCACAGATGCTCAGGGATCCAATCTTTGGGCCTTTATACAGGCAAATAGCCTCAATAAAATCTTTAACAGAAGCTCTGCTATTGCAGACGTTGCAAATGCTGCATTAAGGGCTTGATCCTATTAGAGTTCCTCTTGATTTGGCTAGTATTCTTTCAAGGCTACATATGTTTTACCCAAAGCTTGCATTTTTAGAGTCTGGATATTGTGCTACATAATTTAGTAACATAGAATCATATAATTGTTTTGGTTGGAAAAGACCTCTGAGATGGAGTCCAACTGTTGACCTAATACCACCATGGCCCTTAAACCATGTCCCGAAGTGCCATGTCCACACATTTCTTGAACACCTCCAGGATGGGGACTCCAACACCTCCCTGGACAGCCTATTCCAGTGCCTGACTATTCTTCCAGAAAAGGAATTTTTCCTAATATCCAATCTTAACTTCCCTTGGTGAAATTTGTGGCCATTTCCACTCATTCTGTCACTTAACTACTAGAAGAGACCAATGCCAACCACACTACAACCTTTTTTTCTGTTAAGTATCATCGAATCACAGAATGTTAGGGGTTGATATGGACCTTGAAAGATCATCCAGCCCAACATCTCTGCCAGAGCAGGATCACCTAGAGATCAGACAGGAATGCATCCAGGCAGGTCCTGAATATCTCCAGAGAGGGAGACTCCACAACCCTCCTGCGCAGTCTGTTCCAGTGTTCCATCACCCTCACAGTGAAAAAAATTTTCCTCACTTCTCCATGGAACTTCCTATGCCTTAACGTCTACCCATTGCCTCTTGTCCTGTCATTGGGCATCCCTGAGCAGAGCCTGCCTCCATCCTCTTGGCAGTCACCCTTTACGTATTTACAAACATTAATGAGGTCGTATAGACAGATACTGTCATATGGAAGTTCCCCTTTTCTGAAAGCCTGCTTGCTTTCTCATAACAAAACCATTGGTGTTTCAAAAAGCTGAATGGAGAACTTCTGGAAATGTGTTAGTGTTCTGTTAAGTAGATGTATTTCTGGAAGGGTGATTTTTCCCTGGCAATGGGACAACTTACAGCTTTGTAGTTTTACTGAAGATCTAAACACTTGACAGAGTAGAATCAATCAGAATGGTCTGGGTTGGAAGGGACTTCCAAAGATCACCTAGTCATACCCCCTCTGCAGTAAGCAGGGGCACCCTCAAGTAGATGAGTTTGCCCAGAGCCCTGTTGAACCTCACCTTGAATATCTCCAGGGATGTGGCCTCAACTACCTCCCTGTGCAGCCAGTTCTAGTGTTCTGCTACCCTCATGGTAAAGAACTTGTTCTTAACATCCAAGAAGATGGGTCCTTTCCCAGAGACTTGTATGGTTTGACATACAACTAATACTTACTCATAACTTATTTCTATGCTTACAAAAAAACTGAGTGGTAGGTTTACAGTAATTGCCTTCATCAATGTTTTGTAACTAGCTATACACTATTTTGAAGCATATGGGGAAAGTACAAGTAGGTCAACCTTGAAATCATCTACCTGGAGTCTTTAACCTAGAACCAGATTACTAGATGGGTTTCATTAGCACAGAGGAAACTAGTGAAAGGGAGAATTTGTTTCATGTTAATAGTGGCTAGGATTTGCATTATAAAGTGTCAGACAAGCTTTATTGGAGGAAATGCAAATCTCAGCAAAGTGATTGCCTCTCTTGACACTACATGAGGTTATTCTGAATTTGGCCCAGAAGCAGTGCAGCAATTAAGTAGTCAGAGAATATGAAAGAATGACTAAAATATGTTGCTAAGCTCTTTTCCTCAACAATGTGACAGCCAGTCTGCTACAAGGCAAGCTGAACTGGAAGCAGAGCTAGATTAAAGTAATGTTTCAGCCTGCAGGGTGCCTTGAGGTCTAGAATGGGCTGTTGACAGCAATGGAGAATTGGAAAGCAATTTTCTTTTACAAACCCCCCCAACACAGGCTTTCACAGTTGTTTCGCTCTGACTTTGCATTCTTGCTATGCAGGAGCTTTGCAGTGAAAGGAAATTGCAGTACAGATAGGTTCTTTTCCTTGTTTTACTGCACTCAGCTCTGTGTTGCAAATGATCTGGCTCTTCCCAAGTTCACATTTAAAACAGTTTGCAGGTCATCTTGACCAATCTGTGTACGGGCATGCTGTTCACTCCAGCAATATCCCTAAAAGGTGCTGTTTTATAGAGAGCAAATATTGCATGCTGACAGATGCCTCTGATGCCAACAGCCTTCCATCTTCTAGTCAGAAGCTGGTCTCTTGCTGATAGCTTTGTAACCTTCCCCAAGCAACTGGCAAGTTTTTGGCCTTGCTTTCTTGTCCTTGGACCTGCAAAGCCCAATACTGGTGTTACAAGGGGCTCCCTTGGGAAGTTGTCATTTATATTAGGGGAGCTGCTGATGCTCAAAGCTTAATGATTAATCATCATGCAACTTCTGATCAAAGCTCTGGGTAGTGCAAACAAATGGTATTGCATGGAGGAACAATTGACAGGGAACTTAATGGGGAAAAGTATTGGAGGGGGGAGGGTGCAGGGACAGGATCTACTGCACTGGAGAGAAGCCTGAAAGGGAACATCAGCCTGGGAGTCTGTCTCTCTGACTCTCCTTTTATTTTATTTTTTTCCCTCCTCCAAAGTAACTCACTGTTGAAGTCAGTATATGCCATCAGCTACAGAACCTACTAATAAATGTTTCTGCCTGTGAGCTTCTCTCAGCATCCTTTTGCGCAGCTCTGGGTAATCCATGTCTGTTGGTTGCTGTTCAAGCAATAAATCTTAGGAGATTTTTTTTTTCTTTTCCCTCAGTGCTGCTACTTCTGAACCATTGAATCAAATACAATAGACTCAACACAATAGACTGTGTGTACTACAAAGCAGTGTTGGATTGCCTGCCTTCCCTCGATCACTTAAAACTGGCCATTTGCTGGCTGAGATGAGAGTGCTTTCATTACCTGTAAGCCATCTACTCTGAAACAGCTCCATGTCTTCTGCTTCCAGTGGACAGCTAGATGTAATACACGGGTCTGATGTAAATGTCTTACAGATTGAGCACCACAGTGCAGTAATTCCTTGCAGTAGAATCAAGATCTACATATAGCTATGCAAGATAATAGCAGGAAGTCAGATGAAACCAAGATGCTGTGGACATCTATCCTGTGCTAGAAGTTTGCAAGCAAAATACCAGCATCTATTTTCTGGTCACATTTTTTTCCAGAGCAAGTGTATTGCATAGCTTCAGACTGTTTAAAGCGTTCTTTTCATGTGCAATTAGGAACTCTTTAAGGATAAAGGGTTACATATAAATAATAATCCAGATAGGGACTGTGGAAATATAAAATTTAAAAAGAAAAAAAAAGTGAGATATAGGAATCATTTGAAATGGAGAGAAGGTGATACTGCCTTTTTATGGCAGGAACAAATCAGCTACACAAAAAAAGTCAAAAGATCTTTTTCTTTCCCACTATACTTGGAGCATATTATGATATTCTTTGAGTATAATATAGTGTATTCTGGTTTTGCATCTACTCATGTACCTGGGGGAGGGGATGGTCAGAGGGGTGGGAGGTTGTTAATCCTTCAGTAATCTCAAAACATCTTTCCTTTTAACTCTCTCTTTCAGGACATTGATTTCTTCTGTGAATAGTTCTGAAAGCAGTCAGGTTATCTCTTGGCTGCTACCAGGTAAAGCTGACAGGAGGAAACCTGGACATCCTCCCAGAACACACAGCCTCTACGATGAGATGCTCGTGAAAGAAATAATCTTTTCTTCAAAACATGAAAACTTTCAGTTAAAGAGAGTGATTTTTAGATGGGGAAATAGTCCCACACAGAATTTGTTCTTTAGAACTTTTTACCTGCGTATGCTTTGTCACTTGTTAATAAGGCTAATAGCCTTTGAATTGCTGGTGTACATATGGGAGGGGATGTGCCATCTTCACCTGCATTTTCCTGCCATACCCTTAAAACATGTTTATATATTAAAAATGCTTGCCTTGGCTGAGCTGAACAAACAGTTTGTCTTGCAAGAGCTATCCAACAACTGAGAAATCACCACTAAGTAAAGAGGGGCTTTAGCAGCCCACTGAACGGCTTGTCTGGCACACCGTGTGCGCTGGTGTGGAGCCAGCTCAGGTTGCAAACTGCCTCAGAGCCACAGGCTGAAGCCAGAGGATGGAGTAAAGCTGGGGATAGTGCCTGCCCAGGGCCTCCCCTGGCTTGGAGGCATCGCTCTGCCCAGCTGTTCCCCTGAGTGCTGGCACAGGAGATGCTTAAATTTCAAAGGTGTGAGAAATGGAGGCGGCGTCCTGCCGAGCCCTCTCTGGAAGAAGGGAAGGGGCAGGCCTGTGAGGAGGAAAGGGTTGTCAGAGGCAAAATGGTGGCTGGGCCCTCCTCCCCCCCCTCTGGTGGAGGATGTCTGGAGAGCTGTGGTGCTGAGTCCTCTGCCCCTTCCAGTGGCAGGTTGTATCACTTCACCTTCAACATGCCAATGGTTATCATTTCACCTTAAACATGCCAATGGTTATCATTTCATCTTCAACATGCCAATGGTTATCACTTCACCTTCAACATGCCAGTGGTTATCACTTCACCTTCAACATGCCAGTGGTTATCACTTCACCTTCAACATGCCAATGGTTATCACTTCACCTTCAACATGCCAATGGTTATCATTTCACCTTCAACATGCCAATGGTTATCACTTCACCTTCAACATGCCAATGGTTATCACTTCACCTTCAACATGCCAATGGTTATCACTTCACCTTCAACATGCCAATGGTTATCATTTCACCTTAAACATGACAATGGTTATCATTTCATCTTCAACATGCCAATGGTTATCACTTCACCTTCAACATGCCAGTGGTTATCACTTCACCTTCAACATGCCAATGGTTATCACTTCACCTTCAACATGCCAATGGTTATCATTTCACCTTCAACATGCCAATGGTTATCACTTCACCTTCAACATGCCAATGGTTGTCACTTCACCTTCAACATGCCAATGGTTATCACTTCACCTTCAACATGCCAATGGTTATCATTTCACCTTCAACATGCCAATGGTTATCACTTCACCTTCAACATGCCAATGGTTATCATTTCACCTTCAACATGCCAATGGTTATCACTTCACCTTCAACATGCCAATGGTTATCATTTCACCTTCAACATGCCAATGGTTATCATTTCACCTTCAACATGCCAATGGTTATCACTTCACCTTCAACATGCCAATGGTTATCATTTCACCTTCAACATGCCAATGGTTATCGCTTCACCTTCAACATGCCAATGGTTATCACTTCACCTTCAACATGCCAATGGTTATCATTTCACCTTCAACATGCCAATGGTTGTCATTTCATCTTCAACATGCCAATGGTTATCGCTTCACCTTCAACATGCCAATGGTTATCACTTCACCTTCAACATGCCAATGGTTATCATTTCACCTTCAACATGCCAATGGTTATCATTTCACCTTAAACATGCCAATGGTTACCACTTCACTTTCAACATGCCAATGGTTATCATTTCACCTTCAACATGCCACTGGGTGGCCATTCAGCCTCCATGCTGTCAGCTTGACCTCAAAACCTGAGCTTTTAAGTCATGGATCTGGGTGAGTGAATGCGTAAGAGGCAGGTGTAAATAGCTTTAAATACATTTAAAGGGCAGGATCTTCTGGAGACCAGTGAAGGGGAAAAGGACCTGGGGGTCCTAGTGGATGGAAAGTTGACCATGAGCCAGCTGTGTGCTCTTGTGGCCAAGAAGGCCAACGCCATTCTGAGGAGCGGTTAGTAGGCCAAGAGAGGTTCTCCTCCCTCTCTACTCTGCCCTGGTGAGGCCACATATGGAATACTGTGTCCAGTTCTGGACCCCTCAGTTCAAGAAGGACCTCAGGGAACTGCTTGAAAGAGTCCAGCGCAGAGCCATAAAAAGGATTACGGGAGTGAAACATCTTCCTTGTGAGGAGAGACTGAGGGAGCTGGGGCTCTTCAGCTTAGAGGAGACTGAGAGGTGACCTCATTAATGTTTATAAATATGCAAAGGGTGAGTGCCAAGAGGATGGAGTGAGGCTCTTCTTGGTGATGCCCATTGACAGAACAAGGGGCAATGGAAGTTGAGACATAGGAACTTCCATGTGAACTTGAGGAGAAATTTTTTCACTGTGGGGGTGACAGAAGACTGGAACAGGCTGCCCAGGCAGGTTGTAGAATCGCCCTCTCTGGATATATTCAGGAGTCAGCAGGATGGATTCCTGTGTGATGTGGTATAGGTGATCCTGCTCTGGCGGGGGGGTTGCACTAGATCTTTCAAGGTCCCTTCAAGCTCCTATCTGTGATTCTGTGAGCTTCAGGCCAGGAGAACTGGACCTTTGTGGTATAAAATGGTTTTAGTCCTTGTCATTGTGCTTGTCATTGTCCTTGAAAAGAAAAGCTTGTGGACAGAACTACATTCAGGTCCTGTTTGCTCCTTAACCAGCTTGTATGAGATACAGATACTTCAGGGTAGTACCAGCTTGTATGAAATATGGATACTTCAGGGTAGTAAAACAGCAACTACAAAGAGAATACTTTCAGTGCCAAATGCATACAACACAGAATAAATATTCATAGATTATCTTTTTTGAGCTTGCACAAAGGGAAACATTTGGAGTATTGGTGAAAAACAGTCTGCTGTGGCTTCTTTGGCAGTTACAGGAAGTCTAAGGCCATCGTGGCAGAATGTGAGCAGTATGTATTTATTTCCCTTTGCCTTTTCCCAGGCTGCCATCAGAGGCCCTGTTCTGCAGTGGTCTCTTCTGTGCAGAAAATAACTCAGCAGGCTTTCAAGAAGCATCAAAGCCCTTCTTTGCTACTCAAAAATCTAGTTCTGAGGAAAGTAAGATAACGGTTCACTTTGTGGTATTCGTAAAGCATCTGGCTGAAAAGAAGCATTGTACTGGCAAAGCTACTTGTCTACTGAATTTGGTCTCTAATGTGCATCTGTTTGATATTTTCCAACTTAATGAAGCTTTATAACACCTTTCATCTGCACAATGCCATAGGTATTTGTTTTATCCACCCACATTGTATAAAACTCTCATCTTGCAAGCAGGGCTGACCTCTGCCACAATCTGAACTCTGGGATCATAGACCAGATAAATTTATAGCTTTGTTGTGTGACTTATTGGCAGGATTCTTTTTTTGAGTTGACCAAAGGCACCATGCGACTTCTTTTGTTAGTCACCAGGGATGTGATATAACAAACATGGCAATTCCTGATCTTTATGGCCATTGCCTCTCTGAGGGCAACCTCTTCGCTGTGTAAAAGGTACACCGAGAAGGCATGTCAGGTAGAATCATTTTGCCAGGGATTGTAGAATCACAGAATCATAGAAGGGTAGGCGTTGGAAGGTGCCTCTGAAGATCATGGAGTCCAACCTTCCTGATGAAGCAGAGGTTGTGGAGTCTCCCTCTCTGGAGATATACAGAACCTGCCTGGATGCATTCCTGTGTGATTTGGTATAGGTGATCCTGCTGTGGCAGGGAAGTTGGACTAGATGATCTTTCAAGGTCCCTTCCAGCCCTTAACATTCTGTGATTCTGTGATCACTAGAGCAGGTCACACAGAAGTGTATCCAGATGGGTCTTGAAAGTCTCTAGAGAAGGAGATTCCATAACCTCTTTGTGTGGCTTGTTCCTTACAGTAAGGGGATGTTATTTGGACTCAGAAGAGTGGAGATGTTGCAGTCTGAACATGGCTTCTCACTCCAGAGGAGATGCACAATATGGTTCAATTGTCATTCATTCACTGGAATTGAATTAGTGCTTGATTTTATTTTCAATATGCCAATTTTCATAGTTTTGTCACAAATTTTGCAATGTTTGATTAACTTCAAATTCCCCTTGCCAAGGCCTGGTTACTACAAGAGAAAAACGGGAGAATTTCCTGTTTGTAGAGGCAAGTTTCTGTCCTTCACAAATGTAGGGAAGCATGGCAACCTTAATCCTGAGAGTATTAACACCAAGGTAAACAAAGTGATCCCAGGACAATATGATGAAATCTGGGATAGCGAGGAAGGGAAAAATGGCAGGGGAGCAGAGGTTGTTTGTAGAAAACTTCGGAGTGCTTACAGTTGGCAGCACTGCTAACATGAAGTTGACAGTTAAAGATCAATAATTTTGACACTGAAGGCAGATTTGCTTCCTGCATTTCACACTCATGGCTGAAGCTTGTTTCAGAACAACACAGCTTGCCATTCAGACCCCTAACTGTTTATGCTGTAGCATACCTGGCTGAAATAAACAGGAACTGACTTCCAGGAGAAGGAGAATCAATACTAGGCTAGCAGGCAGTGGAGGATGCTTTTGATTTTCTAGTTTCTTTCCTTATCCCCTACAGTGATTATTGTCCTTGCAGTTTCTTTCTAGAAACCACAGCAGTGTCACTGTTATTGTTTCAACAACAGGTACACAAAATCTCACATACAGCCTGTGCTGTTTATATAACAAGATCTTACAATCTGTGTCTGTGCATTTGATCCCAGCATGGGGAAGTATGCACACAGCTGGATGTATATTTCAGCTTTGCATTTAAACAAAGCTGGGTAGGACTCTTGATGTGGCCTCAGACTGCGCTCTGAACTTACCATCTCATGGGTGTCTGTTTGGCTGAAGTTAGCATTAAGTTTTCAACCTCAGGAGGGGGTGGAGAAGCTTTTGAGTGGTGCTGTACTTTTCAGCAAGGTTTGCTTTAAAGAAGTGTAATACTCCTACATCGTTACCTAAAGTAAAAAGCTTGTAATTAAGAAAACCTTCCCAGTGCAAGGGGATTTGATCCTTTCTTTGCCAGTGGGAGCAGTTTTATTTGGTGGGTGCAGAGTGACATCCAGTGGCTGGCTTCTGCCTGCCTGTTAGAAGGTCATGTTTCTGATGTGGCTTGTTGGCAGCAAGGATGACTGAGTTTATGGAGGATTCCTACACGCTTATCTGATTCTTACTTGTGGTGGCATTACATTTTGCACTGGATTTTTTTTCCTAATTGCATACTGTGCTGTAAGCCTCGTGATCTGTTCTACTGGTAATAAACACCCCTCAGTGGTTATGAAAGATAAGAAGGGCTTCACTCAGGGCTTTCCTGCAATGCGTTTCTTCCACAGAAAACCTGCTTTTGCCACCACAACTGTCATGCCACTGTACTCTGGCAATGAGAACACTGTGTGTTCTCAAAGTGCACTAGCCCTGTGGCAAAGACGCAGTGCATGAGGTTCCTGCATCCCCACAGTGGGGTGGTGCCACCAGTGCCTTGCATGTCTCCATAAAACAAACTTCAGCAACAGGTAATGCATCCTGGGATGCAATGAGAGAAACGTGGCCAGTAGTTTGGGGGAGGTTCTTCTTCCCCTCTATTCTGCACTGGTGAGGCCTCACATGAAGTACTGTGTCCAGTTCTGGGCACCCCAGATGAAGAAGGGCAAAGAACTACTCGAGGGAGTCCAGCACAGGGCTACCAAGCTACAGAGAGGAGTGAAACATCTCTGACATGAGGAAAAGCTGAGAGAGCTGGGGCTGTTTAGCTTGGAGAGGAGGAGGCTGAAAGGGAGATCTCATTAGTGCTTATAAATATCTAAGGGGTGGGTATCAGGAAAATGGAACAAGACTCTTCTCAGTAGTCCCCAGAGGCAGAACAAAAGGTTATGGCCATACACTTGAACACAGAAAGTTTCATCTAAACATGAAAAAGAACTTCTTTACTCTCAGGGTGGCAGAGCACTGGAGCAGGCTACCCAAAGAGATGGTGGAGCCTTCATCTCTGGAGATTTTCAAGGCCCTCCTGGGCATGTTTCAGCGTGATCTGCTTTAGGTGACCCTCCTCTGGCAGAGCAGTTGGACTTGATGATCTTCCAAAAGTCCCTTCCAACGCCTACCATTTTGTGATTCTATGACAGAAAACAGAAGGAAAAGTGGGAGGTGCCAGTTTCTTTTTCCACACACCATTTACATCATGGGGGCTTTGTAGGAGGGAAAACCTCCCCAGCTGCACATTTTCAGGGCTAATTAAGGGCTAATTGTAGTCCTGACTGCAATCAAGGGGTAGGGATGTGAGAACGAGCAACAGCTGTTGTAGAAATGACCACTTTGGCAGGACTGTGGTTGAAATGGAGGGGTTGTAAAGGCACCTGTGGGAGAAGATTAGGTGTGGTGATTTGTTCTCTTTTAGTCTTGTCACCCAGAGTTCTTTGCTTGAGTTGTTTGTAAGATGAAGGTCCCTCTTTGGTATGAATCTCAAACCTGCCTCTCCATGGCCTTGGGATTTAGGAGCTCTTGTTTTAGAGTAGCCAGGTATGTAAAAGAACAGCTGGAGAATATTATTGCTAGCTTTGGGGCCTGGATTGATTTGTAAAATAGTGCTTGCTATTAAGCTATTCCTGGTTTGTGTTTATTTACTGGGAATATCTGATTGAAGCTGAAAGATAAGCTTGTCTTTCTTTTCTGTTCACTGGCAAATGAGAAATGCTTTTTATCTCCTATTACCTGATGCTAACCTTGTTAGGCAAAACTGTATGAGTATTAAGTAGACAGCATTGGATAGGTATGCATGTAGTATTAGAGTTTCTCAGCATTGCTTTAATAGAAGACTGAATGTCTCTAAAGAGTGTCAACTGTGAAAGAACACTTAGTTTTGCACAAGTACAAAAACTGTAAAGCTTGTTTTATGTAATAGTGCAGTGAGAAATCAGCTTGGATACATCTCTACTGTCTGTGTTGTAATATTTGATTTCATATATGCCTTAACAAAGCCCTGCTTATGGTTAGCCCCTCAAATGTTGGCAATGAGGTTGAGATTTGTTAGAGAGTTTCACCATAGATTTTTTTGTTTGTTTGTTTGTTTGTTTCCAGCTAGGGAGAATTCCCATAAAAAGAGACTGGACTATGCTGATATAGTTTTGCTACAAGAGTTTGTTAAATGCTTAAGGGGTGGACTAAGTTTGGGTTTGTGGTAGCCAACTCTAATCAGATTTGGGTTTTTCCCCCCCTCCCTTATGGCATATCATTTGAACAGCAGCATGGAAAAGCTGCTAGTCCATTTGCTGTTGGCTTTGTTGGAGTATAGCCCATACCAATCAGTGTTCTGTTTTGACTCTGTTTCAGTGATGTTGGCTGAAAGTTACTCAAGTCCCAGGCAGAGTTTCTGGAAGCTGGAAGTGAAGAAATCCTTCTTCATGCATAACAACACAGGGGCCTGGACTCTCAGCTGTGATACATGTAAGTCCTATTTCTAAATCCTGGTGGTTTAAACTCTGATCAATTGTGTCCTACTTGTCCTTGTTTCTGAAGGTTACTAGAACAGGTACTGGTGCAGAATGAAAAAATTCCCCAGTAAGAAATTTTCAGAGGAGAAAAATTCTTGCTTCTGAGTTCTAGTGAATTTTTTAAGTCATTGTGCTGAGTGAAAGGTGTATTAGCCAATGAATAGCTTCTTTTAGGTGGTGTAGCTGCCAATGCTCTCTTTATTCTCTCTGCAATCAGTGACACAGTTGTGTGTAAACTAAATGCCTGTTTGATGCCAGCTCCTCCTTATGCTGCATTTTGGAGTGTAGACAGGCTTGTGGATCCTGGTGGGAACTCAAAAGAGAAGGACAAAGTGTTGGGGCCCAAGTGCTGTGCTTTTCAATAGGACAAGCTGCATGTAAAGGAAAAGCCTTATGTCATTAAACCTAATCACTAGAGAGAAGACAGAAAAATCTCTATCCCTAAGGCATTGCCACCACCTCCTTCCCTGGGAGAGAGGTTTTTTTTCTGCCAGAACAAGCTTTCATTAGCTTGTGGTTTGTTTGTGCTGTAGAACTGTAAGCAGCTGCTACATGTTCTTAAGGGTTTGAACTGCCACTTTTTGCTCCAGTTAAAGCTCTGTTCAAAACACTGTGCCTGCTTGTTTGTTTATTCTTTTTGTTGTAAAAGAGAGAGGAAAGTGAAGTAGGAACTATTCAAGGGTACTCAGAGCAGGCATGGCAAAAACTTAGTAATTCAGTGCTTGAAGTTGTTGAGCTAGATCATCCTTTGTTATTTGCAGCACACCTGTATGTAAAGTCGTAATATGCTGCTGAGCAAATTCTGCTGTTCAGCTTGTTTGTGTTTGTTTTTTATTTGTGCTGGCTGGACACGCTCAGGCAGTAGGAAAACATCAAGCTGTTTGGAAGCTCATGCAGGGTCTGAATAAGTGGTAATATGTGTTGACGTTTCCTGGGGTTGCTTCAAGTGTGAACATGGCCAGTGAGCATAGAAAGTCTTGCAGGCTAGCTCTGGAGCTTTGTCAGAACAGTGATGTTGCACTATTATCAGGCTGGCATAGTTTATGGTGAGGGAAGAAGTGTAGCAGAAAAATGTTTATTTTGATACTTTATATAAACATACACACAGATTGATTCCCACCTCTGACTTGTCAGCTACATTTTACTTGTAACTATGTTGCAAAATGAGTGGTGGATATACTTCTTTAAGTATTTGTCGTGCTGGGAGTTCTTCAGCTCTGTTCTGCGCTGTCTTGAACCGATTGTGGCGCTTTAGCTCTAGCTGTGCTGAAACTTAATTGTGGCAGTAGCAAGGCCACTGACTGCAGGGTGCAGGCAGTGGCTTTTTCATTCTGTTCAAATTGGTAGCTGCTGATGCCTGGTTGTGTGTCAAGAGCAGCTGGTGTGATGGGGAAGATAGGCAGCTTTTAAGGCATTTCTCTTTGTGGGAGGAACTGTGCAGCATGGGTTAGATGTCTCCATGATGTAATGGTGCTCATTGTTCTGGTTTTCAGCAGGTGTTGCAGTTCAGCTTAAAGCACCAGAGTTCTGTGTTCTTAGAGCGTGATACCATAGTCATCCTGGTGTCATCATCATGAGGTTTTTCCTCATAAACCAGCCTTGCTGGTTTCTTCATCCACTTGCAGACATAGCTTGGTCTGTTTTCTTTGAAGTTTGTTTCCTTATTTCTCATTTGAAAGGTAATCTTGTAAATGAGATGAAGCTATCGTTGTGGACATCCATTCCTGTTGATAGCCTAAGGAATGAACATACAAAAATCACCCCTGCTGTTTTTGGTGCAGTCTTCTAGGGGGTGGAAATCACACCTTGCATCTCCTCCTATACTAGCATTGCCATGATGCACTTGGAGTGAACAGCCATTGTCTGCACTAGCAAAAAGATACTAAGATTCAATCACTAATGTGAATGGTGGTAACCCTAAATAGTTCTGCTAATTTGTGCTTTACAAACTTTGTAGCCCTCTTATCATATTTGACACCACCATTAAATTCCTTCTTCAGTAATGTTAAAAAAAAAAAGGTGTAAATGAATTTCTAGTTCTAGTTGTTTGGGGTTGGCTGGTTGGTTGGTTTGTTTTCCTAAAAACTAGAATATCCTGCATATTCTGACATCTATAGGCAAGGAGAGGCTATTGGCCTCTCCTCATATCCTACATAGTTTCTGCAGTGAAGCACTACTGAGATTCACAGAACCCTCCCCAGTCCCCTTATCATGCAAGGAACTGTTTTTGTTCAAGGTATAGCTTGTTCTGCACATAGCATTGAAAGAGGGGAACTTGAAACGTTGTTATTTTTTTGTTTGTTTTAGAAAGCTTCTGAATTTTGTAAATATGTGATTCAAAAGGGATTTGTGGCTATCTTAAGGTGGGTAGATAATTAAGTGGGGTTGGGGTGGTTTGGGCTCGGGCAGAGAACAAACAGAGAAGGTCCAGTGGAAGATATCAAGATGCTGAGGGGGTGAAACATCTCTGTGAGGAGGTAAGGCTGAGAAACCTGTGGTTGTTTAGCTTGGAGAAGGGCAGCCTGAGTGGGGACCTTCTCAGTGCTCATCAGGAGCTAAAGGGTAGGGGACAAGAGGCTGGGGCCAGACTCTTGGTGGTGGTGCTCAGGAACAGGACAAGGGGCACAAAGTGGATGGGAACACAAAATACATTTGATGTGTCAAATGAGCTGGCTCTATGTTAATGAAATGTGTGAATGTGGCACTTCGGGATGAGGTGTAATAGCCAAGATAGTGTTTGGCTGGCAGTTGGACTCAGTCTTGGAGGTCTTTTTCCAATGGAGAAAATGCTATGATTCTATGACTTTTCATTTATGAAGCATTAATTTAATTTTCAGCACTAAACATGTATTTCCATTTTACTGGCAATTTGCAGCATGCTAATTTAGAGTGGAGCCTTTTCTTCCATTTATATATTCAAGGACCCTGGAGATCTATTAGACTATGTTTGTATGAATGCAGCTACTTCATCAGTCCAAAGCTTTTTGAGTACAATGTGAAAGGTCAGGTATACGATGTGAAAGGTCAGGTATACAAGGCTTTCCTGATAACATTTAAGGAAGGATGAACTTTGTGGAGGAGAGACAAAGGGATGGAACTTAAAGAGTCTTTAAATGCCAAGTTCACAACCACAGCTGTAGAGCATTTATGTAGAACAAGAGTGCTGGATAGGTAGACTGCTGTTAGAATATGTCTGCAAAGGCAGTTAGTGCAGTGCATTAGATGTCCAGGCCAGATTACTGTTTTCTGTCAGAGGGTAAGCTCAACAAACAACCTAGCTAAGTCAAGGTCATCTGTACAGATGGTCCTTACAGTTGGTTACTCATTTCCCTTACATAATGAGCATTTTTTGTTGTGATCAGAGAGAGGTCAAAGAGAATGAAAACCCAATCATCTTAAAATAAAATTAATATGGTATGTATCTGTATAGCCTTATTTAAGATTACCAGAATACGGTATTAGTTAACTCGGGGACAAAGGTCCTTCTCTGAGTACTGGTTGGGAATTTTCTGGAAGGGAAGAGCATCACTTTTCCTTCAAATTCTTTGTTACTCAAATCTGACTGACTTCAAGTTACTTCTGGATGCAAGTAACACCTTCTAATGCTTTTGACCAAAGAAAAAGATTAAAAACATAAAATTCAAGTAGATCAGCAAATATGAGTGCTCAAGTGTCGAGTCTTTTGCCACACTGGAAGAAGAGCTTAATTCCTTGCTTTGCCTTCTTCAAAATTAAAACATGTAGGGGAAAACCATCTTCGTGAATATGCCAAAGACTATTCTTACTCCTTCAGGCTTGAACTAGAATTTCTATCTTGGTTATGAGGGGAATTTTCACTGGAACTTGGTAGTTTCTATGGAAAACTTTGGTTTGGGTGGAAAACACCAGAAAAACATCAGAAGTTTGTGGGTGGGTTTTTTTTAGTGTTGGTGGTGGTTTGTTTTTTTTTTTTTTTTCTTCTTCATTTTAATTGTGCCAAGAATAGTAGGCTTTGGCTTTCTGCTGTCATTGAATTGATGCCAGCATGCAGCAACGTTTAGACTGCAGAGCTTAATTTAACTAAAGGAGAAACCAAGGGTTGAGAGGCTGCAGGATAGGGAGGAGGCCACTGGGTGGCAGATGAGTCTAAGCAACAGCTCGGCAAGTGACGATGCTTGATGGAGAACTCACAACAGGTACAGGTAGAGGTCAGGCAAAATGTACCCAAGCTCCTTGCGAATATCTTCTGGCGGATTTGTCAGGAACTGTAAAAGGGAAGAGGATGGGAAAGATTACTGTAAAACTAGTAATAGACCTGCATATTATTGTAGCATTTGTTTGGTTGAAAAAGACCTTTAAGATCATCAAGTCCGATCTAAGACCACAATGGCCATTAAACTATATCCCAAAGTGCCATGTCCACACATTTCTTGAACACCTCTGGGATGATGACTCCACTGCCTCCCTGGGCAGCCTGACCACTCAGGAAAGACATTTTTCCTAATATCTAACCTAAACCCCCCCGGGCACAATTTCAGGCCACTTCCTCTCATTCTGCCCCTGCCCATGGCAGGGGGGTTGGAACTAGATGATCCTTGAGGTCCCTTCCAACCCCAACAATTCTATGATTCTATCACCTGATACTAGGGAGAACAGACTAACCCCCCTGTCACTACAACCTTCTGCCAGGCAATTGTAGAGAGCAGTAAGGTTTCCCCTTTGCCTTCTCTTCTCTAGACTAAATGATCCCAGTTCCCAGTTGGGATTCTTCTGTGGTCCAGCTTGAATTGCCACAATAAAATTGTACTGAGTTAACATACTCCAATGCACTGTTATGGAGTAGGTTTTGAGAAATATTTGTGTCCAAAGTTGCACAGGCTTTTAACGGTTGCTTTTATTTATTAAATTATTATTTATTTAATCCTATTTCCTTCTTATCCAAAAAGCAAATTATTGGCTTCCAAGGAGCTGAAATGGTGAAGAGATCTCTGACTGATTTCTGTTGTCAGGTTACTAAAGTAAATATTTTATATTTTTCTTCAATAAGGTAGTAGGAATTTCCCATTTTCCTTGTTGTGTATGTGGAGGGTCTCATGCTTTGAATTCTATTGCTTCTTCCTTCAGTTACCTCTGTGATGAGGCTCTTGGCCTCATTCAGAATTATAGCTTTTAAAAAAGGAAATGAATTTTCCAAGTCATAGAGGGGTTTCCTCTGATGGAGCAGCTCTGCTCTCCCCTCCTGCTTAGATTCTGAGATTGATTTCAATTAGGTTTTCCTTGATTTATAGTCAATTATATTTGTGCTGCTGTTGACTCTTCAGGTCATTCTTTGAGGTGTCTGCACTCTTGGTTCTGTGCCAGCAAATTGCCAGCTCTCAGCTTAGCTGCTCACCAGGAAGTAGGGAGAATGAGGTGTGTGGCTGCAGCCCTGTGGGGCAGCTGAAGGAGGGCCCAACATTGGTGGAGGAGCAGTGCTGTCCCCTCTGTTGCTCTGTAGGGTGTGCTGGAGCACCTGGCATACCGTCCTTGAGTTGTGCTAAAGGCATCCATTTAGCTTATCATAGAAGCACAGAATGGCAAGGGTCGGAAGGCACCTCCAGAGACCAAGTTCAACTCCACTGCCAAAGCAGGATCACCTAGGGCAGATCACACAGGAACACATCCAGATGGGTCTCGAAAGTCTCCAGAAAATGAGACTCCACAACCTCTCTGGGCAGCCTGTTCCAGTGCTCCATCGCCTTTACAGTAAAGTTTTTTCTCATGTTGAAGTGGAACTTCCTGTGTTCCAGTTTGTACCCATTGCCCCTTGTCCTATCATAGGACATCATTGAAAAGAGATTAGCACCTTCTTGACATCCACCCTTCAGATCTTTATAAACATTAATAAGTTCTCCTTTTCTCTAGACTAAACAGCCCCAGGTCTATCAGCCTTTCCTGGTAAGAAAGATGTTTCAGATCCTTAATCATCCTCATAGCCCAGGTGTTGGTGAAGGAGCAGTACTGTCTCTGTCCTCTCCATGTGGTGAGGTGGACTGGGGCACCTGGCATAGCACTCTTGAGTTGTCTTAAAGCTGCCCCTTTAGTTTGCAATGAACCTCTTCAGCACATCTTCTGTACATTTACCTGTTGGTACAAAAAAAACCCCAAAACCCAGAGCAGCATCTGGTAGGTGAGCAGCAGACAGCTTGCTGAAATGTCAGGTGTAAAGTCCAGTTATTTCTTTCCTAGTATCAATAAATAATCTAATTCCTTGCTCTATTTGAGCAATATTGTTAATTAATTCAAGCTGAAGGATAGGCTGGTTAAAAATAGCTGCCTGGACACACAAGGCTGTGCAGGTGTGACAGGACTAACACCTTTCTTTAAGGCTGCACATTCCTAGATGACAACATACAGATATCCAGTAGCAGGGGAAACGTAGGTAATGCTAGTCACTGAAAAAGGAAGATTCTGCAAAATAATTTTGCTTTGTATTTTGAGAATCTGGTTGAGGATGCCCCTGCTTACTGCAGAGAGGATTGGACTAGATGACCTTTCCAACCCAGACCATTCTATGAAGTACTTCTAGTGTAAATGTCTGTTGTAAAGCAAGCAAGTTGGGAGCAGCATCAATGAACCAGTATGCTCCTTTGCAGATAGGACTTGGGACACATATACATTCTTCTTGTTCTGGAAATGTAATTTATGGCTGAGACTGTTCTCTGATCCATAAAGAGCATGGAAATCATTCACCTAGGGCCTGAAAGTGGCACCATGTAATTCCTCTTGTGTTCAGAGTGAAGCTTATCTGCCCTGTGCTAACCCTTCTTCTCTCCACGCCGCACATTAATTAGCAAACAAAAGCCAGCTTGTAGACTTTCCATTGAAGCTGCAAAAGTACAAACAGGCGAAGAAGCAGCAAGGCACTTATTCTTTCTTCTGTCAACATTCCAAATGTCATTGATCATTTTACCAAATTAGCCTTGGGAGGCTGAAAAAAATAATAGGCGAAATTGTGAAAGGGTAGGCAGCGAAAAACCATTAGGGGGAATGTTAACACAAGTACTCTGGTTGTCACTGGTGGTGATTCAAACAAACAAGACACTTGGCTGTAGCTTGGCTGAAGAATATTTCTATAATTCAGAGAAATGAAGTGCGTAGCATAGTAAATGCACTCTGAAGAGCCATTTCCTGGAAGCCATTTTCATTTGTATCATAGCCCATCGCTAAAGCGTGGCTGCCCCTTCCTGTGCTTTTGTGCTGGGATTTTCCATTATTTGCTGTGGGCTACAATAATGTGGGGCTCATGTTGGGAGAGGAAGCTTGCCAGGAAGAAGTAGATCGTAAAGGAAGGGAAGGGCTGCTGCTAGGCTTATGCCAAGTTTGGCTTAAAATAGCTCAGAAAACAGTTTGTGATTGCTCCTCCACTAATGATTTAGGTTCAAATTTGTCTGGGAGAACAAATCAGTGATTTGTATTATTTTTTTTCCCTGTTAGGAGTTGAGAGGACTGTGAATGGCTTTTTGTGGTAGATGGACATCTGACAGGTTGTTTAAAGGTACTACTCTTTCACAGGGACTTGTTTTTACAGAATATTAGGGGCTGGAAGGGACTTCCAAAGATCATCTAGTCCAACCCCCCTGCCAGATCAGGATCACCTAGAGTAAATCACACAAGGAATGCATCCAGACAGGTCTTGAATATCTCCAGAGAAGGAGACTCCACAACCCCTCTGGACAGCCTGTTCCTGTCTTCTGTTACCCTCACAGTGAAAAAATTCATCCTTATGTTTGTGGCTTTCTTTACTGCATTATGGGTGTCTCTGCCTGTGTCTTGTATTTTCAATAATTTTTGCTTTTTTTCTTTTAGTGCCTCTTGATTGAATTTAAAGGCTCTGATGCTGAGCTGCTGCATTCTGTTACAAAGAGTGGACACTGCAAAACCTATGGACAGATGGCTAGATGTTGAAGAGCCTTAAATGATTTAGAGCTGCACTATCTCTGTGTTAGTCAGAGCAGGTTGTAGGAACCAGTCCAAGAGAACAGAGTGTGCTGTTACCCTCCCCTTTTGAATTCTCCTGTGATGTGCTGTAGAGATGGATCTGTCTGTGAAGGTCCTGTTGTTTGGCTACTGAGAGGCTGACTCAGGAGCCCCACAAGCCAGGATAAATGGCAAGATTCACAAATGTGAATCCATCATCAGAGGCCCTAAAGACTGTGTTTCTCTCAAGATAGTGCATGTAGCCATTTCCTTCAGTGCAAACAGTGCTGATTAAGCTCTAAACTATTGAAAGAATTCAATACTGGTGCTTTCTCCATTAATAAAACATGGGTTTATGCCTCATCTGGGGTTGAACTTGTTTCCCTGGGTCAGACTCTTGCAAATGTCACAAACACAGGAATTTGTGCACTATTTCTATATAATTACATAAAGAACCTAATTACCAGTCCAGACTTTCCCACTCTGTTTGGCATTAAATGCAGCTATGAAATACTATTTTGCAGTGAATAAAATTTCTTATTATATTTGTACTTGATGTTAAATGAGTCATGCAGTGGATAAAGTTTGAGAGATGGAGGCAAAACTATTTCTCTACAGTGCCATTCCTATCTTGACTACATGAGTCATGACACAAAAAAAACCCCATTTAACTGTCTGCAGCTCTGCAGCAGGGGTTCCTCATCAGGAATAAAGATGTAGAAAATTATCCCACCCCATTGAGGTACAACCAAATACTGCTGTGAGTGTAAACGTTTTAAAATCATCTTTTGCAGTGCTGCAACTCGATCTGTGCTCTAGCAATGTTTTTTTGTATTCACAGAATTACAGAATGTTAGGGGCTGGAAGGGACCTCCAAAGATCATCTAGACCAACCCCCCTGCCAGAGCAGCATCACCTAGAGTAGATGTCACAGGAATGCATCCAAATGGGTCTTGAATATCACCAGAGAAGGAGACTCCACAACCCCTCTGGGCAGCCTGTTCCTGTGTTCCATCATCCTCACGGTGAAAAAATCTTCCCTTCTATTTCCATGGAACTTCCTATGCCCCAGCTTCCACCCATTGCCCCCTGTCCTGTCATTTGGCATCACTGAGAAGTGGATGATAAAATTTGCACTATTTCATATCTACCTGCCCCCTTGTTCAATGATGTTGTTTTGTTTTTTTTCTTGCTTTCTATTACTGTTTAATAGGAGAAACTGCAAAGAATGTGTTCAGGATTGAAAACAAAAATGAAAGCTAAAACATTCCTGATGTGAAGTGTATTAGCTCTCTCTTAAGGACTGCTGCAGGAACAGGGTACTTCCATTTTTCTCTAATGCTTGCAACTGATGGGCAAAGGCTGCAGTGTTTTAGAGACCAGGATGCTTCAGGGCAGCATGAATTAGTAGAGGTTAGAGTTACAGTGACAACCTAGGCTGTGAGGAAAAGACAGACATGCAATTAGAACTGTTATAGAAAAAGTGGGGGGAAAAATACAGGCAAGAAGATCCCATCATAAAGGAAACCACAGCCAAGTCCTTCCTGAAATCTTAGGATATTCTGCATATGAGGAAAAACTTCTGTACTGAAAGAGTGGTCAGGCAGTGGAGTAAGTTGCCCAGGGAGATGGAGTCACTGTGCCTGGAAGCGGTCAAGAAATGCGTGGACATGGCACTTTGGGCCATGATGATCTTGGGTTGAAGGCTGGACTTGATGATCTTACAGGTTTCTTCCAACCAAACCAACACTCCATGTTTCTATGAAGTGCTCAAGGAAGCCTCATTGACAAGGCTTTTTAGAATTGTACCTGAGGTGTGTCAGTGGTAGCTGGGAGACTGTCTGACTCTACTCTCTGTTCTCCCATCAGTTCTCTTGAGGTTATTTGAAGGGAAAAAAATGTCTTCCTGTGCACAATAGGCTCTTGACTCATCATCTCCTCTCTTTCTCTTTCCTACACACCACCTGAATGTCACTTCCTGTGTATTTGAGTGCGTTGCAAGAACGGCTCCGCTTTGCGATATTGCTGCGGTTCTGGAAGGGGAATGCCATTCTTGCCACTTGATCCTGGCTCACCCTTGGTGCCAAAGAGAAATGCCTAGCAAACGTGATGTCCACGCTTGGACTTCATAAAGGAAAGCTGCACTAGTTCTATCTGTACTGCCAGCTCCAAGGTGTTTGTTTCTCGTTCTTCTCCGTATCCTTCAGCTATTAAGGAGGTGAGGGTATGTTCAAACATAACATCTCACACTAGGTAGGGTGTTAACAGATGGGTGCTCCTGTTTTGGGATACACATTTCCTGACATACCTAGATATTCTCAGAGATCTGAATTTACACCAGAATTTCATTTTCCTTGGCCTTCTTGTGACCTATGGCTTAATTTGGATGTTTGGTTTAGCATCTAAATCTTTATAACTGTTAATTTCCCTTGAGCATTCTGTGTTTGAAGCCATCTCCTGTCTAGATGGTAAACAGGAGTGTTAATGAAGTGTTAATGATTGCTCTAGTATTTAACTTGGCAATAAACAAAAAACTTTTGCACAATGTGTGAGGGTGTGAAAAGGGAATAAAAGCAGCCCTTACTCTATAGACTTTTTATAATCTTTTTTTTAATTATCCTGCAGACAGTTTTGTTTATGGTTCTTGATGCTACACACTGCAGATACATGCAGTAACTCACTAGTAGCTTGCAGGAAATACTGGCACTATGAGAGCTGAGTTCTCCCTGTTGGTGGTGAATTTGTGCTGCTGAGGTGGAATTTGGGGATTACCAATATGAGGCTGTTCCAGCCACCTCTTCTGTGGTTTAATTACGTTCATGTTTGTTTGGATGTCAGATTAGTGCAGCACCGTGTAGGAAAAGAACTATGGGGTGTGTGGCAGGGGGGGTGTGAATGACATGACAGAAGCAGGAAAGAGAAAGCCATTCAGAGTTGTCTACCATTGATTGTTAGATTTAAGAAATGCCTTTCTATAGGAGCAATGCTACAAGAAGACAGACTCTACAAATGAAATCTGTTAGTGGCAAAGTGTAACCAAAAAGTGTAATTGCGGAGAAGTATAGGGAAGTCATGCAGTGGGTCTTGGATTGCTCTGAAGCTTTACAAACAAAGTTCCACCTGGTCCACGGACATGAACTTAGAGGGGCATAATAGCAGATCCTGCTCTGGGCAAGTAGTGCCTTTTTTTCAAAACTGTGCATAGGTACAGAAGAACAAAAGCAGCTCTAATGCTTTGCAAACAGTGGTAAAACTGATTAGAAACAGCAAGCATTTTAGAGGAGACTCATGGTCATGAAGGGGATCCTCTAATTTGGGATCTGAAAGAACATGTGGAAGCTGGCAGATGGATTCAAGTGACTGGGAAAGAGAGGAGACTTGAGCTCTACTGCTTCTTTCAGGGAACAGATAACTTTATAGGAAAAGATAAGTATTGAGGCACAGGGAGCCTGTAGTACCTTTCCAAAGGTGTGATTTTATTCTCCGCTCTTTGTGACTCATGCCCTCTTCAGAATAAAAACTACATGGGCTGCTTACTGCACTTTGAATATAAATCTATTATTTTTAGATGAGGCAAAAGCACTACTGAATGAGAGACCATGAGTGAATCCTCCAAGGACTGTGAGTAGCACACTTTTAAAAGGCTCTGAGCTGATGTATGGCCAAGATAATCACATACAATGATGGCAAATGCATAAACATTTCACGGATTAAAGGGGGGAAACCGACAGCTGCATATTGGCACAGAGCTTTGAAGGAATGAGGGACAGTGAGTTTCAAACAAGGTGCATTAACAGGAGAGATAATGTAAACCCTTCTTGTTTTTCTTCCAAAGAGCATTTTTACTGAAATATATTCCGTTCAGTAATTGGATGCATTACACACAGTCACAGATTGGTAGGGGTTGGAAGGGACCTTTAAAGATCATGAAGTACAAACCCCCTGGCCATAGCAGGGTCACCTATAGCAGATCACACAGGAACATGTCCACATGGGGCTTGAAGGTCTCCAGAGATAGACAGCCTGGTCCAGTGATCTGCCACCCTCAAAATAAAGAAATTCCTTCTCATGTTTAGATCAAACTTTTTATGTTCCAATTTGTGCCCATTACTGAGGCACATTACTGGGGGCCACTGAGAAGAGTCTAGCTCCACCTTCTTGACGCTCACCTCTTAGATATTTGTAAGCATTGATAAGATCCCTTTCAGCCTTCTCTTCTCCAAGCTAAACAGGCCCAGCTCTCTCAGTCTTTCCTCATATGAGAGATGTTCCAGTCCCCTCATCATCTTAGTGGCCTTGCACTGGACTCTCACCAGTAGTTCTTTGTCCTTCTTCATCTAGGGTGTCCAGAACTGGACAGAGTACTCCAGGTGAAGCCTCAGCAGTGCAGAGTAGAGGGGGAGAAGAACCTCCCTGAACCTTTTGGCCACACTCCTCTTAATGCATCCCAGGATGCCACTGGCCTTCTTGGCTGCAAGGGCTCATTGCTGGCTCATGGTCATTCTGTTGTCTACTAGGACTCCCAGGTCCTTTTTCTCAGAGCTATTCTGTGACAGGTCAGCCCCCAACCTGTACTGCTCCATGGGATTGTTCTTCCCCAAGTGCAGGACTTTAACACTTGCATTAGGTGACTTGCAGGTGTGGTGGTCTTTGTCTGGATGTCCAAGTTAGAATTTTCTGAGGGGTATCTTGCCTTTCTTGTCAGCACAGCCAGACAAAGTTTAATGATGTGAATGGTCTTTCTGCATTGTTTCCTAATGATTATTTTTGGTAGAATACTTTAAATGATGCCAAATGCCGTATGGGTTAGTATTCAACAATGAACACTTCTTCAAAATGTTGCTCGTTTCTAAAAACAAGCACGTTGAAAACTCAAGTAGAGTTTCAGCCTTGCTACTCATGGGGATTGTGCAACATCAGAAGGTAAAGAGGTTGAAGATTTCCAGGTATACACTTGCGAGCTGACGAGCAACAATTTGCTTAGGTGCTGGTTTTCCATCAAAGGGCAATAGAGCAGAAATACAGAATGGGTAAATGTTTGCAGGAGGAAGGTGAACTTGTTTGTGATGAGTGCTTATCATGAGCTGGGTGATGACGGCAGATAGCATATGTCATAGAAAACACTCTTTCTGTTCTCACTGCAGTTTATGTATGTATCTTAGCTAAGTGCATCAGAGCCTTAATTCAGATACAATAACTCTGCCTTGCATCACTTCATGCTGGAAAAACAGACCTTTTCCCAGTAAACTAGAATGAACAGATGCAGTTACAAATGGCTAGCAGATGTTAGAAGCAAGAGAGCAGGGATGAATCTGGGGGCCCTGTCTGGGGAGCCAGCTCTCCCTGGAGTTAGGAGACCATGAAGGAGCTGAGGTGGTTTTCCCTGAAGGGATGGTAAACAGTGCTGCAACGGCACTAGCAGCTTAGGTGAACAAGGTGCTGCTGAATTCCAGAAACCTCTTTTATTGACTGTTTTTTTGGTGTTTCTGATTTTTTTTTTTTTTTTTTTTAAGAGCCCAATCGTCTTGTGCTTGCTCTTTGGCAGCCCAGGTGAGACTGCCATCTTGGGTACATATTTAGGGTATAAGAATTGGCAATAATTATTTGTCTTAGTCTTTATAAATTGTCTAATATCCAACAAGTAGTGGGTTTTCTGTTACTTCTTTGCAGAACTGCAGCAAGTGAGAGATGCTAAATAGAATACAGCCACGTGAAAAAGACAGTGACAAGAAAAATATAATTAGTCTCAACTTCTTCCTCTGCAGCTCTGGAAGAGCTGATTGTTCCCACCCACTAGTTTCACAGAAGTTTTAAGCAATCTCTTTGAAGGGGTGAGCTGGATTAAAAGCTGAACATGACTGTTGTGGCTAAGGTGCTTCCAATAATGCAGGCTACCTGTTTTATGTAATGTTTTACACCCCATGTTGGTAATTCACAGAAATCTCTCTTCAATCTTCTTGTGGTACCATGCTGTGCTGCTGTGTCTCTTGGAAACAGGATGATATGAAAAATCAGTTACTCTTCATTTTGATGTGTTGTACTTTTGTTTGTTTGGTGGTTTTTTTTTTTTTTTAAGTGAAAGTGCAGAATGGACTTTAAAGCAGGTAGTTTCTCTGTGCTGTTTAAATACAGAAGGGTTGGGCAGTGTTTTGGAAAGGACATTGTCATTAACATCAGGAGCCTTGGCTTCCAGGTTTAAAGAAGGTGGCTTAGAGCATGGGATTTGTAACTCCCCACTGATTACAACAGGAGTCACAGAATAACTGAGTTTGGAAGGCACCTCTGTAGATCTAGTCCAGCCCCTCCCACCAAGCAAGGTCCAGCTGGATATTGCCTGTCTCCAAGGGTAGAGATTCTACAGCCTCACTAATCAACCCATTTCAGTGTTCTGTCACCCTCAAAGCCTTGCTTAGTACAGAATTTCCTGTGTTTCAGTTCATGGCTGTCCTGCCTATGGGTACCCTTGAGAAGAATCTGGCTTTGCCTTTACAAACATTGCTGTCTGCCCTCCTGTCCAGTTTTTATATGCACACTGATCCCCCTGAGCCACCTTTTCTCCAGTCTGAACAAGCCCTACTCTCTCAGCCTCTCCTTGTGTGTCAGGTTCCTCAAATTTGGAACTGTCTACTGCCCTGGCACTGAAGATAGTTTTGCAAGTGCTAAAGAGAAGGAAAGTATCACCTACCTTGACCTCCTTCTCATAGACGGTGGGTGAGGACTCCATACCACCAGATTCCTGCCCCAACTTGAAGCAACATGATGTCTGAATCTCTTCTTGTACCTCTGTGCAAACATGAATGCCAGGTGAAGCTGGTTTTCCACCTTCCCCCAAAAAAGCTGCAACCTCTCCAGAAAGAGAGATTGTTTAGGGTATTTAATTTCATGGAGCTTTCTTACAATCTGTGCTGACCTCTTCCTGAGCGTGTGGACCTTTCTTTGGAGCTTGGCCATGCCTGTGCCCTCTAGGAGCAGGGACCCTAGGTCATCCTGCTTTGGCAGGGGGCTTGGATGTGGATTTCCAGCATGATTCACCAAACAGCCACAGAAGCCCTTGCTGTGGTAAAGAATCTTCTAGGGAGTGAGCACTTTTATAAATGGAGGCATGGTGTTGGACTGGAGGTTAGTCATTGTGAATAGAGAGGGAAAGAGAAGCTGATGATCAATATTATGCTTGCCATCAGTAAATCCAGTCAGTAGAAATTACTATTTAATGGCAGCCTTACTTTTTTTTTTTTTTTTTAAATAGGGCAAGTGTTAAGCCTGGAGAGTACAATGATGGTGTTAGATTTTTATAAATGAGAAGGCAAGGAAGTTTTTCCTGCAGCAGGATCTAACAAGACTCTAGCTTTAGCATTGGTGTTTCATTTTCAGCCAAAATGCCATTGTACATCTTCTGAGTAACTGAAGTGACACTATGGGACTTTACTACTGAAAAAATCCTGTGCAGATCTCTAGGGGAGAATGTATTAATGGTTTGGCATTAAATCTATACTGAGCCTAGCTCAGTTGCCCTGCTTTGACTTGCAGTTGTTGATGGTGTTAAGCTATTTAGCAAGACTTCTGCTGTCACTTTATTGTTGTTGATGGTACAAATCCCTGTTTCCATGTTGTTTAACGTGGTCTGTAAGGGTAGCTTGATCCAAGATAATGTGTGAGGATTTTCATGAGATTCTGTACTCTCTAAAAGCAGAGTATTTTCTAGAGCCAAGTTAAATACGATTAGATTTCTTCTAGGAGTTATGCCTGTAGACAGGACTGGCCACTGATAGATCAGGACTTTCAAAGCTCTTAATGTAGAGGTGAGGTCTGCCATGCTGTTTGCAGCCCACTTAAATAATTGTCCATTTTGGAGAGGTAAGGAGAGGTGTGGGGGTTGAGAGAGTCACTGTTGTAAGGTCCATGCAGCCATTCTGACAGAGCAATTAACTTTGTTTAGACGCAGACTTCAGCTTTGTTTCCCTCCCACCAGTTTAGGACAGAAAACATCCCTGCTGTAATAGCTAATACAAAGTTTTTGTAAGTGGAGCTTTTCTATAACATGAAAAGTTCAAGCATAGCTCCTGTGTTCCGTAACTAGCTTTGCAGCCTACAGTGAAGTGGTGTTTGTAGAAGAGTGGCATCCTTTCTTTCTGGGGATGACAGTTTTATGCCCTTGGCTTTGCACAGAGAATGCCAGGTTGGAATGCCAAGGATCATCTGGTCCAACCTCTCTAGGTAATAGTACAGATGAAATGAGATGGCTCAATATCCTGCCAAACTGAGTCTTAAAACTGTCCAGCGTAGGGGAATCCACTGCTTCCCCCGGGAGATGATTTCAAAAGTCTAATTGTTCTCATGGAGAAAAATTTTCTTCTGGAGTCCAATTGTAATCTCTCCAGGAGTAAGTTGTGCCCAGTGCCCCTTGTCTTTTCCATGTGACCCCTTGTAAAAAGGGAGTGTCAGGAAAGAAAATCACAGAGTCTTAGGGGTTGGACGGGACCTCGAAAGCTCATCCAGTCCAACCCTTCTGCCAGAGCAGGATCCCCTAGAGCAGATCACACAGGAATACATCCAGGTGGGTTTTGAATATCTCCAGAGAAGGAGACTCCATGGCCTGCCCTGGGCAGCCTGTCCCAGTGATCTGTCAGCCTCACAGTGAAAACTTTTCTCATGTTTACATGGAAGTTCTTGTGTTTTGCCTTCTGTTTTGGTCTCACGCTAAGGAAATTATGCTGGAATACTGAGTGCTGGAGATAAAAATGTGTAATACGGGATGTTTTGAAATCAGATTTTGTTTTATGTAGATGTAGTAGTAGCTTTGACTTTTGAGAGCACAGGCAGAGGTAGAGGATGATGATGAAACAATAAAAATAGAAGGTTGCATAGCTAATGTGACTCCAGATTTATCCTTTATCTAATGCTAGTGCAAATCTGAGGCTCTTCTCCTTTTAGACGAGGTGGGGAAGGTGAGACAATTAGAGGTCACCATTAGAGGTCTTCTCTTGTTTTTGTTTAGTGATGTTCATTTCACAATACAGTAGTATCAGGTTGCTCACCACTTGTAGAAAAATTTAAACTTCATTATGTCCTCTTCATGTCTTTTTGCATTTGCTGTAATTTTGGTAATTGCAGGAAAAATTGAAGTCCAAAGGAAATGGTGTTTGTGCTGCTATTAGGCGATTTTCTGGCCCTTATTTAATTGTAAGTTACATAATGTAGACCAAAAAAAAAAAAATCATGTTTCTTCTTTCATGCATAAGAACAAAAATCTGTTACTAGTGTTTAAGCTGTGTCTATGTTCTATAATTAAAAGTTGCTTGTCATTCTGCAATTAGGAAAGGTACCAATCACAGAAAGAAACAGGGAAACTGAATTCAGAGAAATGAAGGAAAAAATGCAAGCACTTTACAGATGAGGATTTTGATGCTTTGTGAAACCAAAGAACCTTCTTCTGAGCAAAACTGAAGGGTCAGGAAACTGAAGAGTAAATAAATCTTTGCAGTGAACTTCCAAAGAGACTTGACAGTTAATCTTATTTTTGCCTTTCTGAGTCTAATTGTGGTGCCCAGGAAGGAGTCAATTAAGAAGATTAAATCCTGAGCTTAATATTTCTAATAGCCTTTACCAGTGGCTGTACTGGAGTCAAAATTCCTGCTGTGTTCCTACAGAGCTATTTCTAAAGTGCGTTAAAATATGTGGGGCATGGATTATCACTAAAATAATATAAGCCCCTTTGGATTGCCTAGTTATTGGGAAGCATTCCATCGAGGCACCAATGGCTATTGTAGAGTTGCTAGTGCTTTTTGTGGTCTCATGGAGCTTCTGTATCGTTTCATGTCTTACCATGAAGCCTAGATAGGAATCCTACTTCTCTGATGGGTGTTGAACTTTCTCCAACTAATAATTACTATGCAGAGTAAGTTTTGATTATCTGTGAACATAAATCTTTATAAGCTACCTATATGGTGCCTTTTAAGAATAATGAGTTGGAATTCACTTCTTAAATATAGAAGTGTTGGTCAGGTAAATGGTAGGATGTTTCTCTGCTATACAGATGTGCTTCTTACAGAAGTACAAAACTTCTTGTCCTCAAAAGCCATAAAAAAACTTCTTTGGGAACTCTCATATATTTATAAGAACAAATTTTCAGCATTCTGAAGATGTGTAAAACTGTTTAAAAGATCTATGCAGTCTATATCTGTTGTACCTTTAAACAGGTGTCTGCCTTCCTAAAGCTTCCTGAGCTTCCATGCTCTGCATGCAGATGAAAAGGTGTGGTGAGTAATAGTGGATATTTACCCACTTAAATTAGGAACTATGAGAGAAACCATCCATTTATTTTGGCCAAAATGCTACCTGATGCCCTTGTTCAGCACTTTGAATACAGTCTGGCCAGACAGTGGATTGGACTAATGCTCCTGAGGGGTTTGAGTGCCAAAGTAAACGGGCACTGTTAGAATTTCTCAAGAGCAGGAACATAATGTACCATAATTACATATTCAGTCTTAGTTTGGGTTCTCAAAGCTGTATTAATGCTGTATGGCAGCAGCTAAGGAAAAAAAAATGCAGTGTGCTGCTGAGGTTTTGTACTGATTATATTCTCACTGTCTCAAAAGTCGTCGTCTTGATGCTTTTTTCTGCTTTTCTTTGCCCTTGTGGTTTCATTGAGACAAATGGGCACTATGCAAAAATACCCTTCAGAGTTCCTCAAATTATTGTTTCGTGGAGATGCATCTAAATCCAGTAACACTGCAGTTCTGTAGATGTAGCCTTCCTCTCCTGAGCTTCAATGCTGAAATTCAATGCCTTATTAAGAGTGCTTTGATCTAGTTGTCTTATTAACTTGTGGTGATGTGTGAGCCTTTAAAAAGAGCTAAAAGAGCTTGTCTTTGCTGCTTTGAGATCAGCCACTTTTAGCCAAAGCTGAGTCTGGGTTTGAGTTGAACATTCAGCATTCATTCCATAAAAAAAATTCCCCTGACTCTCATTTCTCTAAAAACAGATAACCAGAGGGGTGAGATTTTGTTTTCCAGATGCAGCGTGTTTTATGCACAGTAGTAAACTACACAAAAAGCGGTATAATTAATTCATCATTACAGGGACACTTTCAGAAAGTCACTATGACATTCAATCCTTTCAACTGGAAAGTCTGATCTTAAGTTTCAGTACCAGCAGGTTCTGACCAAGTGTCATCAGCAGCAGGCTCTGATGAGGGCACAAGCAACCTGTAAAGAGCATATTTCTGTTCTCTTGGAAGCCAGTATTTTAAGACTCCTATGGATTTTTAAGTGTTTTGAATACAGCCTGGACACAGTATTCAAGCTGAGATTTCAGCTGAGTACTACACAATTTATAAGAAATGCTGGGTTAGGATGTGATTATGATCAGTATCAATTATAATTCAAAATAAACCCAACAAATTATCCGTATGCATGTTTATACACATGGTCACCTGCTGTAAAAGGGCCTTGGAACAGGAAATGAAGAGGTGGTCCAGGAGAAAATATGAGTCTAACTGCATTAACTGCAGTTGCCTGGAGGATGATGAAGGCATGTGATAGATGTAATGAAGAAATACCAGGAGGTTTCCTGGGAGCATTTCTTTGTTTGGGTTAATTTTTTCGTAGACAGAAGTGTTCTTGACTTTGTTCTTATACAAAGTGTGTAACTGATTGTTGTGTTCAGGTCTTATGATACTTGCAAAATATTTTTCTACTGTTATGTCAGCTTTTACATCCACGTTTTTACCCAATGCATAAGCTCTGAGTTGCATATTACTGAATTTGCAGCTCTGGTTTATCTAGAGTTCAGCTAAAGCTCACTTGACACCTCGAGTGCTCTAAATAGGGAGGCATTGTTTGGAAATCTCTGGTAAGGTTTTAGGAGCTGAGTTTTTTTTTTTCTGTAAATGGAGAGCACTCATCTGCACCACTTTGCTAATTGTAGATTGTACTGTGATTAAAAGGATTGAGAAGGAGAAATTGGAAAGGAAATGAAGCTTGGAAGCAAAACAACAACAGATAAACCCAGAGAGTTCCCTAGCAACAGGGTTTTATAGTTTTCTTCTGCAAGACTAGTATTTGAGAATTTGCCCCAAATCCACAATCAGTGTTCCGATTTCCACTCAGGGTAGAGGCAAGGTCAGTAAACAGTTCTCTGGGGATCACATATTTCAAAGTTCTGATTCTCTAGATGACCTTCTGGAAATATGTTCACCTCTTAATTATGTTCCACTATTGTCTTGCTTATTCAAAACTTAACTTTTATTACTGTCATACTTTACACAGGGAGGACAGAGAGGTGATTCAAGCCAGCCAGCAGAGTCTCACCGAGGTTAAGTCCTGTCTCACCAACCTCTAGTGGCTTTCTACAATGGAGTGACTACAATAGTGTACAAGAGAAGGGCAGGAAGTTCATCGATCTGTAAAGCCTTTGGCGGTCCCTGACAGCATCCTCCTCCTTAAACTGAAGAGATATGGAGGATTTGGTGGGTAGACTGTTCAGTGGATGAGGAATTGGTTGGATGATCGCATACGAAGGGTAGCGGTCAATGGCCCAGAGAGTGGTGGTGAATGGTGCCACATCCAGCTGGCAGCCTGTCACTAGTGGTGTCCCCCAGGGATCAGTGCTGGGCCCCATCCTGTTCAATATCTTTATTGATGATCTGGATGAGGGGATTGAGTCCATCATCAGTAAATTTGCAGATGACACCAAGCTGGGAGCAGGTGTTGATCTGTTAGAAGGTAGAAGGGCTCTGCAGAGGGACCTTGACAGGCTGGACAGATGGGCAGAGTCCAACAGGATGGCATTCAACAAATCCAAGTGCCAGGTGCTGCACTTTGGCCACAACAACCCCATGCAGAGCTACAGGCTGGGGTCAGAGTGGCTGGAGAGCAGCCAGGCAGAAAGGGACCTGGGGGTACTGGTTGACAGCAGCTGAACATGAGCCAGCAGTGTGCCCAGGTGGCCAAGAGAGCCAATGGCATCCTGGCCTGCATCAGGCATAGTGTGGCCAGCAGGAGCAGGGAGGTCATTGTACCCCTGTACACAGCACTGGTTAGGCCACACCTTGAGTGCTGTGTCCAGTTCTGGGCCTCTCAGTTTAAGAAGGACATTGAGATACTTGAATGTGTCCAGAGAAGGGCAACGAGGCTGGGGAGAGGTCTGGAGCACAAGCCCTATGAGGAGAGGCTGAGGGAGCTGGGACTGTTTAGCCTGGAGAAGAGAAGGCTCAGGGGAGACCTCATTGCTGGCTACAACTACCTGAAGGGAGGTTGTAGCCAGGAGGGGTTTGGTCTCTTCTCACAGGCAACCAGCACCAGAACAAGAGGACACAGTCTCAAGCTGTACCAGGGGAGGTTTAGGCTGGAGGTGAGGAGAAAGTTCTTCACAGAGAGAGTGGTTGGCCATTGGAATGTGCTGCCCAGGGAGGTGGTGGAGTCACCATCCCTGGAGGTGTTCAAGAGGGAATTGGACGTGGCACTTGGTGCCATGGTTTAGATAGGCATGAGGTGTAGGGTGACAGGTTGGACTCGATGATCCTTGAGGTCTCTTCCAACCTTCTTGATTCTTGATCTCCAGATGGAGACAGGTAACTAGTGGTATCTCTCAGGGGTCCATACTGGGACCTGTGCTGTTCAGTATATTCATCAGAGATACAGACAGTGAGATTGAGGGCAATTTCAGCAAGTTTGCTGATAACACCAAGCTGTGTGGTGTAAATTTTTTCCCCAGCTATCCTTTGATGGTGGGATTAGCCAAGTAGAAATAACTAGTGAACTACTGGGAGGCATCTGGAAATATTTCAGTACTGAGTTTGAGCAAATGCCTTCTCACTTGATATAGTTAGTGCTCATCTTGCATTGTTCTACCACTCTTTTCATATCAGTCTTGAAAAGACATGAGAGCTCATTTCATCTTACTGAAGTGCTAGAGAAAAAAGGCTCCCTAATATTTGCAGGATTTGGATTTCCAGTTCCAGAGTTTGTTTTATACTACTATACTGCATTCATCTCTGGAGCCCTCAACACAGGAAGGACATGGACCCGAGTGAGCAGGTCCAGAGGAGGGCCACAAGCACCTCTGCTATAAGGACAGGCTGAGGGAGCTGGAGTTGTTTGTCCTGGGGAAGACAAGGCTCCAGGGAGACCTAATAGCAACCTTCAGTATACAAGAAGGATAGAGAGGGACTGTTTATAATGGCCTGCAGTGATAGGATGAGGGGCAATGGTGTGAAATTAGAGAAGAGTAGGTTGGATGTTAGGAACAGGTTCTTTACCATGAGGGTGGTTGAGCGCCTTCATGGAACAGGTTGCCCAGAGAGGTGGTTGGGGCCCCATCCCTGAGGATACTCAAGGTGAGGCTTGACAGGGCTCTAGGTGACCTGATCTAGCTGAGGATGTCCCTACTCACTGCAGGGGGGTTGGACTAGATGACCTTTAGAGGTCCCTTCCAACCTGGATGATTCTGTGATTAATTTTCACAGCACAAGATATAAGTATGGTTGGATCTCTAGGGCTAAAACTTGTCTGCTTCCCTTGAGCAGTAGAATAAGGCAGCTGAGTTTTCAGGATTCTATTTTAAGGCTTTGCTTGTAGCCTTTTATTTAGGTGCCTGGAGAGGAGCTTCTACATAGAAGTCTTTGGCATCCCTCTTAAGCTCATCCACATATCCTTCCTCTACAAGTGGCAGTGTGATTATGATAGTTAATAAAAGTATTCACAAGTTGAAATTGAGAGGCATAACGGATGTTTTTCCAGCCCTTGTGGCGCTGCAAAACCACCTTCTTGTATAAATTGCCTAGTACACACTGTGCGTGTCTTCTTGTGCTCTAGATAAGAGGGGCAGCCTCTGACGGTACTTTGTGAGCTGGTAGCACCGAACGATGACCTAAATTAAAACTTGATATGCATAGGGACAGTGCCACATTCAGCTCTCTTTCATCTGACCACATAGGATAATGGGTTGCTATGGTAAGAGCTGCAGTGATGACAGGCCCTGAGACGTCAAGCTAATATAAGATGGTTTTAGCAAAATGAAGGAAACGCATTGAGAGAAAATATTAGGCAGATATTTTTGATGAATAATGCTCTTTGTACTTAATGAAAGGAAACACTATTCTACCTACATTACTTCTCTTTGGCCAGTGAATCCAAACCAGATGGGGCTCATGTAAACATCTGGCCATTTATTCTGAGCCACTGCTCAGAGAAATGGGATTGAATTCACAGAGAAGCATCACTGTTTCATTTCTGTGCAGGCAATTTATAAGTTTCCTAAGATTAGGCTGAATCACAGATGCTCCTGCAAATGGAAGAACAGTTTGTGTTTAGAGGAAAAACAATTATGTCAGGGAGATGTCTTGGTCCGCACTTTTGTTGTCCAACTTTCCTGAATCTCCTTTCGAGAAGGATGAGGTAGAATGTCCATCAGTTTTCGAGTTTGTAGTAGTTCAGTGCAGTCTAGTGGATTCACATTAGGACATATGGGTCCTATATGTGTTTTTTGAGTGAGTTAAGATGAGTTTGGTGGGTTTTTGTGTTTTGTTTTGTTTTTTTTTTATTGTAAGGTCTTTTGGTGCCTGGTTATTTATTTAGCAGCAATTTTTAAAACCTGTCATACTATTGTTGATAGGTACTTTTCCCAACACTGAAAAAACTCAAGTTTTGTGTGGTGTTTTTTGTTTTTGTTTGGTTGGTTTTTTTACTAAGTTTATCTTTTTTGGATACAGTTGGGCGTAAGCAGCAAGAGGGACACTGCAGTACTGTTCCCCAGGGCTCAGTAGTGAGGCTAGTTCTGTTTAATATCTTTATCAGTGATCTGGATGAGGGAAATGAGTGTACCCTCAGTAAGTTTGCAGGTGATGCTAAGTTAGGTGGGAGTGTTGATCTGATTGAGGGTAGGAAGGGTACCTCCTGTGTCATATAAATAAAAGTAAATTGTGAACTGAAACGGGGAAATAAATCAAATCCAGTGTCTTGGCCACCATGCTATTCTTCACCAGAAAATGGGTATGAAATGTTAAGTGTGTGAGAATAACAGAAGCTGATTGGCAGGGACAAAATGGAGAAAGAGCAGCACAGCCGTTAAAGAATATTCGTTACACTTGTCATTCACCTGTTAATCCTCTTTTTTTTTTTTTTTCCTGAAGAAAATATCCTTTTTTTTTTTTTTTCCTGAACATTAAAGTATTATGTTCTTTCTCAATTTAGTGAGGTTTTTGTTGTTGTTGTTTTGTGGGTGTTTCCTGGTTTTGTTTGAGTTTTTGTGTGGGTTTTTTTTGTTGTTGTTGTTGGGGGTTTTGTGTTTGTTTTTTTTTTTTTCTTTTTAGGATGAAAAAACCTTGTACTTAGTGGTTTGTGTACAGTCTGAATTCATTTCCTGGCTTGTGAACTCTCAGACTGCTGGGCGAAGAGAAATGGCTGTGGGTTTCCTGGAAGGCTTGACCTTGTGCCATTGCATTCATCACATATTGTTTGTGTAATTTTCATCCAGAGATTTTTCAAAGCTTCCTTATGGCTTTTCTTCCTCTAGTTTCTAAAGTGTTTGTTTTTTGTTGTGGGTTTTTTGTTTGGGTTTTTTTTTTTTTTTACCCCAAAGGATTTTTTTCTCAGTGCTGTGTGCTGGTTAAGGAATGAATCTTTTAAATCCATAATATATAGATAACTGTTGTGTTCCCTTTTCTCAAAAAAACAAACAAAAAAACCCCACCCCCAAACTGAAACAGAAGAGCACTTGCTGGTATTGTGGCTTAACTGCTAGGGAGTAAGTCTTATGAAGAATGACTGAGGGAACTGGGACTGTTTAGTTTGATGAAGAGGAGGCTGAGGGAAAATCATATCACCCTCTATAACTACCTGAAAGGATGTAGTAGAGAGGTAGGTGCTGGTCTCTTTTCACAGGAGTGATAGGACAAGAGGAAATGGCCTCAAGATGCACAAGAGTAGGATTACACTGGATATTAGGAAATTTTTTTCCCTTGAAAGAGTGGTCAAGTGTTGGAACAGGCTGCCAACAGGGAGGTGGTTAAGTCCCCATCCCTGGATGTTGCTTAGAGGTTGTTTAGATGTAGCACTTAGTGACATGAGTTAGTGAACTTGGTAGAGTAGGATTAATGGTTGGACCCAATGATCTCAAGGGTCTTTTCCAACCTGAATGATTCTATGATTCTAGTGCCTACTACTTTCTCTGGATTATGCTTGCCTTTCCATAGCCTCTCACCGTCCTAAGCTTGGCTCATGCTAGGGTGAAGGGTTTGTAGAGAGTTATGACTACTCCAGATCACCACCACAGGGAGGAATAGGATGTATTTGAAAAAATGGTTTCTAACAAGATTTATACCTTTCTTTTTTCTTGACTGTCGTGCACCTTCACATTATATCTACATTCCCTATCTTATATGGTGTGTATTTTGTTTGTTTGATAACTGGCCTTTGTTTTCTGGTACCCCTAAAATTATTTTTACCCAGCTACTGGCTTTGCATTTGTTTTTATACACCCATTGGTGAATTCTTTGGATAGCCTTGGGATCTCCAGTGTCACCTATATCACCCCATGATGCCTGTATGCCTTACACCAGGGGATGTTTGCTTGGGTGGTTTGGTTTTTGTTTTGGTTTTTTTTTTGAGTTATTTGTTGCTGTGTTTGTATTGTGGTGTGGGTGCCTGTTTTTCTTTTCTTCTTTTTTTTTTTTTTTTCCCTCTTTAAAGAAGGAGTTGTCCTTTTTTTGGCAAGCCTAAGATGTTTTCATCTGAAGGGTGATGTGTGGCTGTTGTAGAACAGACAGAACCACAGGAAGGTTAGAAGTTGGAAGGGACCTCTGGAGGTCAAGTCCAAACCCCCTGCCAAGGCAGGTTCACCTAGAGAAGCTCACACAGGAACCAGGCAGGTTTTGAATGTCTCCAGAGATGGACACTCCACCATCTCTCTGGGTACCCTGTTCCAGTGCTCTGGCACCCTTCAATTTCCTCCTCGTGGTTAGATGGAACTTCTTATGTTCAAGTTTGTGCTTGTTACCCCTTCTCCTGTCACTGGTCACCACTGAAAAAAGCCTGGTCCCATCCTCTTGACACCTACCCTTTAAGAAGTATTTATAAGCATTTATGAGATCTTCCCATAGTATTCTCTTTTCCAGACTAAAAGACTCAGTCTTTCCTCATAACAGAGATGTTCTAGCCCCCTAATCAGAAGTTGCCTTGCAAGCCCTGCCCCCCACATGTTCCTAGTAGATGCCTGAAGCCCCTTTTCTAAGTCACTCCATGCAGAAGAGACCCTATACTGCCAGGGGAAATCCTGTGACAGTTACTACCACAACTGGGATGGCAAACATCAGCCAGTACCATTGACAGAGATCATAGTTTTCTTTGGTGACTACATCAACTTGTGTGCTGCAATAGGTCAGAGGGCTGCGTTTTCAGTTTCTCTCTTCTAAGATAGTAACAAATCCATAGCGTACAAAGAAAACTGTAGAATAAAGCAGGCTAAAGCACAATCTATTTCTCCACGATGGCAACTTTGAAAAAAATGAAAAAGTTATATCTATTTTCTTCCCACATCAAAACAGACCCATCCTTTGTTCTCAGACTGCCTTCAGTAAAATTTTAACACAGAATTTAACGGGATCGAATTAGGGGAGAATTAGGCTATCCAGCAAACTGAGAGATGGCTTTTCTACCAGAATATAGAATATTGTGTCAGCCTTTAGCTACTGAGACATCATCCATTGGATTTTTCTTACTTTCATTCTATACCTCATGTCTTCCCACTCAGGCTTCCAGGTGAATTCCCTGGATATGCACATCCTGGACCACTGCTTTCAAAGTCTGGGAAGCTGGTTGGTGTCAGCTGGGGTTCAGTGTCCAATTTATGGCTTTTTGCTTCATGACCTGATAGAGATTTACTAAGTGTTGCACTACCCTGGTCTGTGGGAGAGTTTTTTTTCTGCCAGCTTACTCTCATACAACCAAAGGTGTCACCATCAGCTGCTCCAGGCAGTGTTTGAAACCAGTTTAGTACTTGGTTCAATTTGTCCTGTTCTTGTCTCAGGGGTTTACTACTGTCCCAGTCTCCTCTATCTTCTCCCCTTTCTGCCATCAGCTGCTCTTTTCCTATCCCTGATAATCACTTTCTTATTCTCAGGCTATTTCAATGAAGTGATTTTATAATGCTGAGAAGAACAAGAATAAATTGAGAAGGGTATGAGAATGAAGGCTCAGCAATGGGTTTTTTGATCAAGATTTTGATGCATCACTGGAAATACAGCAAGACTGTTAGTTGAACTATGTATTCTTTTCAAACAACCTTGTCTCCATTTTTGCCTAGATGAGTCAGTGGAAAAAACACATGCTCCTTCTGCCCTTTAAAAGCACTCAGTGAAGCAGAGTTCCTTAATGAAGCTTGGAAGTAAGGGTGCTTTTTGGTTTATTGATTTTACTCATCTTCCACAAGCTTATGTGGAGCAGAGGTGCAGGCTTGTGCAGTAGTGGGTGCTTTAGCAAATAAAAATGCTAAATTCTAGTCTTGCCTTTTATTTTTTTAATATGAGCAAAATAAGTAGATCATGTTGTATTTTGAGGACTTCCTAAACAGCATTGTCTCCCAAGTCTTACATCTTAAAACTGTTGGAAACTAGGATATTGCTCTTAGAAGTCAGAGTGAAATGCTTGGTTTGGATTTGTGCATCATCCAGGTGTTGCATGGGCAGCTGAAATGGCTCATTTGTAGACTGGAATGTTTTTAATTTCTTTTCAGAATTTTATCTGAAAACTATGCTAGGCCAAAGATAAGTATGACTGCTGTGCTTGCCTCTTAGCTTCCAAGAGAGAACACTTGTTTAGTTTGTAGCTCTTCTCATCAGAAGCATGACTAGCTGTTCACGTTTTTCCAAGATAGGAACCCCTGCTTCTTAGCATCTTTCCTGAGAATATCTTCTAGTGGACTTCCTTAGTAGTGATCTGAGGAAAGGGACAATTCCAGGTAAGGGAGTGCCATGGAAAGTATTAGCTTGTGTCTGTCTCTGCTATTAGAAGAAAACAAAAGAGAGAAAACAAGAACTGCTAAAACCTGACTTTGTGTTGCCAGACTCCTAGTGAGCAACATTTTAAAGCTGAATATGGCAGCCAATCCATTCGGGTTGCTTTAAGGGGAAAAATGTGAGGAAGCAGCCTCACAAAGAACACAGTCTTATTGGCAGGGTTCAGAGAAGGTGTAAACAGCCCAGAGAACTTGTGAGTCAGTCCTTTAAGTGCTGTTTTGAAGGCTGCAAATAAAGACAGCTTCTGAAAAGTCAGTGTTTGCCAATAAATCAGTGAAGAAAGGTCAGGTACAAGAAGAGCAGCAAGCACTTTTAAGGGGAAGTCAAAACTTGATCCTGGGTTTTGGTTTGGGTGTTTTAAATTTTTTTTTTCCATTTGCTTCAGCAGCCCAAATAGCCATCATTTTCCCAATGGAAGATGCATTTGAAATCTGAATGTAAATGATGCATGTCAATGATGACAATGAATCTAGTGAAAGGTCTGGAGAACCTTCTGGCGAGCAGCTGAGGGAATTGGGTTGTTCAGCTTCAAGAAAAGGCTGAGGGGAGACCTTCTCGCCCTCTACGACTCCCTGAAAGGAGATTGTAGGGAGTAAAACCATGTAGATATGTGGGTGAAGGACATGGTGTAGTGGTAGATTTGGCAGTATTAGGTGAATGGTTGGACTTGGTGATCTTGGAGGTCTTTTACAGCCTTAATGATTCTATATTGTATCACTGTGACATCACAAGTGTAGGTCCAGCCGCACGCCCCATCAAATTGGTGGGCTGCCTTGGACCTCAGTGGGCTCTGCCTCATCAAGGCAGAAGGAAATACATCTTCCCAGCCTCTGATTTGACTCAGGATGTTCTATACTTCAAATCACTCCTTGGGAGCACAGGGCTGTGTTTGTAAGTGTCCTTTCTGATGACAGCTGATATTTTTCTATCTTTTTGTGCAAGTGCAAAATAGGAGTGAGAAGAAAAGCTGAGGTTCTTTCAAATCACTGGGGCTTTTGGAAACACATTTTTTCCTTTAGGTGTTTCTCCCCTCAGTGAGGTTTTTGTGGTGTTTTGTGTTGGGCTCTGTCCTGTCTCCCCCAGACACTCCACTTTCATTGGCCTTTTTTTAACATTATATTAAGCACTCCTTTGTCCTTGCTTCAGTCTGGAAGACACAATCATAAACAGAATTTGCAGTGGGAATAGATGCAGAGAACACTAGATTAAGTGAATGTTTTTATGTACTGAAGTCCCTTTTTCCCTGTATAACGTGTCATGAGATCGAGCTTTAGCAATCAAAATTATATGAACCTGTGTGTCTAATCTGAAATACAGAAATCTCAATATTTTTTCTTTTTTTCCCCCCCTGTCCAAGGCAAAGCATCTAGTTCTAGATTGCATTAGTTAATAAGACTTTTTAATATTATTTTTTTTCTTTAATATAAAAAATAAACTACTTTTAGTAAAGCAAACAAATGAGGAGAAGCCAATATGATTTGGTAATTTATCAAGTGTGGCTGCCAGGGAATGGGACCCAAGACTTTTCATCAGCTGTTTTGAAAAATGTGTGTTTGCTTTCATAATGGAGCTGGAGTGTAGGCGAGTATGTGAGATAGGGAGCTGGCTTATCTCTTCACCCAGAAAATGTTCTTAAGAAAACATGCTGATATGTGCACAATCATAATTAGTAATTATGGCAATTTCTGAAAGAGGGGAAAGTCAGATGTAACTGAAAGGACTGCAGGTTTTTCCCCTCTCTTGTGGAAAGCATGACCTCAGCCCTAACCTAGTAAGGAAGAACAACAGAAAACTAGCAGAAAAGACAATATGAAGTGAGTTGAAGGTGATAGATCTTGTTTAGCACCCTAAGTTGCTTTCAGTTCTAGTATGGAAAAACGTTATGTCCATTCCTAATAAATCAAGTGCAGGGGGCCAAGCTCTTTTCGGTGGTGTGCAATATGACAAGGAACAACGGGTACAAACAACATAGATTTCACCTCAACAGGAGGAGAAACTTCCTCATAGTGAGGGTGACTGAGCCCTGGAACAGGCTGCCCAGAGAGGTTGTGGAGTGTCCTTCACTGGAGAGTTTCAAAACCCACCTGGATGCATTCCTGTGTGGACTACCCTAGGTGATCTTGCTTTGGCAGGGGGCTTTGACTTAATCTCTGGAGGTCCCTTCCAACCTCTAATAGTGTGTGATCCTGTAATCAGTTCAGCTCCTTTTCTGACCTAAACACAGAATCATGGAAACATTCAGGTTCAAAAAGATCCTCAGGATCACCAAGTCCAACTGATAACCCTACTCTACAAGGTTCACCCCTAAACTAGAGCCCCAAGCAGCACATCTAAACGACCTTTAAACACATCCAGGGTTGGTGACACAACCACCTCTGGGCAGCATATTTCGATCCCTGACCACTCTTTTCGTGAAAAAAGTTTTTGTAATGTCCAGTCTAAACCTACCCAGTCGTAGCTGGAGGCTGTTCCCTCTTGTTCTATTGCTAATTACCTGTGAGAAGAGACCAGCACCAGCCTCTCCACAACATCCTTTCAGATAGCTGTAGAGAGCAATGAGGTCTCCCCTCATCCTCCTCTTTTCCAAACTAAACAGCCCCAGCTCCTTTGGTCACTCTTCATAAGGTTTATTCTCCCGGCCCTTCACCAGCTTTGTTGCCCTCCTCTGCACTTGCTTTTCTGTGGACTCTGAGATTTTTAGCACAGGAGAATGTGACCTAAGATGAAAAGATTCTGTTAGTATGGCATTAGGAGCTCTTGTATCAAGAGTCTTCAAGCTCCATGTAACTCAGTTTAGCAAAATGCTGTGCTAATTTAGAATGTGGGAGGGACTGAGAACACTGTGAATTCGCCATTCAAGCTATTGCAAGAAGTGAAGTTATAATGCAGGTTCTCCAGGTCCAAACTGACGTAGCAGGGTATATACAGCTCTGGAAAGGTCTGTGCAGGGCATTAGTAGAACACTTCCTAAATCTCCAATCAACAGGATAACGTTGAATACCATTATTGCATCTGCACAGATCGTTAATGCGCTTTGTGCTGCTATTTCTTCCCTATAATTCATATCCCTATAATTCTTGGGGCTTTTCATTTTACAAATAGGGTATTTTTTGTGGTGAAACTGCTCTTTATATACACCATACAGTAGAAATTGAGGGCAAATAACAGTGTTGGAGTCTTTCCTGAACATGGCATTTGCAGACATTGCTCTGCTTCCTGCATACTTTTTTTTTTTTGTGTGTCATGCCATGAAAAGTTTTGTTACAAGATGTGTCATCCCTGCCCATCCTATGCCCTTCAGTTGATGCTCTTTAGTGAAGGTGTATGCTCTGCAAAGCAAAACTGCAACCTCCTGTCCTTCAAGCTGCTTGCAGCTTCTCTGTGTATGAGAGCCTGTGCTATTCATACAGGATTATTTGGTTGTGCAACCTGTGTGTGAATAGGAGGGGGTTGAAGGGAGCGCAGACTTCTGTTGCAGCAGATGTATTGTGCAGAAAAACTTCCTGTTGAATAGAAACTTTTAATTTCTCTGGGTATCTTCAGAGGAATCTTGCATCTCAAAGTATAACAGTAAAGCTGGATAACGTTATCATAGAAGGGTCCAGGCCGGAAGGCACCTCCAAAGGTCATCTAGTGCAACCTCCCCACAGTCAGCAGGGACATCCCCAACTGGATCAGGTTGCCCAGGGCCTTGTTGAGTCTTACCGTGAATATCTCCAGGGAAGGAGCCTCAAACACTTCCTCAGGCAACCTGTTCCAGTGTTCCACCATCTTCATAGTGAAGAACTTCTTCCTGATATCCAGTCTAAATCTGCCCTCCTCTAGTTTGAAGCTGTTGATCCTTGTCCTGTCACTGCAGCCCTTGTAAATAGTCTGTCTCCATCCTTCCTGTAGCCCCCTTCAAGTACGGGAAGGCTGCTATCAGGTCTCCCCAGAGCATCCTCTTTTCCAGGCTAAACAACCCCAGCTCCCTCAGCCTGTCCTTGTAGCACAGGTGTTCCAAGCCCCTCATCATTTTCATGGCCCTTCTCTGGACCTTCCCCGTCAGGTCTGTGTCCTTCCTATATTGAGGGCTCCAGACCTGTAAGCAGTACCCCAGGTGAGGTTTCACCAGAGCAAAGTGGCAGAATTGCCTCTCTAGATCTGCTGGCAGTGCATCTTTTGATGCAGCCCAGGATGTGATTGACCTTCTGGGCTGCAAGCTCACGCTGCCTGCTCATGTCCATGTCATGAAAACAAAGTTTTGTGCATTTTTCACTTTAATTTTTGTTTGCACTGTAAAACTTCTGAAAAGCAGAAACTAAAAACAAAGGTGATAAGAAAAGGCTGAATGCTCTTATCAGTAAAAGTCTACAATCTGCTCCGTTTCACTTTTTCCCCATTTTTTTTTTCATTTTATTAATTTCAGTGTAAATATAAATCGGGCATTTTGTCCCTCTGACCCTTAACAGAGACCTCTTAAAATTACTCAAGCAATAAATATTCTTTTGATATGAAAGCCAATGCTAGACAAATTGCATCTTTATAGCATTCAAATTTCCATTTATGGTGGTTCTTTTACAAAACTGAAGCTACAGGTCATTATGACACAGCATGCAAATACTGTATTTTCCTTACTGAAGTTAAGGAGATATAAAATGTTTTTGACATTTTCCAGAATAGCTGTGGTTATGCTGGTAGAAAGATCAAATCCAGACAGGAGGTGCAATGGCATAAGATGAGTAGGAAGAAGTAAATCACAGTATGTTTTCTTTTTTTTTTTTTTTTCTGAGGCTGTAATCATTTACAGAAACTTTGACATCTAATATGCTGATCTGGGAGTAGATACACATTTTTTTTTTTTTTTTCCAATCCCAGATAACAACTTTGTGGCTAATTGTGAAATTACTCAGCATTATCTACCCATATAGATCATTATATACTAAAATCTGGTACCCCAGCTTTATGCCAGCTGAAGTACATCTTGTCTTGCAAGATGCATTGCTTTTTAGCAAGTCAGGCTCTCGAGACAAAGCAAGTCTTCTGTGACCTTTGGCTGCACTGTTTAATGCAGCCCCTGCAATCTCCTTTGTTATGGGAAGGTAGGGCGAGAGGATTTTTTTTTTGTTATTGCTAGTCTCTAGGCTCAACACACAAGAAAGCAGCTTAACTCATTTGCTATGGAAATGACTATATTGATGTTTGCTTTCAGCTGTCATTTGCTGTTGGTTGTTTTGTTGGCCTGTTGGCTTTCTGTCTTAAAATATTTACTAGCGTGTGTGTGTGTGTTCATAGGACAGTCACCTCTCCTTCTTTTTATCCCACACTAGAGCACCAGTATTCAGAGTTTGACATTGCAAGACTGGAAATCCAGAGCTGAAAGTGAAATCACTGTAAACCTGGCTGTGCTCCCTCCAGGGGTGTCTCTGCACAACACAGAAGCTTTGCCAGACTTGGCCATTTTGTTGTGAGTGCTGGCAGTCTGGGAGTGTGACAAGCAGTGTCAATGGCAGATGCCTCTGTATGGTGCTGCTGGACATGCTTATAGTTGGACACAGCAGGACGGGACCTTGTGCTGTGTTGTCCAAGTCACTGAAACAGACTGGCTAGGAGTGTGACTGCATTTCCAACCTGCAGCGTACCACCTCCACACCCAAGCACTTTGTTTCTTTTAAAGATACAGGTATGGAAAACAAGTCCCAGTTATTCCTCTGGGCGTGACTGGGAATAAAGGCAAGACTGTTGGGAGTTGGGGATGGAGCAAAGCGTGAGGTACTTGTATTAGATGATAGGTGGGGAATTAAAAGTAGGAGAGCTATAGGAGAAAAGGGTGCTCTGATGTCAACTTCACTTGCCAGCAACTCTGTGGCAGCAAAGCCAAGACAATGGAAGAAACTGCTCTGGTTTGAGCTATTACAGAACAAATTCTCTTCAGTGACTTGACTTTTCCAGCCAAGTCTTTTCTAAGTGACTTCAGCACTTGCTGAAGTTAATAGCATGTTTTCACAGAGAGCAATAACATTCCCTGTAGTGGTAACATTTCCAGTTAGCACCAAGGATTGGTGTGCATATCAAGGTCAATGCTAAATATTGCATGCCATGTTGGGGTGCAGAAAATAAGAAGTTGTCACCTGTGGTAAGGAGTGGACAGAATAGGTGATTCTAAACTGACCACCAAGGGATTCCATTCTATTCCCATGTACATAATGTTCAGTGTAGATCTGAGAGATCACAAGGGTCAAGCTTTCTTCTTCAATGGTCAGCATCTGAGGAAGATTCTGTCTGGTCTGCCTTCAATCCCAGTCTGTGAATTCCTGAATCCAGCCCCTGAGTTGAGTTCCCATCTGCCACTGAGTCCAGTCTGGGACTTAACCAGTGTCTCCTCACAGCATCAGTGGTGACAGTGATGCAGCTGTCAGCATGAGGCTGGGTGGGTTCTCTTTTAGTTTTGTATATATTTGCATACTTCATTTTATGATGGCTACTTTCATTAAAACAGTTGTAGTTTTACTTTCCAACCCATCAGCCTCTCTCCCTTACTCCCTTTCTCCTTCTCTTTGGGAAAGGAGAGTGACTGTCACTCATTTAGTGGGTGGCCCAGCCCCCACACTTGACAGAAACGCACTGCAACCTCATGCAGTAAAATGTGTTAACTGTGGGTATAGTGAATAAGACATTGATTCCTCTTTGGGGAATGCAGGCTCTTTATATTGAAGTGAAGCATTACTTTGTACAAATACTGAGTTTGTGGAATGTTATGTGAAGGGTGTCAGCTTTATACTAGTTAGCATTATTGCCTTCATTAGTTCTCCATGTACTTTGTAGAGGGGACAAGCTCTTCTCCTCCCCACACTCCTGCTTTTTGGAAGCAGAATCATGTTATCTGTCATTTGCAAAAGGAGCTACTCTGCACACTGGACCCCAGGGCAGGGCTCTGTCATCTTCCACCTGTCCACACAGATCTACATGTAGAAATATGCCCTATCACAGGATGCTAGGGGTTGGAAGGGACCTCGGGAGATCTCAGAGTCCAACCCTCCTGCCAGAGCAGGACCACAGAATCTAGCACAGGTCACACAGGAATGCATCCAGACAAGTCTTGAAAGTCTTCAGGGGAGGAGACCCCACAACCTCTCTGGGTAGCTTGTTCCAGTGCTTTGTCATCCTTACAGTAAAGAAGTTCTTCCTCATACTGGGGTGGAACTTCTTGTGCTGCAGCTGACATCCAATGCCCCTTGTCCTATCACAGGGCACAAATAAGAAAAGGTTGTCCCTTCGTTCTTGACACCCAGCTCTCATATATCTATAAATATCTATTAAATCCCCTCACAGTCTTCTCCTCTTCAGGCTAAAAAGCCCCAGGACTCTCAGCCTTTCCTCATAAAGCAGTGCTCCAGTCCCTTAATCATCCTGTAGCCTTTCAGTGGATTCTCTCCAGTAGATTCTTGTCCCTCTTGAACTGGGGAGCCCAAAACTGGATGGAGTATTCCATGTAGAGGATTCTCTAGGGTAGAGTAGAAGGAAAGGAGAACCTCCCTCAATCTGCTGGACACTCCTCTTAATGCACCCCAGGATACCATTGGCCCTCTTGGCCAGAAGAGCACATTGGTGTCCAATGGATAACTTGTTGTCCTCTTGGACTCCCATGTCCTTCTGTACAGGGCTGCTCTCTATCAGATCACCTCCTGACCTGTACTTGTGCAGTTTATTATTCCTTCCCAGGTGCAGGACTTTGCACTTATCCTTATTGAACCTCATTAGGTTCCTCCTCTTTGTCTAGATATATGACAGCTTTGGATAACTTCACATGAAAACAGACACTGGAGAGTTCTATTTACCCTTCTGCATGGCTAGAACCCCCTACTAATGCAGGAAAAGAGGAATGAGAATTAGATACTAGTATTGAGTATCAAATGGCACATGGGAATAGGCTTTTAGATTGTCAAAGCAATGACTGTATTTTGCTTTGAGTTTTGCTGTATGGGTGGGACTTTATCCTGTGTGTTAAGATCATTGTGTTTTGATATGATGATATGACTTCTGAAGTTGGAATTGCTCATAGCTAAAACATCCCCATCCTCTCGAGCCCACTGGGCCGTTCATAACCTAATGAATGGTTCATTGTGTCTGAAAAATTCAGATGTGTCCCCAAAGGCATCTCTGCCCTCCCAGGGAATCCTGCAAGCAGAAGAAAGGCAGAAAGCTGTGGATATCCAAGTACTCCTGTCGTGAGCATGCTGATGAGCACAGGGAGAGATGCTGCCTGGGATACAGGGCAGAGAGGAGCAGGGTCTGGATGAACTGAGAGCTCATTTAAGATGAGCGTTACCATAGAAACCACATTCTTTTTCTCTGTGTGCAGAGGTATGTTAGGCACTCACCTCTCAAGCTCATACTGCAGATCTGTGATCCAGAGGTGCCTTAGAGGTCCCTGGGGTTGTGCCTGCACTAAGTCAGCTCTGCTTGAACGGAGCTGCTTCTGTCTCTGCAGCAGAGGAGCTTTAGTTTGGTAGTTTAATCCACATCTGCCTCAGCTCTCGTGGTTTGTTGTGAAAGGAAGCAAGTGTTATGCCTTGTCAGACCTCCTCTGATGCCCGCTGAGGAAGACAGCGTGACCAAGTTCTATGGGACAGGGAATCTGTAGCCTCTTTTCAACCCTGGACTCTTTGTGCCTTGATTCCCTTGACTTCTCCATCTGTAAAACATCATTGATTTGGGAGATTTTTTTACAAGTAAAAAAAAAAAAAATCAAACCAACATCATCTGTGATCCAAAATGATGAGAAGTGCTTCATAAAAAGTTGTTAAATCAAAGAATAGGCACATCACTTGAGGCTGTTAAAAAAAACAAACAAACAAACAAACAAAAAAACCCAAACCAAAACAACAACAACAACAAAAAACCCCAAAACCTCAATCAGACTGGAAACAGGATTAAGTGCTGTGATAATACTTTCCTTTCTATGTTTATTGAGTCTTCAGAATCCCTCCTTTTAAACACTGTAGAGAAAATGAAAGCTGGGAGTGTGAGAGAAGAGCTGGACTCCAAGAGCTGTAATTCCAGGAGAAACTTCAGCTCTTGGACGCAGATCTTGATTTGTAGATCCAGTACACTAACTTTACAACTTTTAGGGTTTTGTGACCTTCTTTGCCTTTTGCACATAGTTGATGGCATTTTAAGATACAGGAGAAACAAGAGACCAGAATCTATTAATTTTGGACTCAGATTTCTCTGCGGGCAGAGCAGAGCAGTTTGGTGACTGACATTTACACTAAGCCCCAATATGCAAGTCTTAAAGTTCTCCCAGCTCAGAGTAGGTGTAAATGAGGGAGGTGTGATGACTGAGATAATTTATTCTGTAGCACCCTTCTGTATGAAAACTCTCATAAAATCTTCTAAGTGGGGCTGTGGATGTAAATTTGAAGAGCCTGTGTGCAAAAATTTAGGGTCCATGTATTTCTTTAACAGACATCATAGTATTTATGGGTTGCAGATGGGAAGACTCTGAAGGAGAAAAAGAATTGTTCACTGTTTCTGTGTAATACTTGCTGTTTAATCTCCTTTATACACTGTATGTATCATTGTAGGAAATCTTTCAGAAATTCAGTATTTTAGATGGATTCATGGTAGTGAGGGTACAAAACTGTAATTAGCATGCATGACTTAGTTGTTCTGGGGTGTGATGGGGTTCAGATGGGAACTTCAGACATTGCTGCTTGAGGTTAGATAATTGTTCTGGGAAAGTATACAGTTTACACGATTGGATGTTTAACCCCAAGATTTTAATTGTCTGGGGAGAGATTAGGTTATTATGTAAAAGAGAATCTGCCAAGGAGAGTGGAGCAATTAGTGGGCTACCATTGTGAAAGGCAGAGATGTGTTTTAATAGGGAAAGCAGAAAACAGCTACTTTTTTTCAGGGTGAAGGTTGCTGAGAATTGGCGAGGATGGCAGAGGCAGTTTTATTGTGATGCAGTGCAGGAAAGTCAGTGCTGAATCAGAGCTACTCTGTAATCATTCATCAGGGTCAGGGGAAGGGTGTTCTCTATAGTAGGAACATGCTGTGCCCAAGCTCCAGGGGGAATGTTACCCTCCCGTGTATGAGCGTCCTCACAGGACAAAGCTGCAGAAGAAATAAGGAGGAATAAACAATACACCACACTTCAGGCTTGGGTTCCTACTGAAAGGGATTTGAAAGAGACCATTTCATTGCACAATGCAACTTTCTTACTTCAGCACACTGATGATCGGATGTGTGGGGGTGTGGTGTATATATAGATATAAAGATACTGAAACACAGGAAGTTCCACCTCAGTATGAGTTAAAAATCCTTTACTGTAAGGATAAACCCTTACAGCCCTTACTGCCTGAGCACTGGAGCAGGCTGCCCAGAGATGTTGTGGAGTCTCCTTCTCTGGAGACTTTCAAGACCCCTTTGGCTGCATTCCTGTGTGACCTGACCAAAGTGGTCCTGCTTTGGCAGGGGGCTTGGACTGGATGATATTCAGAGGTCCTTTCCAAACCCTGTCATTCTATAATTAAATCATATAACCATAGAATTGTTTTTTTTGGCTGGGAAAGACCTTCAAGATCATCGGAGTCCAGCCTTTAAATTAAGCCTACCATGGCCATTAAACCATGTCGTGGAGAGCCGTGTCCGCACATTTCTTGAACACCTCAAGGGACTCTGACCCCACCACCTCCCTGGGCAACCTATTCCAACAACTGACAAATGTGCATAATGATTCAGCCTAGTTTAGGCCTAGAACTACTCCCAAATCCAGATGCTGGGAGAGCTGTGATTAGGTAATATCAGCTGACACAGCAGCAATTAATTTTATGTGGGATATGGCATGGGGTAACTAAGCAAAAGAACATTTCTGAGCTAGATCATGTAAGGCAAGAGCCTATTAAGAATCCTTCTGTCTTCTATGAGAGGATATGTGAGGCAGACAGGGAATGATCAGATGATTGAGATTCTCCACTCACTGGGTGGAGAATCCATTTTTTGGACAACATAGCTCTGACAAGGGGGAGCAGGAAGCATGAGCAGATGTGCACCTGGGTGCTACATGCCATGTCACTGACTTAATATTCCTCTCTAATGGCACTGTGAAGCAGCAGCATAGTGGTGTGTTAATGACACTGTTAGCCCCAGATTTTACTACCTGCAGGGTCCTGTTATCCAGCTGTGTTAACAACAGAAACACACAATGGAGTTGACTTAAACACCATCTGGGGGCTAGTTTTATGATCACAAAACAGTTGTGTGAAAGAGAAACCTTCTGTGGCCATAAGGAATAGTCAACAGAAGCCTAGTTCACTGCTTGGTAAAATCCTTTTGACATCCTAGAAATATTTCATGGAAGACTGATAAATTACAGTGGGTCATGGGTTAAAAGCAGCCTTCCATGCAGTGTTTAAAACTCTTAAAATCAATTAAAAAGCCTCTATAAGAATTTGTCTCATATCAGAAACTCAAGGGTGAAACCTATCAGGAAGCAAATTTTAGGGCTCTGAGTCAAATGTGTCCAAGGAAGAATAATAGCATTTAGGAACTCCAGGGAAATAAAGCACTGAAGTAATTTGGCCCCCAGAGGAAGAAGAAAAAGGAGGGGAAGAAAGAAAAAGGCAGTTACTAGTAGCTAAACATCTATTGTCCTGAGGGACAGTTCTTCCAGGCAGTGCCATGCAGATGATAAATCTGTGCTTTGCATATTGTTCTGGAGACCGTTGTCTCTCAAAAGAGAGATCCCATTTGAGCCATTCCCCTCCACATAAGTACAGCTTGTGCAAATGAGGAAAGCTTTTTTTTTTTTTTTTTTTTTTTTTGTTTCGTTTTGGTGGAACCTAGGGAGTCTGCTTTGTGATTAGAACAAATGCAGAAGGGAATCCCTGATGCTCACTCCACAGTACAGCACTTGCTCTGCTGCCAAAATATCCATGCCTGACCTTTTCTGAATCTTGGTGAAGGGCCTGAGCATCTGCTCAGCACTGGTGGGACTAGAGATATCCTGAAGGTTAGGTGATATATAGTTACATCAATCTGGATTGTGATTTTGGTTTTGTGATAGGTTTCTGATATGACTGGAAGCAGATAGACTGGTGCACTCTGACATACCCTGATGCCAAACAGCAGTGATAAAGCCACTTTCCTCATAAGGGTACTACAATGACTAATGTTTTCTTGAGTATTTAGATATGATAGAAGTGAGGAGTAGTAAAGAAAGATGGACACTTTTTGGTTTGAAATGTATTGCATACAGTCTGTGCTTATTTAGCTGTGGTAAATGAGCTGTAGCATATAATGGAGAAGATCTAAACCTGGATCTTTTTCGTTACTAAAGTTAGGAGGGAAATGCCAGAAACGCATATCCTTCTAATACTCTGGTTGTTATGGCAACAGGGCTTCTATCAGGAGATAGATCCCTGCACTTTTCCCTGTTGTGGCATGCTCAGTATACTTAAATGTACATCTTTTGGTTGTTTTTTTCTTAACCAGAAGGAATCATAATTTTGAGCAGAACTTTACGTGCTCAAAGAGGGCTTTGACAGACCCATTGCATGTGCTGCTACGTAACAGGGGTTTTAACACAACCTGTTTTAAAAAATGCAATGTCATATTTCCTCTTTGATGTCCTGGAGCTGGACACAGAGACCTCCACAGCAACATCCTTGCAACTTTTAGTAATCATGGATGAGTGGAACCATTGTCATCAAGTTCACACATAATTTACTGTGAAGGATTGTATGTAGTTTTCCCTTTGCACACTCCATTTATGAGCTCAGTCCTCCAACAAGACACTCTGAGAGGGAGGAGGTGGGTCAGATGTCACAGGATGTGCAGGATGCTATATATACAGTGATGTACAGACCGATTTGTTCATCCCTCATAATAAACAAAGCAGCTGAGTGGCACTCTGACAGCACCGTGAAAGAGTCGTGAAGGGTCCCAAAATAACAGACGGCAGTCAAGTGTTATTTGGTCTCCTATCCAAAAGGAGTAGAGTTGTGTGATGGTACGAGCTTCCAGATGAAAGAATATGGATGTCACTGATGAATGAAAGGTATAATTATTTAGAGGGGGAGGATGTTTTTCATTTCTTTGAGTGATATTTTGCTTTGAGTTGGGTGTGTTAATTCAAGTTGCCTTATGAAATAATTTTTGGGCAGATGGAGCAAGCAGAAGCTTATGCACAGTTCTGTTGTTCAAGTCCTTGGTGTGTTCAATTATTTTCCTTAATTGTACCTCAAATCTTAGTTTTTAATGCTTTGAACCCACCAGTAACTTATTTCCTTCCCATAAAAACGGCCAGAAGCACCTCATGAACAGCTATTAAATAAACCATAATCAAAACTTGACACATCTTATTAACACTTTATACTGAGCTGTGCCTTTAACTCTTCTTATGTTTGGTGAACATTTCTCAAGATGGATTTCTTTGAAACAGCAGTTCAGATGTGACAATCCCAGAGGTCTGTGACTGGAAGTCTTAATCTTTTTATTAGTTAATAGTTTACTATAATGGGTCTCTGGAACATGTCCAGAGATGGGCCATGAGAATCATCAGAGGGCTGGAGCATCTCGCCTATGAAGACAGGCTGAGAGAGTTGGGGTGGTTCGGATTAGAGAAGAGAAGGCTCTGAGGAGACCTTATTGTGGCCTTGTAGTATCAGAAGAGGGCCTGCAAGGAAGCTGGTGAGGGACTTTTTAGGGTGTTAGATGGTGATACCACCAGGGGGAATGGATCCAAGATAGAGCAGGGGAGATTTAGATTCAATATTAGGAAAAAGTTGTTCACCATGAGAGTGGTGAGACACTTGAACAGGTTGCCCAGGGAGGTGGTGGAAGCCCCATCCCTGGATGTTTCTAAAGCCAGGTGGGATGTGGCTCAGGGCAGCCAGATCTAATATGAGGTGTCCCTGTCCACGGCAGGGGGGGTTGGAACTGTATGGTCCTTGAGGTCCTTTCCTACCCTGACAATTCTGTGGTTCTGTCTTTTGCGGTATCTACCATCTGTGATATGGTAATGATAAACTACAGGATGATGTTGGATAAGATTTTATGGTATTAGTCTCAACAAAAATCTTCAAGTATAATTTTGGGCTGCCTTCATTGCACATTGCCTGAAATAGTTCCCAAGTGTAGTTTCTTAGGTACGCTGAAATATTTGTGTGCCTGTTTGAGGTAATGGAGGAGAAACATTGATATTTTGTTTAGTTGAGTAAAGCTGCTACTACTGTGAGCAAATACACCTGAAGATATTTACCTACTCTTTGTTTCATGAGATAGATGATCCTTTAGTCTCTACATGGACTTTTGCAACTGGCAAGCTGTTACTGGCAGTGGTCTTAATAACCAGCTTCTCTGTTGCTTTTGAGGATAATTCTAAACTGCAGGAAACCCTCTAAGAGAAATTATTTTCTTTGCCTGTTGCTCTTAGGCTGTATCTATATATGCAAGTAATTTGGTGTATTACTGGTGCATAGTAGCAATAGTAATTTGGTGTATTAACAGTGAACCAGTAGATGGAAACAGTTAGTGGTTTGGCCTTTATGCCTACATTATGTACTGCTTGTCAGGTTGGTTTGTGCCTAGATTTAGCCTGGCCTTCTAAATCTGAGTGCTGTCCTCCAAAGGGCTTTGGAGCTGACCGAAGGGTCAGTCATGGTTCACACTTATCTCTCTGTGAGGCTTGGGAATGCAGTCACTGAGTTTTTTTAGAGCTGGTGTTGTTATCACCCTTATGCTCTGCAAGGCTCTGGGCAGTTCTACAGACCTAAGATGGGAACAGTGACCTTCAAGGCAAAATCTGATGTACATATTTTCAACTCATATTTAGGGAAAGTTCAGTGCCTCTGGACGACTCTTATAGAGGGAGATGAGAGGCTAATTAATCTTGATTGCAATTCTTAGTGTGCTCTCTTTCTGAGGTATTTGCACTTAGGCTTTTGCATGATAAGGTGTTTACTGGATTGCTTACTCAGTTGGCTTTTACTCCTTTGTCCCTCATCTATCAAGCTGCACTGAGATATATCTCATACTATATACTGCCACTTTGTACCCCATGCTTTGTCCTCCATCACATCCCAGTGGTCAAACCCTCATTAAGGTGTTTGTGTTAAACATCGAATGGGGAAAGACAGGAAGGTAGATATACAAAGAGAGATTTTCAGTCATCATTGTGTTGCTCTTACTGTATTGAAATGCCACCAGGAAATTTCTTCTTCACACAATAATGTCTTTTTTAAAATGAGTATGAATAAGCTGCAACTGACTATAGTTCATTGTCCACAGCTTCCACGTATTTTTAACTCTATTTTCCAAGGTTTTTTTATTCATTGGTTAAACTAATTGCTGTTTGTATAAAAGAAAATACAAAGATCAATACAAAGATCATAGAATCATACAATGGTTTGGGTCATAAGGAATCTTAAAGAACATCTAGTTCCAATCCCCCTGCCATGGGCAGGGACACCTTCCACTAGACCAGGCTGCTTAAAGCCTTGTCCAACCTGTCCTTGAACACCTCCAGGCAGGGGGCAGCTGTTATTCCCCTGGGCAAACTGTTCCAGTGTCTCACCACCCTCACTTCAAGAATTTTCTTTTTTTTTGCCCCGAATATCCACTCTAAATCTATCCTGCTCAAGCTTAAATCTATTCTCTCTCATCCTATCACTACAAGCCCTTGTAAAAGTCCTTCCCCAGGTTTCTTGTAGGCCCCCTTTAGGTACTGGAAGGCTTCCCTGAGGTCTTCCCAGAGCCTTCTTTTCACCAGGCTGAACAGCTCCAATTCTTACAGCCTGTCCCTACAGGGGAGGTTTTTCTCTGATTGCCTTCATGGCCTTCTCTGGAACAGCTCCAGCAGTTCAACATTCTTATGGTGGGCTCTCCATAACTGGACACTATATTCCAGGTGAGGTCTCATGAGAGGAGAGCAAGGGGGAGAATAACCTGCTCGGGTGGGCTCTTTTCCCCTCCCATACTAGTATCTTTACCAGTTGCACAGTGACATTAGAATATCTTCATAGTGTACAATAAGCACGTCCCAAAACTAGTTTAAACCCAGTTAAATACAGTTCTGTCATTAGTGGTGTTCATCATTCTTTGGCATTCATTAGCTGATCCAGTTGGTTTGCATTGCCAATTAAATTAATTTTCTATGGATGGCTATAAATGTAGAACAAGCTACATTCTTGGAGTTGCTCAGTCTGGAGGAGGCTGAGGGGAGACCTCATCACTCTCTACAACTACTTGAAGGGAGGTTGGTGCGAGGAGGGGACAGCCTCTTCTCCTTGGTGGCAAGTGACAGGACTAGAGGAAATGGTTTCAAGCTGTGCCAGGAGAGGTTTAGGCTGGATGCTAGGAAATATTTTTTTCACAGAGAGGACTCTCAAACATTGGAATGTTCTGCCCAGGGCAGTGGTGGAATCATCGTCCTTGGAGGTGTTCAAGCAGTCTGTGGACCTGGCACGTAGGGACATGGTTTAGTGTTGACCCTTCAGTGCTAGGTCAAGGGTTGGACTGCATGATCTTCAAGATCTCTTCCAACCAGATGTATTCTGTGATTTTTAATATGTAATTTTTTAATTTTTTTATTAAATCCATCTTCAATTACTAAAGACATAAATGCTTTGATGTTTATTCTTCAAGCTTATGGACCAGTATTTCAGCCGTGCTGCAATTTCTCAGTGGTTTGCTCCCACAAACCCTTTTATTTTTCACTCATTAAAAGTAACTATTGCAACACTTGCTCTGCAAAGGAAAATGGTTTCCCTATACACTGGATTTCATTGTGGATTTGATCAAAACTGCTGGCTCTGTGGATTTCTTAAAATTAATCAGAACACTTTTTGAAAAACTTTTTTTCTAGGATAAAATTGAAATGAAAATAAGAACTTTTGCATTCTGACAGGAGAGCTTTTTCACATTCTTACAAGCTGCTCCCCAGCTTCTCATTAGTGGGCCATCAGTTTTATAGCCAGAAGGTAGCCTCTTCCCAAAACAAAATGGTGGAAATTCTGTTTGAAACTATCGTGCTAGTTTTATTTCTATAGCTGCTGATTACAAAGATCAACTTTCACCTTAAGCACTACAGATGACTTAGAGGCTAATTGCCATTATCATGCCTTTTAATTCTCTACTGGCTCCAGGATGTAGTCTTTAGAAATTGGTCTGAAGAATGCAAGTCCTCATGAATGTTTCCTACCCAGCAATATTAATATGCAGCCTGTCAGCGAAGACCAAGCCATATTTTAGAGGCTAGTTATCACGCTAGTGATCCAGGGACTAGACAAATCAATTGCTACTGCCAATATTTATTGAACTTTGCCCTGACTCTTAATCAAGGAGGCTGGTTCATCCTGGATCCTACTGGAAATTTGCTGCAGAGAGAGAAATGTCTCAGCTATCTATGGCAAAAGGACAGGAGTGCTTTTGTGTGACAGACCACCAGAAGGCGTAAAGGCTAAGAATGTAATTCTTTTGGTCTCAGAAGAAACTCATTCTGATTTACATCCATGCAGCTGAGAGAGAAATCAGACTTGGAATATCTTAAGGGAGACATCATGCAAATAGAGAAAAGGTCAGGTTTGCACATTTCCTGTCTATAGTAGTATTCGTCTCCCTCAGTTACTGTTGGTCAGACCTGTGTGTGAAATGCCAGTGGACATGTGGAGGAATGAGAAAGAATGCCATCTTATAGAGCGAATTTGAGCAGGAATAGGAAGTTTCCACAGAGAATGGATTCAGAGGGAATTTGTCTGTTAGTCACCCCTATTGCTTTTTCAGCTGCTTTTCATGTCCTCACTTGCATCTCCTAAACATTTTCTCCTAATTGTAAAAAAGATAAACCTGAGCTATCAATAATGCTTTGCTGAGAAGAATGACTTTTTATTAAGAATTTAAAACATGGTTCCAAAAGAAGAGAGAGCAATAAATATGATATCTTCTTAAGAAGATATAAGAAATGGGCATAACCATGCAGTAATGGATCCATTGTTATTAAGAGATCCTTTAAACTGTGCTGGTTTACCTTGTGAACACGCAAGCAGCACACTCTGGGTATAATTAGCTCTCAAACTCTTCTTTTATAGAGAAACAAGTAAAGAAACTTTTATCTTCTGTCCTCAAGACCTTTCCAATGCAAGCTCTTCACAGGGAAAGAAATTAAGAAATTAGGTTCTAGAGACCTATATATTCCAATGCTGGGTTTATATTACATAATATGATTTATGTTCATACCATTGAAAGAGACCAGTAAGAAGAAGATTTTTCTAATTGTTTTTTGGCTTACTGCAGCAAAGCCTGCATCTATTACTTTATTCTCCCTCCCTTATTCTCTTCCCTTCCCCAAGTGAAAACATTCTGGTATTAATTCCTGGGAGAGGAATGGAAGAGGTGCATCATGCACTGGAATGAATGTTGTCCTGTAACCTCTTGGCACTTCTGTACCCCCAATGACTGTCTATTTTGTTTAAAGTAGAAATGACTGGGACTCTAACTAATATTTCAAAAACCTTTCTTGGAACTTTTGGAAATACTGGGAAAGGGGAAATGTTGGAAGCTACCACTTGAGGTGTGGGAAATGTTCAGTAGCAAATTCAAAATGATCTAAATGGATCGAAGGAACATTACTCGTAAGAAATGCCCTTAAGAGGGCGCTTCCTCACCACTGGAAATGAACATCTGTTACAGTGATGTAAAAATAACATTCTGCTGCACCAGGTTAATATTTGGCTGCAACAAGTTTGGGCCAGTTAGGGTTGCACACATTAACAGACACAAAGAACTCAACAATACTGCATTAAGGAACCTTCATTGTGTAATAGTTCTGCCAATTTACAGGAGAGCAGTTTCCATCCCCAACAGCAGGTGCACAGCAGTTCTACACCTCCTTCCCCGACACAGCTGGACTCTGGTTTCATCTGGGAGTTTTTATTGGCTCTGTCTTTGCTTTTCTGTGGCAGTTATCAGCGGTAATGAAGTTCTGTGCTTCATCCTTTGCAGCAGTCTTCCTTTGAGCAAACTAGGGGTGTGGTAAGAGACTCTGAAGGACACAGAACAGTTCTGGTAACAGTATTTGGCTGTCAAATGCCTTTTTTTTTCTTTCCCTAACCCAACCACTGAGAATTCATGATTTATTTTCTTTAAAGTATCTTTCTGATAAGTTCTGCATAAAACCCGTGCTTGTAATGATTATGGCAGCTGAATGGATGTGCCAGTGGTGTCATCTGATATTTTTTTTTTTTTGTCATGTCTTCAGTGTCTTGATTTTGAGTTTGGCTAAACTGGCAAAGGTACCTTTTCATCCATGTTGATGCTGTTCCCATAGGGGACAGCTGCCAGCAGTAACTTGGGAAATTTCTCTTAGCCACACATTGCCTATTGTTTAATACAGCATAGGGCACTACTGCATAGATGGGGCATGCCACAAATATCCCTACCCTGGATTGTTTATGTATAAATATGGTTCCATCTTCATAACCCTGCTCATCTTTGGCATTTGTGCAGCTGTCTGAGAGTGTGAAACACCTGAGAGCTATGAGGCATGCCCTTTGTTTACAAAGACAGAACTGGCAGTGTATATTAAGACAAAGCTCTAGGGAATTAACTCTGCTTTAGCTGCGTCACTTACTTATAAATTAATACTTGTTAAAAAATAAAACAGAAGTTGCCAAAAGATTGCCAGTAGTCCAGATGCTGCCATCAGAGTTTGCTTCTTCCCACAGAGAACACTGGAAAAAATGCAAGTGATTGGCAGAAACTTGGCATCACTATAATTATGCCATATAACACTCGCAGTAATTTTCAAGCCAATCCATGTGTAATTTTTCTATCACATAAATTAACACAAAGCGTACTCTGGCATTGCCTGTTCGAATGAAGAAAGCTGATATCCACATCACCACCACTTACCCTCTTCAGATTTGTACTTGAAAAGTTGCTTAACTGGAGACTGCTCAACTCTATCACCAGAGTCAAGCTCTTCTGCGCCAGCTGAAGAGGTGACTTTCTGCTTCTATTGTAAAACCTTCATTATGCAACAATAATTCATTCCTTTCAGCTGAATCTGAAGGAATCACAACATGTCTCAGTGGCCTGTTCATAAACATTGTGTACAGGCCACACACTGAATAACCAGATAATCACCCTGCAGATTCAATTCTTTAGCAACATGGGATTTATCCTGATAGGATATCCAAACTTCAGATTGTGAATTTATCACTGGTTATCATTACACAACATGTTGGATGTGTGTGCTCTCATAAAGCTTTGTGGTCATACTGTTGTATATATGAGGACTTACATACCCACTACGTATAAAGAGAATTATTCTAAGCTACTTTTAGGCAGCAAGGGAACTTTTTTTTTTTTTTATCTCTTTCTAATTTTTTTTTTTTTTGGTAGTAAGTTAAACAGTCTGTACATTGGTTTCTCTCTCAGGTCTGTGTAGCATTCTTCAGCTGAAAGCAATTAATTTATTCCAGTGGTGTATAGAGGGATCTAAATTTTTAATAGCTTTTCATATCTTGTTAGCCTTTGCTTAATATTCATCTAGACAGAGACCACTGTTAATAAGAAGCACCTATACCTGAGATTTAATTTTTGTTTCACTGGACAAGATATAGCTTCTGATAGTGGAGTAATGATAGGATCTTTGTTTTGGAGATTACTAAATACTGCTTTGCATCTGCATCACCAGGTAAAACTGAATCTTCTGGTCTTTTGTGCTTGAGGTTAATTGAGGAAGACATTCAATTAATTTTCCCATAGATCACTAAGACTGCTGTCCTCTGCCCCCCTCTTCCTCTACCAGCTTATTGAATGCTTTGGTAACAAAGCTGATGAAAGAAACAATTTTTTTTTTCTTTCAATAAAATCATAGAATCATTTAAGTTGGACAAGATCTTTACAGTCAAGCCCAACTGTTAACCTAGCACAGGTTTATCTGTTTTAACATATTAAAATAAACTTTATATTATCTCTTTTGGTTTGGTAAATGGGGACTTTTATGTATTTGTAAGCTTATGGAAACGCTTTGACTTTTATATCTTTTAGTTCTACAGCTTTTTGCCACAAAGCAACTTCTGCATTCCATGTCTTGGTATTTTGCTGCTAGTGCTGGGGAGATCTTGGGGTGTTCAGGCATTCTGTGTGGTGTTGTTTTAGTCCTTACCAGGTACTATGAAGTGGAGCTAGTGTAAATAGGTACCTGGTGAACAACAGTAAGAAAGCTGCTGTCTTCCTGCTACTAGGAAAAAAACCCAAACAGTTTAGGAAGGAAAAGGTTTAAGTGGTGTCAAAACTGCACTGTTTAACATCTGATAAGCCCCTCCACTGACTGAATGACTCAGTGTCCTAGGTGAACATTTAAAGCTCTTGCATGTGCCATAGCAGGCAAACCCAAAGTGCTCTTTTACTGAGTGGCAGTGCAGATGCTTGCCCAGAGACCTTCTTAGTTTAGTGAATTTTTTCTTGTCATTTTTTGCTGTGTTTTAGCTGCTCAGATTGACATTTCCTCTGCTGCTTGTAGTGGCGTTTTAGGGAGATTATTTCAGCCAAAAAATCCTGCTCTTCACAAGTGGATTCCCTTCTGAAAGGGCAATAAACTGTCCATGTCACGTGGTCTCATAGTCAACATGAAATGGTCCAGGCAGAGATGTTCCCAAAGAAAACTGCCATAATTACCACTGGCAAGCATGAACTCAAACTAGTGCTAGAGTATTTTCTGCCCGTTTTAGTTGGGGGTGTTGTTGAAAGACAAACCCATTGTCATCTTAGGTAATGTCTGAACGAGCCTGACCTTCTAGATCTCGTGTTGTCTTGCATGAAAGCTACTTCACTCGTACAAGAGGTTGTTTGCAAAACTCTGGCGTATGAGATGTTTCAGCTTATGCAAATCTTGGCTTTGAAGACTCTTTTATGGTGAAGAGTTTAGCAATACAGAGCGTAAATAAATAACACAGTGATAGTAATAATGGAGTTGCTCAGACATTGATTACAGCTTCATTAAGTGAGATTACTCACTGTGATCTCTGCACTCCAAATTAGGTTTTGATAATTTGACCTGTTCTCTATTTTAATTTAGTCAATTAGAAAAATAAATTGCCAGGGCAGAACACTTAGGAAAGAAAAAATTATTGTTCTAACATCAGATAGGCAAGCTCATCCAAAATATTTTTTTAAGGTAATATTTTTGTATTAAAGCTTTGGGAGTCTTTGTTTTCTTTCACTTTCAATTCCCTAATCATAAACAGTCTCATCCAGTCACAGAGGTTTGGTTTTGTTTTGAACAAAACATATAAACAGTGTTTTGGTGAAATAAACTTCATACTAATCTTTCTTGTGTGTGTGTCAGGGAGTTGCAACCCAGTCTGGTAATCTACCCTGAAATAATTTCTGAGGAGCTCTGTGCATACAGAGATCTGTTTGCATGCAGAATCAGAGCTGCCAGATTTCTTGTATCAACAAATGCAGAGGTAGAATTTGACACCGTGTGTGATAAATTAACCTCAGAATGAATGGAGAGGTTTTTGTGTCAAACAGAAACCAAAACTTGATCAACATATTCCCGGTTTCTAAAACAGTGTGGTCTGCAGTATAATCCAGAAATGTGAACAGAAAAAGTCAGCATTAGTTAATTCAGTTCATACTACAGTGGGTGGAATGAGGGTTGCATCCACCTTCCAGGAGATTTTGTTGTTGGGCAGCACAAAGGGGAATGGGTTACAAGCATTATGGTAACTGGTCCAGCACACCACAGGGCTCAGTTTTCTAGAAGACACATCTCTTATTGCAAATTCTGAGTTAATTTTCTCAAAGTGCCTCTGGGAAAAGTGCATTGGTTTGATGCATTTGTGTTGTGGCTCTCTTTTTTTTTTTTTTTTTTTTTTTTTTTTTTTTTTTCCCCACTCCCTCCCCTTTTTCTGTGATCAAAATGTTAATTTCTCTTGTGTAGTTCAGTTCCTTAAGGACTTCATCTGAATAGGGCATTTTGCTGAGCCTGAGGGTTTATTGTAAGCATCTTTATAGTAAATTAACATGTTGATTAACATGGTTACCATTAAACTCTGAGAAGTGTTTAAAATGGATCTTGATTCACAGCTTAATTTATGAAAGGCTATTGTACAATTTTGAACTTCATATCATTCTTTCAAGTTGGGAGTCCTAAATTTCTGGCTGTTCTGTATCTCGTACCAGCTAATAACCTTTCCCTATCCTCTCTCAACAAATAAGGAAAACTTTGTGACCATTCCAGCAAAAATTTGCACAGGATTCTCCTCCTTCCAAATAGGATGCCCATTTCTTAATATTAAAACATCAACTAGATTCCTAGTCTGTAGGAATACAGAGAAAGCTATCAATTTTCAGTTGTATAGATGACTAAATGTATATGACATTTGAAAGCTATGGAAAGAAAATATGACACAAAAGAGGATCCTGGAGTTTTCATATCACAGAATGTTATAGTGTTCTCACAGACCTAGTTATTAAACACAGGACATGGAATAACTTGTGGCAATTTGTTTTATGCTTAGTGAAACTTGGTTTAACATAGCTGTCTGCTGTTGATTGTCCAGAGAGCAGTCAGAAATCCCATCCTTTCTCAGTGAGAGTAGCTTCAGAGTGTCAGTCAAATGCTTCCACTCTTGAGCTGGCCTTTATTTAGAGTTTTCTATCTACCTTCTCACTGTCTCAGCCCTCCTTGTGTCAGCTGGGTATAAAACTCCTGAATTACTAGAAAAGCTGTAGTAAAAAAATGCTAGCATAAAAGGTGATAAACATCTCCACACAAATTACTCTCAGCACTAATCACTTAGGCTTTGTGAGAAACAGCACACTGTTCCTGAAATAACCTTCCTCTGCCTTCAGTTTTTAAAAATAGCCCTCCAAACATGCATAAACATCAGAGGCTGTGGAACAGAACTCCCCTAACTGTTTATAGCTCTAATTAACAACATTTACACAGTGAGGGAATTAGAATGCCTGGAAATATTATGTGTATTGTTTATAAATGTGTGCTGTCAGATGTATATTGATAAATCTTCTTGCAGTGCTAGCATTTCTCCTTTTTCATTTGCTGCGACAGAAGGGAAGGTTTTCATTCTTACAAGGGTTAGATTTGTTACAACAGTCTGAGCTCTAAGGTTACAGGGCAAATATCTCACTTTTACCAATAACTAGTGGTGTGTCTGCTCACAAACACCAGAATAGAGCTCTCTCAGTCTCAGGATGATGAGGAATCCTTCAGCAAATTCACTGAGCTTTTCTGAAGTTGCAATCCCTGAACATGCAGAGCAGAGCAACGACCTTTATAATGCCTCTTCCCTCATGCAGAAGTACAAATTGCACCAAAATTGGAGGGAGGCTGTCTTGGTATGTCTGTAAACATGTAGAGTGTCTAAAGGATGGTTGGACGATGATGGACTCTTCCTGCCTTGGGCTTGATATTGGTAGCCAGGCAAAGCTGGCTTTCTGTGCTATACCAGCAACAGTGCCTCTGCTTCTAGAGAATTTCTGAGCCAGAGGCACGCTGCAAAGAGCAACGGAGCCTGCAGCTGCATCTCCAATCCCAACACTGCTGCTGGTCTGTCCTTTTTATGGGTCCTTCTATCCATCCTGCATGTTATAGATGGTTCTTTTTGTTTGGGCCTACAGGTCATATTTGGGATTCATCCAAGTTTTGAGCTTTTCCTTGCAAGAAACAATTTGAGACTCTTATACTGTCATCTCTCAAGGAGGTTGATATTGAAAACAAGCACCAAGTATTACAAGACATACAGTGGAATCCCCAAAGTCTACAGTAGCAATTGAGTAGCTTTTTTATGTCTCTTCCATATATAGATCAGTACTATGTTAACTATAACCATCTCTGTCTCCCAGAATCCCTAATTTACATACATGTATTTTTTAACTCCTTCCTTTTTAACTCAAGTTTATACTTAAGAATATTTTTTTCCTTGTAAGTTTTCTGGCTGTGTACTCTATACTGCAACATTTTGGTTAGATGTAAAGTCATACATTTCGGTATGTAAGTAGGATTTTTCAGCTTCCTTAACCTAAACACCATGACAAGTCTGGCCCTTGTGCTGGGTTTTTTCAATGTTGCTGAATTCAGATCTGATCAACTAATGCTCCCAATGGTGTCGAACATTTTTGGTTATTGAAATCAAGGCTAAGTAGCACAGAATCCATTATTTAACAGCTTTGGGGAGTTTGTTGCATCAGTCTGCAGCAGACTGCTCAGTGTCACCTTGCTATCCCAAAAGACAGATCAGCTAAGACCTGTTCCTCTCTATTACTCTCTCCCTCTCTGAAGTAATGGCTGAAGATTGCAAGCCTAGCTGAAGTGCGCAGCTCTCATGAAGTGGTGCAGCCGAACCTATGAACGTCTGAGGTACCCAAGACTCCTCTAATATTGTGTAGCTGTTGCTCATTACTTTGCTGTCACTTGGAGGCTGTTGGCCAGGGTCTTTCTGATGAAGCTTTCCTTCATCCCTTGTCACTGAATAGCCAGCCTGGAAAAGGCTTTTCATCACTGTCACTTTGGCTTGGCTTTAGAGGTTGAAAGCCTCTGCTCTCTGTTGATATATTTGTATAATAACAGCAGGAATGAAATCAGGACCTGGTTTTCCATTTTCCATTCTCACATCTCCTTGCAGCTCTGCAGGAGTCAGTGGGATGTGAACTACCCATTCTCAGTCCACATCTTCCACAGAATGGTGCTGTAGTGCTTCTCTTCCCACACAGCCCTGCCACAGCCAGCCAAAACAGTCCCAAGCTCATCAAAAGCCTTTAACCTTTCAAATCTGATGTAAAGAGCTGTTAAGAGGAAACTGTTTTGCAGCATTCTGTCATGATTTTTTTTATCATTCCAGCAAAACCATCAGACTCCATCTTTGAAGCCACCTAGTAGTGTTTTTTTCACCTATTTGCTTCCATGCTAACGCACCAGTCTCCCCTCCAAGGCAAGAGATAGCCCCCTGCAACAAGTTAACTAGACAAAAATAGCATTGGTCTCCTCTGACACCTGACAAATCCATACAGGGATGATAAACTACTAAACCAGATGTTGGGCAGCAGCCAGAACTGGAGTTCAAATAGATTTATTCTTTTCTGAGCTCCAGGCTAATGTCTACTAAAAGCTTCTCTCAACTGCACACATGAGTTTTCCTCAGGAGTGGTTCAGTCTCTCCTCTCCTTCCCAGTGGTTTAATTTGACCCAGATTTGATCAATTTGTTGCAATTAGCCCAAGGAAGACTGCAATTTGCCTGCTGGCTGTGTAGCCCCAAACTTCTAACAGAATGTAACACATGGTCCAGACACACTGTTTATTAGCAGTTCAGGCTATCTGTCACATCTATGACTGGTCCACCTTTTACTAAGATATCCTTTTCATTAGGAAGGGGAAAAAAAAGAGACAATAATTCCTGGTGATTTCTTTTGTATATTTTTTTTTTTTTCAAGTTCCCATCAGATACTGGAAGAAACTTTTTCACCAAAAAGGTTCTCAAACACTGGAATAGGCTTCCCAGGGAGATGGTTGAATACCCACCCCAGGAGGTGTTTAAGATGCAGAGATGTGGTGCTGAGGGCCAGGGTTCAGCACCAGCCTTGGTAGAGTTAGAGAATGATTGGAGATGATGACCTTAAAGGTTTTTTCCAGACAAAACCAATCTGTGATTCATTCTATGATTCTATATACTCACTTCTTTTTAGGTTATGTAATGGATTGCATGAACGTGCTCATATTCTTTCTAGTATGCAGAATTGAAAAGTGATTAATTAATTGGAATATCCTTACAAGCCCATTTATTTTTGTTAAAATATTGAAGGGAGATATTATTGTCAGTAATTTTTTTTCACTTGCTGTTCTTCACCAGCCTCCAGCGTTTTAAGAGACAACCTGGATTTGGCTGTCACATAACAGGACTTCCTTGTACAAACTGTAACAACGCACATTTTGCCTACAAGCTCATCAGAACAACAGCAAATGATGCTTAAAAATTACATTTATTGTGACGTTGGGCTAAACAGCAGATGTGGCTTTGCTCAAGCACACAAATGTCAAGGAGCAGAGCACCTAGCAACCAGTTTGTGAGATACCTTCTGAAAGCAGAGAAGATTCTTGGAGCCTGTTGGCAGATGTACTTTCTTTAGTGTCCAATAACTGTTTCAGCTGCAGGCTTAGGTAGACAGGCTGTCTTCCTCACCTGAGGAAATAATGCAGCCTGGTAAATGTTCTCCAACCCCATGTTTTCTAGTTAGCCCAGGTCTCTAAAAGCAGTCCAGAGACCTTTTATGCAGGGAAGGTGGTGGGCTTAACAATCTTTCAATATGTAATTCTCATACCATAAAATGAAAGATCCAATGGTCCTCCAGTTCATTCTTCATAGTCTCAAGCTGCACCAGGGGAGGTTTAGGCTGGAGGTGAGGAGAAAGTTCTTCACAGAGAGAGTGGTTGGCCATTGGAATGTGCTGCCCAGGGAGGTGGTGGAGTCACCATCCCTGGAGGTGTTCAAGAGGGGATTGGACGTGGCACTTGGTGCCATGGTTTAGATAGTCATGAGGTTTAGGGTGACAGGTTGGACTCGATGATCTTTGAGGTCTCTTCCAACCTTCTTGATTCTATGATTCTCTCCAAAGGCAGGATTTGTTTCAGCCTTTGAGAAGCTTCTTGTGGTGGAGACCCTGTCTTTTCTCTGAGGTATCAGTGACAAGAATCTCACTATCCTTGTTGGTAGTGCTCTAAACTACAGCACAGGAGGCTCCACATCAACATGAGGAGGAACTCCTTCACTGTGAGGGTCATGGAGCACTGGAACAGGCTTCCCAGAGAGGTTGTAGAATATCCTTCTCTGGAGACTTTCCAGACCCATCTGGATGCATTCCTGTGTGACCTGTGCTAGATTCTAGGGTCCTGCTCTGGCAAGAGGGTTGGACTTGATCTCTGGAGGTCCCTTCCACCCCCTGACATCCTGTGGTCCTGTGATAGGGAGGCATTTGGTTCTCCCTTTCTTTGTAGCTAGCTTGATTTTCCTTTCTGTAGATTTAAGCCTAATCATTCTGTCTTCTGCTCACTATGGGTGTGGAGAACATGTAAGATTGCAAGAGCTGCTCTTGTGGTCCTGGGCAAAGGCCTAACACTGAAGTCTGCCTCTAACAGCAGTTACAGCAAGATGTAGATTTCTGATCATTTTCTATCTGGTTCATGCCTTTCTTCACAGAAACAAATCACAGAAACCTTCAGGTTGGAAAAGACCCTCGGGTCACCAAGTCCAACTGATAGCCTTGCTCTACAAGGTTCACCCCTAAACCATATCCTCAAGCACCACATCCAAACGACCTTTAAACACATCCAGGGGTACTTACTCCACCACCTCTCTGGGCAGCCCATTCCAATGCCTGACCTCTCTTTCCATAAAAAAATAATTCCTAATGTCCAGTCTAAACCTACCCAGTCGCAGTGTGAGGCCATTCCCTCCTGTTCTAAGTACCTTTGAGAAGAGACCAGCACCAACCTCTCCGCAATGTCCTTTCAGGTAGTTGTGGAGGGTGATGAGGTCTCCCCTCAGCCTTCTCTTTTTCAAACTAAAGAGCTCAGTGTAGTCTATTATGCCAGCCATATTATGTCAGTCATGCTGAATATGGACCTTCTTTATGTCCCATTTATATCTTACTGTTCTCCTGAACATGCTGTGTTTTCTAGGAAGTGTATTAGGTTACAGAGTTCTAGCATAATGAGGGTTTGGGGCTGGGATTTTAACAGGATCTGTGGCTTGCTTTTGAAGATACTTCCATTCTTATTGAAGTCAATGGGGCACAAAAGAACTCAGCTCTTCCAATGGCTATATTTGAAATCTGTAACCATGGAGAGCGTTTATACACATCCCTCTACATCAGAGACCTGTTTCCATTCTCACTGAGGTTATTGTTAGCAAGCCCTGACAATGCTCACAGTAGTCTTAACTTGTGCTGAAAATGACCTTTTTCTTTCAGACCAGGACAAAAATAGCCACAAATGCTATCCTGTCCCTGCAAATTTGGAAGCAGCTCTCTTCCTTCTTATTTTCCTTCCTTCTTTTTAGAATGGCTCCTGCTTCTCCACTCTGCTGTCAACTAAGCGGTGTGTTCCCTTCAAGTGACATGTCCCACAGGTGAATGTCACTATTTGACAGTGCATTGCAATGCATTTCGTGTTGTGGCTAAAAGAGAAGATAGTCTATAAAAATCCACCTCCTCTTCACATTTTTATATATTTAGTTGTGGGGCACTTTCTGTGAGTGAATGGTTACGAAGAGAGGAGTGAATGATTGCAAACATAACAATCCTTGGATATCTGACTCCTGCTTACTTTGCTAAACTTCCTCTGAGTAAATATGTCAGACTTCTGTGTCATAATAAAGAGAGCTGTGAAAAGGTGTTTTTGGTTTTTAGATATGCTGTAATCATGTGAGGACTAACGCAGGACATCACACTTACTTATGGATACTGGCCAAATAAAGATCTAAAGAGGATATTCAGATGGCTGTGATATTCAAAGAAAGGTGTCTGGTTGAATACAAAAGGGCAGGAATGCTTGTGTGGGACTGCTTCCCCTTTCTCCAAAGGAGTTCTGTTGTCCTTTGCAGTAGTATTGAGAAGCAACAAACAAGTCTGTGGCTCTCAGTAGTGTGATGATGGGAAGCATGGAGTGATGTCAGAAAAGAGGCTCAATTGTGGATGCTGTGCTCTTTGACACTGAGGCTATTTGAGATGGGAATGAGTCAGTAAGGTTACTCTGATCTCTGAGCATTGGACAGGACTGGGACAGCGTTCAGTATCTCACAGGCTAGGCAGCTTACTGAGTATCTCTGTGACTGAGAAAGCTTTGCCTCTGAGATAGAAATGGTGAATGCAGTGAGGTGATAGCAGCCATGTGTCCTTGTTCTAAGTGGCTGCATAATTTAGTGGTTTGTTGCCTGTGGTTCTACCTCAACAGCTGGCTGGTTTAAGGTGATATTTTTTGCTTAGAACTGTGTACAGATTGTCCAGTCACATGTATCAGTGGGATTTTTCTAAAGAAAAAATAGATTTGGACTTGATGATCTTGAAAGTCTTTTCCAACCTGGTTAGTTCTGTGATTCTGTGTTTCTGTGATTTATGGAAGAAAAGAAAAAAAATATTGCTTTGTTCTAAACTCCCTTACTCCACCTGCCCAAATCAGCAGTCAGAAAGTGCTGTCTTGGTGCCAGTTAGAAAACATTGGCATTGTTATAAATGCTGACAAAATGTAGCTTCTCAGTGAGCTGCAGTATTTTCCTTCTCTGTTACAAATTGGAGGTTGGTAGGAAGGAGGGTAGTAGACCTAATAATTCCTAATAGAATAGGTAGTATACCTAATGATTCCTGGTCCTCAGTAAAGCTCTCTATCCCGGCTCTTAGAGCTGACCCAGCAGCCCAGAGTCTGTACCACACTCTTCACGACCACTCTTTTCACTCCAAATCTTACTAGCTTTCATTTGCAGAGGGGTTCCCCTGACATGGCAAAGATTCATGAGCTGTAAATGTCATGTGCTGTTACTGCCTAGCAGCTGAGTTGGCCAATGTATCTTTAATTTCCATTCTGCATCCAGGCAGAGGAAACATGCAATGAACGAAATTATTTCCTCAAGCATGGTATCAGTACAAAATTCATCTTATTCTAAGCCAGCTACATAATCTAAGCAGGGGAGAGTGTGATGTTTTGCTTTGATACTCTGCAACAGAAATTGGAATATAAAATCATCTTTGGTACTTGGATGTCTATTTCTCAAGCGGGCATTTTGAGTGATCAGATGATTCCTTATTCTGATGTTTTCTTAGAATTTGCTTTATACTGTAGATATCAGTAGGCTGTTTACAGAGTACTGGATAGTCTACCAAACCTGGTCAGATACTTTATTACATGGCAAGGAGAGATAGTTCAGGAAACAAGACAAAATCATATAGGATAGTATTGTATTTTTGAGTGTTTAGAATCAGCTCTTCCATTACTATGGTACTTAGTGCCATGGTCTAGTTGATTGGATAGGGCTGGGTGATAGCTTGGACTGGATGATCTTGGAGGTCTCTTCCAACATGGTTGATTCTATGATAATTGACCTCAGTTTCTAATCCTTTCATAGAGTCATAGAATTGTTAGGGTTGGAAGGGACCTTAAAGATCACCTAGTCCCAACTCCCCCCCCCCCCGCCCTCTCCCCATAGGCAGAGACACCTTCCACTAGACCAGGTTGCTCAAGGATTCATTCAACCTGGTCTCAAACACCTCCAGGGAGGGGGCATCCACAACCTCTCTGGGCTACCTGTTTCAGTTTCTCACCTCCTTCACTGTAAAGAATTTCTTCCTAATATCCAGTCATCCTGTAAAATACACCTATTTTTCTAACATCCATTTGATTTTACTGATTTAGTCTCGTTTTGTCTAATTCCTGCCTTTATCTCTCTTCATCTTCCCATTTGCTAGATTGTTCATACATCTCATGGTGCAAAACCACTCCACACCCTCAATTATTCCCACTGCACTACTTGTGATGCCTTGGATAGATTGTCAAGATTGCTTCTGACCTAAAGACGTGTACAAGCTCCCACTCCAGCTGCATAACTGTATTTCATAGCTTGCATGGATTTTTTTACTTTTTTCTTTTTTTTTGTCTGATACCTGTTGCTGTTGTATTGCCATGCTCTGAGTTCAGATGTAGGGTTTGCTTTACTGTAAGGACTTTGCAGTAATTGCTGCTTCAGCTTTGCTGTTGTTCCAACCTCCTCCATCTTTTTCTTTCCCTTCAGGCTTGGATCTTTGGGGCTAAGATTTCTGTCCAGGTGAATTCTTGTTATGTATCAGTGTCAGGACATTATGATAAAAAAAATGAATTGTCACTTTCATCTGATTTTTCTATTTTCATTGCCTACAAGTACATCAGCCCTCAGTCCCTCTTTGCTGGAATATTTTAACTGTGCATAATATTAGAATGGTTGGGGTACTGAGGCTTCAGTGTAGACCGCTTACTTCCTCCACTTGCTCTCTTTCCCCTTCCCTAGTGGATGCCTCTGTGTGGTGGCAGTTTCTTAGGGATTTTCTGTTCCTTTGCCATTTCTTGAGCACCTACCTAGCTTTGAGTAAGGACAAGCTTCATTGTCTTGGCTTGCACTTCGCTATTCTTGATGATCAGCCTTGATCATCAAAGTCTTCCTCCTCCATGACTCATTCTGCTCTCCTCTTATCATATGTTAGTTCCGGAGGAGCCTTCAGTTCCTGAAATTTTACACAATTTTCTAAAGTCTTGGTTGGTTTCCCAAGGCACCTGGCACAGGCAGTTACACAGTGACTGGCAGTTACACTGTGACTGCCAGTGCCTGTGGATGTTGTAACCTGACCTCCCTTTTCCCTGGTGATTGTTCAGTCAGTCAGCTTCAGCCATGTTTGATGGAAAAGTGGAGGAGCTGAACATCTACAAAGAACATGTTGACATATTTCCTGCAGAAAAGGAAAGCAGCTCATGGCAGATATGTTTGTACTTTCTTCATCTTGATCCAGGAACACAAGCCGTGCTTGCCTCTAGTGTTTATTATCTTTTTCTTGTCATTATTTAACCTTCTGGGAACTTATTAATATCACTTTCTTGAAGGAGAGGTACTCTTAAAGCACTCTTGCTTCTTGTTTCACCTTTGCTCATAAGTGGCTGTTTTACAGGCAGTGGATTACATCCCCAGCCTACCTGTGCAAAGCCTTCATATAGAGAAAGATGATCTGAGATTTATTCTTTAGTAACCTTTAATCTGAGTTCAATGTCATTTAATGTCACCATGCTAGGATCAATCCCTGACAAATGCACGGACGCACACCAGCTTCTGATGATCAGTCTATTCAGCTTCATCTGTACTATATTTGGCCTCTACCAGATGTTTCAGATGTATTTTGATTGAAAGCTGCATGTTAACAAGCGTTTGGGTTTTTTGTTGTTTTTTTTTTTTTAACGGTAGGCTAGTTGCAATTGACTTGGTCTTTCCTATTCCATTTATTTGTTACCACTTTGGATAAATTGTATGCTTTGGGTAGAGGAGGTAGGTTGGCGGGGGGGGGGGGGGGGAGTGGTATGTATATATTGCAAATGGAATGTCAGTGATGTTGTCTGTGCCTGTAACTTCTTAGCTTATTATTGCAGCAGCAGGGAAACGAGACACCTGCTTGCCCTGATTTATAAGTATCCCCATCACTCACCAACAAAGAGAAGTTAGAAGATAAATAGAAGTGGAAGTGAGGTCTTGCAGTCTTCAGCTGCCAAAATGTAATAGCAGCAGTGATGCTAAGGGATTTTCTCCTCTTCTACTCTGCCAGGCTGAGACCACATCTGGCGTATTGTGTCCAGTTTTGGGCTCCCCAGTTCAAGAGGGACAGGGATATACTGGAGAGTGTCCAATGGAGAGCTATGAGGATGATTGTGCTTGGCAGCAGTAACAGTTTTAAGCAAAACTGTGAAGAATCTCATTCCTTCTGATTACACACAAATTAGCTGTATGAATGTTTAAACTGTATTCCAGTGGTGCTCATCACTTTATTGTACACAAGCTTGTGTGGCTGTGGTACAACTTCTACTGTATTGATTTAGGCTGTTTAATGCCACAAGGCTTGGGTTTTGTCTTAGTTTTAACCAAGAGACTTCCAAGCAGAACTGCCAAAGTGCATTGAGCATAAAAATTGCTGCTGTAAATCCCTTCACAAAACAAGCAGAAAAAGTGTTCTTTATGGGGCTGCATGGGTCATCAGTTCACAGAACCATAGAATTGTCAGGGTTGGAAGGGACCTCAAAGATCATCTATTTCCAAGGCCCCTGACACAGGCAGGGACACTTTCCGCTGGGTCAGGTTGCCCAGAGCCAAATCCAGCCAGGCCTTAAAAACATCCAGGGATGGGGCCTCCACCACCTCCCTGGGCAACATGTTTCAGTGTCTTACCACCCTCGTGGTGAAGAACTACTTCCTAACACCTAATCTAAATCTCCCGTCCTCTAGCTTTGATCCATTTCCCCTAGTCCTATCGCTATCTCCTCAGGGCCTTCTCTTCTCCAGACTGAACAACCCCAATGCTCTGTCTTCACAGGAGAGGTGCTCCAGCCCTCTGATCATCCCTGTGGCCCTTTTCTGGACACGTTCCAGCATGTCCATATCTTTCTTGTAAAACTAGGGAAAGTTGAAATCTGATGATATAAAGGATTTTATGCACAATATATATTCCATAGTGCATCTTCAACAACTTGTATGATGAAAACCTTGTCAAAAAAGCAGTTGCCCTGCACCATCTCTCTGTCTAGGTGGGTTTAGCTGAATTCACCATTGCCTGTTTCATTGCTTCAGGAATATAGCAATCCTCACCCAGGAAGTAAGGGATATTTCTTACGAACGTCACGTTTTGACTTTCATTCAGTCCTTTTCCCTGCATTTTATTTTAACTGTTTACCCTTCCTTATTGTGTACAATTTGTTTAACAACACTGGTGGGTTTTTTTTCTTTTTTATACCACTGTAATTTCGCTTCATAAATTTTATGATTCTGCAGTCACTTCATGCAAAAAGCCATTTGGCTTTTTAGTGAGGCATTGTGTTGTGTGGTGGTACTGCTCTTGTTTAGTGGCTTCTGTTTGGTGGAAGAATTGTCAACGACTTTTCCTCATTCTTCCTCTTGCTGAGTTGAGAACTTCTCCAGTAAAGCTTGAGCTCTGAGAGATGGCTGTCATCCTCCTCAGAGGACTTGAAGCCCTTCTGTATGAGGGAAGGCTGAGAGAACTGTATTTGTTCAGCCTTGAGAAGACTTAGGGGAGATCTTATTACCAGTACATACACCTACCAGAAAGATGGAGACTCCATTTTCACAATGGAAAAGACAAGGGGTAATGGGTACAAGCTACTACTGGGGAGAAACCAGTTGGACTCCAGAGGAAAATTTCTCATCGTGAGAACAGTTAGACATTGGAATCACACTACTTCCCCTGGGAGATATTTCCCCTCTTCGGACAGTTTTAAGAGTCAGCTTGACAGGGTGCTGGGCCACCTCATTTCAGCTTGTACTATTATTCTTGGTGTACTTTCCAACCTAGCATTCTATGATCTCCCCTCCCTGCAGCACATCTGCATGGGGTGGTCTCCATACACTCTTCTGAATAGTTACCTTATTCATCCAGCTTGTGTTAAATCCAGCCAATATTTGCCTTGAATGCCATTAGTTTTATTATTGCTTTTTATGTTATTGGCCTTCTCTGTTCTTGATATTTGCCCATGAATTTATTTTTTACCAATTATTGTTTTCCACAGTCTGTGCTTTTTCTGCAGTTCCCTAATGGCTTGTTTGTTGAATTAGAACAAGACTGTATCACTGTAGAGGAGGAGGTGGTCTGTGCTGTATACGCAGCTGCAGAAAACCCAGGCCATTCTTTCATTACTGTCTTCTTCCGAGTAAAACAAAAAAAAGTGTGAGCTTTGGAAAAAAGCAAGGTATTTCTGTTGAAGAATTAGAATGTTGTTTGACAAGTCAGATGAACTGCCCAAACGGTCAAGATCAGTTACTTAAAAATGGACTGTTGCCATTCTTTATGTTAAAAGCTTTATTTTTCTGAGGCATAAATTATTTCCTGTGTAAGATTGCTGTGGGGGTTGGTCACTGTCTGGAAGTGAGTGGACAGTTCATTCCTTACTCTCAAGAAAGTTTGGAAATTTAGTACTCGGTTTAACTGGGAGACATCTAAGGGTATGGGACTGTGTTTTATCATGTGAGGTAGACTCTTAACAGCTGCAGACATTTATGTGCTTTCCGGGTGCCTGTTTCTGCTGCTTCCAAGGACAGTGATCCAAGTCAAGCTCCCATTCAAGTCTATGAGTCAGATCCTGAGCTGATGGAAATAGATGTGTGTCAATGGAGACAACATCTGTACCTGACCTGAGGACCTAGATTTGGGCTTTTTGTCAGCGTTTTGCATGCAAGCAGAGGTGTTTGTGTGGCAGTTTGGGCTGGGTGCCCCCTGCCATTGCTGCATGAGATACACCTCTGGTGTCCCAGGTGCTCACCCACTAGGGGTGGACACAGGAAACGGCGTATTTCTACCTATAAATCCTGTGCCCTATAAATCCATCTGCAGAGTCATTCTCTTCCTCTTTCTTCCCTCTCCGCTCCCATGGGAGATGTCCTCTCTTATCAGGTAATGCCGGGGGAGTATCTCAGGCCTCTTAGGCCTGACTAGGCCTAATGCCAGGAGAAGAATGGGGGGGGGGTAGTCTCAGACCTGGCCAGCCTGAGACTTGCCTAGCAGCGGGAGGGGGGAAGAAAGAGCCCTGAGGGATTGGGTAGACCCTCAGGTGGGAGGAAGGAAGGATTGGGAAGCCTCTGGGTACTATGTAAGGGACTCTGTATGCTTTAGGATGCTCTTTGCCACTATGCTTTGTAGTTTTCTGTAGTTTCACCAATCGCTTTTCCATTTAAACTTTCCATCACTCTCCAATCCGTTTGTGTGAGTGTCATTCTTTTGTCCCTTTCGGGGCAAGAGATGTTCTGGCTGGCCTCAAACCAGCACAGTTTGAAAGAGGCAGATTCAGTGCTGAGGGACACGGTTGAGCAGCAGACTTGGGTAGAGTTAGAAAATTGTTGGACTTCATGAGCTTAAAAACCTTTTCTAACCGAAACAATTCTATAATTCTGTAAGAAAAACTCGTGGTTTCTCCTGTTGGATGCTGGACATGGGTGGTATTGCAGTACATAGACTAATTCAAAAGCAGTTTGAATGACTTTTTCCTCTGTTGTTTGCTGACATTTTCAGAAGTGCAGCAGAAGAAATGCACCATCGTAAGGAAAGATTGTTCCTACAGCTGTCATTCCTTAACTGCAATTAAGATAGCTGGCAAAAGGCAAATCTCAAACGACTCCTAAAATTGTGTAGCTCTTGCTAAAGATAAATGGAAAGAAACTCACGTGTTTTCTGGGGCAATTTTTGGATTTGCTGCTTCAGTGCAAACCTAGCAGCATTTGTGCACTGCATATGAATTGAAGATAGATGTTTTTCTTTATAGAGCCTGTCTGTCTTCATATGTAATTCAGTTTTTCATTAGATCAGGAAAGGTTGTTATGAAGGAAGTGATAACTTAAGTGACCACATGATTCCACCATGAAATAGCTAAATATTTCCAGTGCAAACATCAAAAGAGTTAGCACAGTGTTCTTGAATTCCAGCTTGCACTCTCTGTTCAAACTTTGGAAAACAAATGAAACTAATTATTTCAGTTCTTTTTTTCTGTTAGAGGCATTTCTTGCTATTCCAGACCAGTCCAGAAGCTGATCCAGCCTAGTGAATATTCTCAACCGATAACTTCTTGGGGAAAAATCTTTGTAAAAAGAGTATGTGAAACAGTGTGTGCCTAAAACATCTTTCCACATGTATTTATTTGTAGCTCTCAGTAATCTGCTGAGAACCCTTTTCCAGATTGGTTGACTATGGCTAGGCCATCCTGATTAATACCTACCAATGATGAATGAGTCTAATTTCTTCTTCAAGTTATTTATAATTTGGCTTTGACAACAGTCTGTTGTGAGGAGGCTTGGAATTAAACTAAGCATTGCATAGAGGAGAATAATATCTTGTTTGTTTTTAGCATGCTGCCAAGTAATTTTGAGTCCAAGCACAAGAAATGTAATCTTCTCAAACCTCTCAAAACCCACTTCATGCTTGGGCTGAATTGCCCCTTTCCTAATACTGCAGTTTCAAATATGGTTTAAAGGGCTCAAAACTGGTGGTCTTTTAATTGTACCAGTAACTGGTTATACTCAAACTTAGAGCCTGCTGCTTTCTGACCTTTACCAGAAGGACTCATTCTATTTGTCATGCTCTGGAGTTTTCATCGTTGTTCAATGTGAGCTTTATTTAGATAGATTTTTTAAATTATTATTACTTTTAAAAAATTTATTTATTTATTTGGCAGACAGATTTCCCTTGGTGGTGTTAGGTCAACAGTGGTCTTAGAGGTCTTTTCTAACAAAAAGTAATTTTAGGATTCTGCTACTTCAGTGTAAATTATTGATGTTCACTTTGGTTTTCCTCCATGGAAAATTAAAAGATGCTCTCTAATATGTTCATAATCTTCTGAAATTGCATCCAATAAATGCCATCTCCTGCTGAAACTTCCAATACAGCCACATGCAAGAGCAATTTATTTCAGTTTTCCTGATCTCTTGTAAATCTAGTCTGTGTTTCTGCAGGTAGTACTCTCATTTGGGCTACAGAAGTAATGCTTGTGTTGTCCTTTTGGCTAAGCAACTTTGGTAGCATGATGTTTAGCAAATATTTCTCAACCTCTCCAGCAAGATGGAAGCTGCTAGTCCTTTCATTCAGCAGAGCTCCTCTTGTAGACAGATTCATACACTCACATTGCTACAGGACTTTGTTAGGGCTTCAACCTGTGTTGGATGTGGTCCTTTGTACGAGAGCCTCCAGGAGCGTACTGCGTACAGCGTACTGTACTGCAGCTGTACTTCCTGTGGGTTTTGGCAGCTTTTCAGCTTCCCTCCAAAGCATGTAACTTCTCACAAATATCAAAAGGAGTTGCCTTGGTAACGAAACCTCCCAGCCTTCATTTAATTTCAGCGAAACAGAAGGTCATATGCCCAGTCAGCAGAGCTGTTTGTCAGGTACTAACAGTGGGGGGGAGAATAAGGAAAGCCAAAGGTACTTTGTTTTGAAATGTCAAGAAAATGGAAAACTGTGTGAGAAGAAAGGTAATGGTTGAAACAAATGTTTTGCTTTCACGAGGGAAGAGGAGTCAGTTTGCCAGGAAACTAGCCTGTCTGCACCTGTTTAATCATGCTGTTAGCATAGGTGATGTTACCCTCAGTGTGATCATGGGGACATGCCCTTGTGCTCCTAACAGCAAGTGTAAGAGAGGCATAGCTTCAGACACCACCAGCCCAGCATAGCTCTGGCCAGTAATCTTGGACCAAACTTTTGGCTGGTCTAAACACTGCTGATCCATAAAACATGCTAAATCACTCCACAGTTGAGCATGGAGAGGTGTGGCCTGTCTTCATAAATTGTGTTCCTGCCTTTTAGTGATTTATTTTATCTGATAGCGAGTGAGATTTTTAGAAGTCTTCCTCAAACACAGCTGCTGAGCATACTGTTGTTGAAAGAGCAAATACAGAGACCACTTAAAGAAGAGCCTTGATGGCTACCTGAGATGCAGGTGGTCAGCTCTGTGCTGACGCTGTGATGAAGTAGACCTCCCTTCTTTGTTATAGCATGGGATCCTGCTTCCAACTGCCTCTATATGCAGAGAAAACAGCAACCAAATGTGGCAGTGGCATGCATGAGTGGACACAATAACTGTTTGAGCTTTGTCCATAGAGGCTGAGAGGGCTGAGCCACACAGCACCACTGTGGAAACTGAAAAGCACAGCTCTCTGCCATATTGCTTTTTTTTTTAAGCATTTTTTTTTAAGTTCTGTTCTAGGCTGTATTGTTCTTAGAGGATAATTTTGTGAGTAGTGATTTAAAGGCCATAGCTGAAGTGTATATACACAGATCACAGAATCACAGAAACATTCAAGTTGGAAAAGACCCTCAGGATTACCAAATCCAACCAATAACCCTACTCTACAAGGTTCACCCCTAAACCATATCCCCAAGCACCACATCCAAACAACTTTTAAAGACATCCAAGGTCAGTGACTCCACCACATCCCTGGACAGCCCATTCTAATGCCTGGCCACTCTGCCCATGAAAAAAATTTTCCTAGTGTCCAGTCTAAACCTACACAGTCGTAGCTTGAGGCTGTTCCCTCTTCTTCTGTGACCTGTGAGAAGAGACCAGCACTAGCCTCTTCACAACATCCTTTCAGGTAGCTGTAGAGAGCAATGAGGTCTCCCCTCAGCCTTCTCTTTTTCACACTAAACAGCCTCAGCTCCTTCAGTTGCTCTTCATAAGATTTATTCTCCAAATACTAGAGCACAAAACTCCAGAGCTCTGAATGTCTCTTCTCAGTCACCTGACCCACAACTACCTGTCCAGTGGAACTGGAGCCCTCAGCCTTTAGGCTTCAGTTCCTTATAATGTCTATTGCCCTGTGTAACAAAAAGCAGTTTGGCTACCATTTAAGCTGTCACTGTTATATGATACTAATTTCTGAGGAGCAGTAATTTTCTTCCCCATAATTTCCCAAGTATAAACACAGACTTGGAAGAAGGCAAGCAAACTTTTGAAACCACCTTAAGAAATGCTGGTTAAGTTGTGGATAACAATCTGTGCTTCAAGTCCTTGACAATTAGGACATTTCTCACTGTCTACCAACTCTGTCATATCATGGATTGTTGAATCTGCTCAGAACAATTTATTCAAAAATATTTTGCTATAAAACTGACAGTTTTCTAGGTCATAGTATCCCTGAGGGCTAAATGGTGAGATGAGAAATGGTTCTGACGAGAGAACAGGCGCAGAATCTCTGTTAATGCTAACTTTTCTACAGGTGACTGCGTATTCATTTTCCTGCCACTGACTCTTGACTCAGCTATGACATTTAAAACAGAAAATCAGAAAATCCTGAGACAGAATGGCAGCCATAACCATTTTAGATAGCATAGAGTCATAGAATGGTCTGGGTTGGAAGGGACCTCCAGCAGGGGCATCCTCAGCTAGATCAGGCTGCCCAGAGCCCTGTCAGTCCTCACCTTGAATATCTCTAGGGATATCGACCATCTCTCTAAACCTGTTCCAGTGTTCCACTACCCTCATGGTAAAGACTCTGTTCCTATGGTACAAAGAGGATTGGAAGAAATCAATATGTTGTTGTGTTACTTTCATGTTTACTCTCTTGTCATTGCTAATTAGAAGACATGATTGATTGTTCCTGCTCACTCCAAGTCCTGGTTTACTGCCCTCCTACTTGCTCTGATCTGCCTCCTTTCTTTCTTGATGTAACCATGATTCAAGAAGCAAATTTCCCTCATGAAGAATGTGTGCAAGTGGTCTGCTCTGGTTTGAAGGATCAGAAGAAACTCTGCTGGGTCTCAGTGCTTGTATAATCTAGTATATTATTATATGTACACAATTTCTCACACATTGTGGCTTCAAGTAGTTTTGTTCAAATCCGTGATGTTCTTGACCTTCTTAGCAGCAGTCCTGCCTGTCAGGGTAGTTTACGCTTTTTTCTCTGCAGCCATTGTGTGATGGCTTTCAGGAATGCTGCAAACCAAATCTTTCCTAGCATGAGCCACAACTGGCTTTGAGGAACTCGGTCCATGTGACTAGGCATGGGACTTTGTGTAGCAATGTGGAAACTAACATGCTGGATGCTTTCACAGAGTCTTAGTAACCTCACTATGCCAATAAAGGAGTTAAAAGGAGCCTTAGAGTAACTGTATTAGGCTTTCTGAACTGGGAAATCATAAGCCTGTTTGTACAGAACTGTGTTTCAGATCAGCAACGTTTGCAAAGCCACCACGTGTCCTCATAATCAGGTTGAGGTTAAACGGGAGACATAAGAAAACTCTTTCTGGAGGTGATCATTATTTATAAACCCTGGGGTGCCTTTGTCAGAACACTCCTATTAGGCAGGTATTATACATAAGAACGACCACTTTCTGCCACTTGGACACCTTGAATTACTTGCAGTGATGCTGTGTTGGAGGCATGAAAGGCTTGTGCAAGGCCAGATGTTTTGCTGGGTGCCAACCTTACAATTTCTCAAGATATCTGTTTTAGAGGTTCCAGATAACTGTATTGAATCCTAATTATCAGTTTGTTTCACTTGTAAAACAAGGAACAGAACATGAGCATACAGTTTGCTTGGTTCTCAAAAAGCAATACCAGCACTATTTTAGTTCACAATCACAAGATTGATTTTTTTTTTTTTTTGTGTCTGTGTGGTTTGTTTGGTTTTGTTTTTTTCCTCCTCTCTATTTCCAGTTTATGAGACAAGTTTATATAGCAAAATATTATATTTGGAAAGTATTTTAATCCAGCTTGATCGGAGTATCATGAACATCTTATGCTTACAAATGTAGACAGAACTGGAAGCAAGAATAATCCAGTAGCATTATCTTTCAATGACTGTTTCTATTTTTGTCCTGAACTAATTTGCTTAGAACAATACTTGAAGTCTTACACACTCTGTGGAGAAAACATCAGTAATGGTTCAGTTAACAGACAAAGGAATAAATGCATTTAATTTCATGGAAACTTTGTTAGATAAATGTCAAGGCAACACTTACTTGTTTTTAGCTAGAAGCAATTAGGCAGAATTGATGGCTAACAAGTTACCAAAGGGCTAAAATGAAACATGGGCAAAGTAGATGAGTTGACACTGAACAAAAAAGCAAGGCTACCGTTAAGCATCTTAACACTGAAACAGGCTGCCCAGAGAGGTTGTGGAGTCTCCTTCTCTGGAGACTTTCAAACCCCCCCTGGATACATTCCTGCACAGACTACCCTAAGTGATCCTTCTTTGGCAGGAAGATTGGACTTGATGATCTCTGGAGGTCCCTTCCAGCCTCTAACACTCGATGATTCTATCTTGATTTTCTCAATATGATCAGTTTTTCATCTTCTGAGGTATTATTCTGTTTTCCAGAGCATAAAACTTCTACAGAGGGCAGCAATTTATGCTAATACTCATAGTATTAAGGGTTGAGGAGCTGAAACCTCTTTTTTTCTACAGGATGCATTGTAAAGAGGTGTGTCAGTTTTAGGCTGATGCCTAGGAAATTCTCCACAGATTGAGTAGAAAGTGGTAGAATGTACATAAATTACATTTGGATGTAAAGGGAAAATAATGATAAGGTCTAAATAATCCCATTGATCTGATAAGTAACCAAGTTAGTTGTATAAACTCTTTTCTTTTTTGTTTTTTTTTTGCTCTAGCTGATACTAGCTGGTGGCTTTTGCTTGGCTGTTGCTGACCTTGGCTGCATTCTTGTTGTGGCTAAGTACTAACAAGCTACTCTCTGGTCTTCTTCCTCTTTTATTTTTTCCCTTGTACAGGGTGGGGGCAAGGGAGCAGAGAGGGGGGAAGCTGTTGGTAATCCCCTGGCTTTATCCAGGGTGGTTTTTGTGTTGTTTATAAATTGTAAATACATTTGAATATTGTAGATTTTGTACATATTCATTGCATTTCATATTTCTAGATTTTTAGTCTGCTTGTAAATATAGCTTCATCAGCTTTCCACTGAGCTGGTCTGGAAATTTTCTTTTCAGGGTAATTTCAACACACCGCAAGAGGTTTTTATATTGCTTGAGAAATATATATACAGATAGGATATTGCATTTTTCTTGGATTTCAGTATATTTGCAGTAATTTGGGTGTTTTGTTTGTTTGGTTTTGTCTTCTTTCTTTCTCTGCAGGTAACTCTGCATCTGAAGCATGATATTTCAGTAGTCCTTTAGACAAGCAGATTCTAGAAAATACAAGGTCTGTCTTCTAGTGCTTTCAGGTGCATTTAAATTGTCTCGTATAACAAGTACTGCCTGTATGTGCAGCTGTAATAAGATCTTCATATTGGGTTTTTATTGGCCAGGTATATTCTTCAGTGTTCTGAAGATGAGATCCAAAGATTAATTTCTCTCCATTTCCTGCGTCTCAGACAGATTAAATTTTTATTATTTATCCAGCACAGTCTTTAGGTTATTTGATAATGCAGCTGCTGGTATTTGTTCCATGAAACCAGTTGTCTTTTGAAGTGCCATAATGAAAGTTTCCCTGTGAAAACAGCAGCTTTCTTATACTCAGGTTCATAAATGTCTGCTAGTCATAGCTATATTCTATACAGTTATTTCCAGAGAAAAAAATAAAAGTAAAACTAGGCCAGGCAAAGCTCTTCACAACTACTGAGCAGAGCTTGTTGATGCAATGATATCACTTTGAAATGGATGCTATTGAAAAATGCATGGTGTGCAACTAGCTGCTATTTCCAAATGTCATAGAATTCTTTGCCCTTAGAGAGGGACAGCAAAGCCTAGATCAGGTTAGCTTTACATTTAATATGGCTTTATTCTTGTAGCATATCCAGGCTTAGAGCTGACAGTGAGGGAATAGATTTTGATTCTAAAAGTCAGTTTTCTATTAATCATTCAGGACTACTAAAGATCTGGGTAAACTGTTTAATATACACTGCATGTTTTTCAGCCTAGGTCTTTTAGTAAGTCTTACTTCTCTTAATAGATTAATGAATAGCTACTGAACCAACAGCAGTAACGTGGGCACTGAATTTAATCTAAAATGTATTGACTTCCATTTTGCATCACATCAACAAATGAGTCAGATTCAAAAGAAGAGGTATGTTTTATGATAAAATGTAAAATGAAAAATATTGAAGTTGATAGGGTGTGTCAAACAGGGGGTTGGAGGGGCCCAAGGATGAAAACATGGAATCAGAAGTGAAATGGAAACTAAACTGACCCTCTCAATTTATCCTTGTCAGTTAATCTTAACACAGCTCCCCAGTTTGACTGAAAATAAAATCTCTCCCTCCTTAAAACAAAAAATGTAAATACCGTCATCTCACAGAACAAAAACCATTTACAAATCAATGGAAGATGGGTGGAGCTTAAACCTTCCCCTGCTTTCTCTAGCACAGTATCCAAAAGTATGGCATGGCTTTCTGTACAAGAGTCCAGTTGCTTTGACAGTGTGTATGTAATACAGAGATGCTCCTGTGATGAGCATATGAAACAAAGATTCACAGATTCATAGAATGTTTGGGTTGCAAGTGACCTTAAAGATCATCTAGTTCCAACCATCCTGCCATAGGTAGGGACACCTTCCACTAGACCAGGTTGCTGAAGGTCTCATCCAACCTGGCCTTGAACACCTCCAGGAAGGGGACATCCACAGTCTTCCTGGGCAACCTGTTCCGGTGTCTCACCACCTTCACTGTAAATAATGTCTTCCTAATATCCAGTCTAAATCTACCCTCCACAAGCTTAAAGTCATTCCCTCTTGCTCCTGTCACTGGAGCCTTCTCTTTTCCAGACTGAACAACCTCAACTCTCACAGCCTGTCCCCACAGGGGAGGTGCTCCAGCCCTCTGATCATCTTCATGGTCCTCCTCTGCATCTGCTCTAGCAGCTCAATGTGTAGCTTTCCTTTGCATTGGCATTCTCAACAAACCAATAAGTACCACCCATCTTGTTTACTTTTAGTTATGAGCAAAGACACAAATGTGGACACAGATGCATGTGATAACCTGTGTCTTCCCTGACATCCACATAACAGAGGCCTTCTCTTTAGGATTTGCCCTATTTCAAGAGATTTTCAGTGCCTGTGTAAAGCAAGCTGAGAGAAGTATTCACACAATCAAAGAATGGTAGTAGTTGCAAGTGATCTTTGAAGATCATTGAGTCCAACCCTCCTGCCAGATCAGGATCACCTACAGCAGATCACATAGGAACACATCCAGGTGGCCCTTGAAAGTCTCCAGAGATGAAGACTCCACCACCTTTCTGGGCATCCTGGTCCAGTGCTCTGTCACCCTCAAAGCAAAGAAGTTCCTTCTCATGTTTAGACAGAACTTCCTGTGTTCAAGTTTATGGCCCTAATCTCCTTTCCTGTCACTGGGGACCACTGAGAAGAGTCTGGTTCCATTCTCTTCGTTCCCACCCCTTAGATATTTGTAAGCACTAATGAGATCCCCTTTCAGCCTCCTCCTCTCCAAGCCATACAGCACCAGCTCTCTCAGCCTCTCTTCATATGATAGATGTTCCAGTCCTCTTATCATCTTACTGGCCCTGCACTGAACTCTCAGTAGTTCTTTGCCTGTCTTGAGATGGGGAGCTCAGAACTGGACACAGTACTCCAGATGAGGCCTCACCAGTGCAGAGCAGAGGGGGAGGACAATATGCCTTGACCTACCAGCCACACTCCTCTTAATGCATCCATTGTCCTTCTTGGCTATGAGGGGACATCTTCATTTATTCGAATTAGGAGACAATATTATGTAACACATCGGCTTGGACAAGTGTACTGTTTCCTGGATAAAGGTTTTTATGAAATAAAAGAGTTTGCTGAGCTCTGTTTCTCCTTGGAGAACTTCAGCCAAAAGGTGAAGTGATTCTAAATCTATTTTGTGCTCACCTGAAGAACTGCAGGTTGCTGCCTGGCAGCAATTTGGCCTGCCTCAGCTGATAGTGTGAGGAATTAGTCTTTTCCTTCTCTTCATTTCTTTATCTTGTTGAGTCATTTCTACCTATGTTGAAAGAAGAAATGAAAAATCCTGCTTTACAGGAGGATTTTTTTCTTATATGCAGGTCTTATTTGGGGAAGACCTTTCTAAGTGGAAAATCCTATTTGGAGACCAAGTCAGCCTTTCTTCTTTAGGTATTTCTCATCATGTTGTTTGAAAACAAGCTTTTTGTTTGGAATAGGCCGAATGTGATGTTTGGACTGGATAGCTTGTGCAGGATTAGAATCTTTCCTTTAGATTCAATGTGCTTTAATGGAATATTTTGTAGGTGATTGGGTCCTTCATTGGAGTCACTGTTCCTGGAAGTGTTTGTCTGGACATAGTACTCTGCGACATGGTTCAATGGCCACGCTGGTGTTATGTTGATAGTTGGACTTGATGGTCTTAGAGGTCTTTTCCAACCTAAACAATTCTATGATTCTATTTTAAACGAAATTCTGGCATGGGCTTTGAGCACTGCAGCCCCTGACTCTCTCTCAGTTAGGTCTGCTCTGGCCTCTGCAGCCAGAAGGGGAGACGACCTGTGGCATGGCTGCTATTGTGAAGCACGGCAGAAATGACATCTCTGCCCCAAGGTGAGAGGTAGCCTCGTAATAAAACGTTGTTTTGATTATATAATTCTTATTTATAGCATCCTGAATGTTTGTTCTAGATCAGGATGCCGATTTGCAAGCACACAAAGCATTTTAATTGAAGTTTAGAGCAGACAAAGGGATAGGAAAGGGAAGGTGAAACACCTTTTTCTCTGCATTGACAGTGGCAGGAGCCAAATCCCACTGTCCTAAACCTCAGCCCCATGTTCTGCCTCAAAACCTGCTCTGCTGGAACCAGATCTTCTGAGGTATCCCAGATACCATAAATTTCAGGTCTTGACTGACTTTCTGACCATCCTTTATCTCCTTCCTTGGGCTGACTGTAAGTTAATTATTTCAGCTTCCATAGAGGGGAAACTGCACAAGATTCCCAAGAGGTAGCAGTTTCAGCAGCTCCCTAAATATTCATCCCTGCCCAATGCCAATATCGCCGACTCCACGGCTTTTCTGCATGTTTTCTGATTTTCTTTAATCAGAGCAGTGTGATCCAGCATTCAGGTTTTTGGGTTGCTTTTCTTGTTAGCTTTTCATGCTTGATTCAGATATTTTGAACTTATGGAGAGACCTCAAATGATTAAATGACTCGGAAAGAGAGTAAGCCATGCAATTACGTGTAACGAACCCTGTGACAGAAGACTTCATAATTGGCACAGCCAGGATCTGTAATTCAAGCAGCACAACAAACGAATATTTCATCTATGGCTTCTCTGGTCTGGGGGTGTATTAACTAAAAGCTGTTGTGCATGTCAACAGGAAAACAAGGATTTTTCTTTTTTCCCCCCCATCATATAGCAGACAGCTTGTACAGTTGATGTTGGAGGCTGGTAATTGCAAGATAAATGTTGGAGTACAGTCCTCTACACCTGGGAGGAATGTGTATAAGGAGAGAAACTCAACGAGTAAAACTTAGGGACACTTCAGACTCAATTGGAAAAAGGCAGTAGAATGCTGCAGGAAGCATGTAAAAGTAGTATTGCTCAGCACCTTCCCCAGGGCACAAATGGAAAACAAATTCTATTTCTTTCCTGTGCTGGTTTGAGGCCAGCCAGAACATCTCTTGCCCTGAAAGGGACAAAAGAATGACACTCACACAAACGGATTGGAGAGTGATGGAAAGTTTAAGTGGAAAAGCGATTCGTGAAAATACAGAAAAACTACAAAGCATAGTGGAAAAGAACATCCCAAAGCATACAGAGTCCCCCACAGAATTCCCAAAAGCTTCCCAATCCTCCCTTCCTCCCACTTGAGGGTCTACTCAATCCCTCAGGGCTCTTCCTTCCCCCCCCCACTACTAGGCAAGTCTCAGGCTGGCCAGGTCTGAGACTGCCCCCCCCCTCCATTCTTTTCCTGGCATTAGGCCTAGACAGGCCTAAGAGGCCTTGAGGATACTCCCCCGGCATTACCCGATAAGAGAGGACATCTCCCAGGGGAGCAGAGAGGGAAGAAAGAGGAAGAGAATGACTCTGCAGATGGACTTACAGGGCGCAGGATTTATAGGTAGAAATACGCCGTTTCCTGTGTCCACCCCTGTGGGTGGGCACCCAGGACACCAGAGGTGTATCTCATGCAGCAGTGGCAGGGGGCACCCAGCCTAAACTGCCACATTTCTCAAGTAAAAAGAAATATGTCTCTGTATTTGGAGCTTGACAAGTTTTGGTTAAATCCAGTGTGGACATCTGTAAACTCTGGCTTCATAGGGATGGTCCAGCAGCTGGGGTACTTAAGAGTTAAAAGGTGAAGCTTTCTAGATTTTCAGGTCCAGGACAGAGTAGTTCTTTCTGCCTCTTTCATTTCAGGAAAGAGACTTGTCCCAAGGCCCAAAACGTTTTGATGATTTGTAAACAGGGAGAGATCCTCAGTGTCAGTACTACTGATTATCTATTAGAGAGCAAGGACTCTGTGAGCCTCAAAGAACAGCTCTTTGTGACATCCTTCTGGGTGTTTCCACCAGTTGTTCAGCATGCTGTCCAACTGTCCTCTCTGCTGAGCTATAGGCTCTGTTGAAATTATTTACTTTTGGAAATGTTTCACATTGTATTTACAAAACATCAGCCTAAACTCTCATCTTCTAATGCTGTGGAAAACATTTAACTTTTTCTACTTCTGGCCAGCTGTAACCAAAACTAGGGTTCAGCTTCATCCCTGCCTGTTTAGACTGCGCTGTCATGGCTTGGAGATTTTGATTTTTAATTTTAAATTGATGCTGCTGTCAAGGGAGTAAAAAAGCAGTGCTGCTGATCACAGCTGTCAGACAGTAGGTAATGCAAAAGCAAGGATGATTTCTAACACTGTAAATCACTGAGAGCTAACAATCTCACTAGTGTTTGGCCCTTGAAAGACTCTTGCCTTTGATCTCTTTTATACTGTTGGACAAAAAGAACAACAAATCAGGAATGCAAGCACAGTCCTGTTCTCCACCATTAGTGGATGATGAAGAAGGTGTCAGGTGAGGTTGTTGACTTGGAAAGCAAAGCAAAATGGAGGAAAACAAGCCTTTAAAAGGACAGTCCTTCAGGAGGAGGGCAGCTGCTGAAGGAGCACACAGCTGTAGCTAATTCTTTCTTTGCAAAACAATATTCACATGAATTAGATGTCTGTGACAGAAGAAAACATACCAGCTACTGGTAACTGCATAAACACCTATAAGAAAAACAATCTACAAACAAATTTTTACCCCTGTTTATATTGTTTTCTCCTCTTTACAGGATCTAGTATATTTCCATTATAAGAAAATAGTGAATTCCATCAACTATTTGGAAGTAGGATCAAGAAACAAATATGCTGCAGGGAGAGGCTTGGTAATGCAGAAATTTTCTTCTTCTAAAGCTGGACTGAAATAATTTTCATAGAACCGGACCTGGCCTTTGTCTTCGTGCAGAAAATGAAACCTTGTGTTCTTTGTAGATTAAACCTACAGACAGTTACATAGTTTGGATGGTTTGTTGTATTCTCTTTTCAAAGACCAGTTTAGTAATTTAAATGTGATCTAACTAAAATATGCTGAGCTGTTTACCTGCAGTATTAATGTATTGCCATTCCTTAGCCCAACCTTGGCACTAAGCCAGAACAGTATTAATATTTCATAAGGTAGATGTCTGATAGCAAAACGTTTTGAATACAGATTGAGTAGCAGAGAAACAAGAGAAGCAGTCCCAGTCATATCCTCAGCCATCATAAATTGGTCCCATTGGGCCACGGAGGTGTGCTGCATTTTGACATTGTTCCATTGAGAGCTTCCCACTGGACAGGTAGAGAGATGAAGAAAGGAAATTGTAGGCTGCAGATAAAACCCAGAAAGATGTTCTCCCAGCTTATTTTTAGGCTAGAAACCTGGGGAGTCCAGCTGGTTGCTGCTGCTCCCAGGAGCAAAGTTGCTGTTTGGAGTGGAATATAAGTCTCTACATTTCTCTGCGTTGAGCAAATAGCTCAAGCTGCTCCAGGGGAGGCTTAGGTTGGATATTAGGAAAAATGTGTTTCCTGAAAGAGTGGTTTGGCATTGGAACAAGATGCCCAGGAAGATGGTGGAATCACTGTCCCTGGAGGTGTTCAAGGAACATGTAGACATGGCACTTCAGGATGTAGTTTAGGGGGTATGATGATGTTGGGTTGACAGCTGGAATTGATGATCTCAGAGGTCTTTTTCCAACCTTAATAATTCTATGATCATGTAACTCTGACTGCACCTCACCCTTCTGGTTCCCTCTGAAGCAGCCTAGTATGGCTTAATGTCTCTGTCCCAGCCCCTTACCTTTTTTTCTCTTGCTAGTTTCTGTTACAGACGTAGCCTGGCCTCCTTTTGCCATGCAATGAGAGGAAATCTGGCTGCTTAAACGCAGGAGCAGCTTTGGGGAGGGGGGTCGATTCAGACACTCTGCCATAATGCAAGAGCAGGCCTAGTTGACAAGGCATATCGGAACCCATGAATAAAATAATTTAAATCTGTGGTGCAGGCTAAACAGGAAACTAATTTTCAAGCAGACTTGAGCAGTGAAAGAGGTACTCATTTTTCTGCTTTTAATTTCGAGGTTGGAGAACTAGAAGAGAGGCATAAAATGTAATTATTTCTTTTCCCCTGCATTTTTTATCCTTTGTAAATGAAATACACCTGGATGCAGCATACATTTTCCTAATTGCCAAGCAAGCAAAAATGGGAGTTTCTTAATGGATTAGAGGCAGAAGGCATGTTGAAAGGCACTTGGGCAAATTGCACTAAGAACTAAGTAGGTGCTGAATTCTTGGTGAAAATTGAAAGGAGCAAGGCTTTTACTTCTATTTGTGCTAAAGAACAATCCTTCTTAATGATATATTCATCTTCAGTTCTAATTCATATAGAGGCAGGGATAGCTTTTTCCTTGTGTGTTGTGTTTTTAAATCTACTCCTTCCAAAGGGAGACTCCTGGGTTGAAAAAGGGATGCACGTTACTTGAGACTGCACCCAGCAAGGAATTTGGGTAATGAGAAGTTGGCCTGGAACACTTTTTATATGCTCAGGTGGAACTTCTGTCCTGTAAAGGGACCTTTAACTCTGTCATGGGTTGAGCTGAATCTGCTGATGTGTATTCAATCCCATGACTGAAAAACTCAAAGTGTTGGCTGGAGCCAAGTATGGGGCTTGAAATTCAGATTGTAATGTGAGAGGTTTCCTGTTCTGCTTGCTGCTTCTGGTTTCCAGGTTTGAGGGGGTTGGCCTTTTCTGGTGGGTGGGCTTCAGGTCAGGGGCCACTGGCTTCTGCTGCTGCTTCTGCGTTTTGGTGTGCTTTTGTGCAAACAGGCTAAGTAATTGTGCACAGGATTATCTCATTACTGTCCTTATCTCAACCCAGAGTTTTCTGATGTTACTTTCTCTCCTGTCTGCATGGGGGCTTGTGAGAGCAGGCTGTGTTAACCCAGGACAAGTTCTTGTCCAAATCATCCAAGTTTTAAAAGCTTGTGATATAAATTGTAAATCTCATAACAAAGAATCATAGAATTCTTTCAGTTGGAAAAGAACTTTAAGATCATAGAGTCCAATCATTTGCTAACTCTACTAGGTCCAGTGCTAAACCATGTCCCTTAACATCACATCTCTGCATCATTTAAACACCCCCAGGGATGGGCATTCAGCCACCTCCCTGGAGCGCCAGTCATTGAGAACCAAGAAGTTTTTTCTAATACCAATCTAATATAATAAACCTCCCCTGGTGCAATTTAAGGCCATTTCCTCTTGTTCTACTACTTGTTACTAGGGAGAAGCAGCCAACACCCACCTCTGTACAACCTCCTGCCCTGATTAAAAACCAAAAGGTTCTCTTAAGGCACCCTGTCTTGATAGCTTTTTTGTATTCTTTTGGGCTGAATGCTCTTTTTCTGCCAGCCCCCCTTAGTTATGCTTATTTTGCTTTTATTGGCAAACCTGCTGATTTAGGATGAAGACAGTCTGCAGCTGATTAAGGATGGTGTGGCTGGCAATTTCTTTTTAATCTCTCTTACTGTGCCCTTGGTGAAAATGACAGTCATGGTATAAATCCTAGTTTAAATCAATATCTGCAAGTGCTAATCTCTGAAGAGGAAAATGTCAAATACCTCCTGCTGTGAGAAAGGACTGAAATTGTATGGCATTAAACATTAAAGGCTGCCTACATTTTCACCTTTTTCCTTTCTCCAGTGCTTTGTACTTTCATTTCTAGCATACTCACGCCATTAACCATTCTCACATAACCAGTGGCTTATTGGTGGTGGTGGGTGTCATGAAGTGACTTACGCTCCAACACTTTCATTTCTCACCCAGTGGTCCAAGGCATAATGTCTTTGGAAGTGCCTTGAGCTCTGTAGCCAGCCTCCTTCTTACTCACAGGATTCTTTTGAGAAAGGTTTATAAAAGCTCTTAGAGTGTGAGCTGCATATTTAAGTGTAGCTTGGGGGTGACAAGTGCTAGGAATCCTGGAGCCAAAATCAGTAGTAAACTGAAGTTCTGTTTTTGGGACCCTAAACCCAGATTTGAACTCTTATGGTCAGAATCTTACCCCATGCCCATGGATGTTTTTCTAGGTGATTAACATTAGGGGTCGTAGTGGTTTAAAAAGCCTGCTTTTAGCTCAGAGGTGTCAGAAGGGAAAAGCAAATGAGGAAACTAAGACTGAAAGATCACTTAGAAATGCCATAGTCTGTTTCAAGGTAAAAGAAAAAGTGGGCTTGGCCTGCCCACTTCTGCATCTGTTCCATCTCAGCAGAAGTATGTGCTCTGGTTTTTAAATTAAAGTTATTGCTTAGAATGTAGTGGCTCATAAAACTATTTGAGAATGTAGAGAAGTGTTCTGCTCTCACTGACATACTTGGTCCTCTTAAAAAACAAGCCAGGAGCACATTTGGGACCCTGATTTGAGGAAGTACTTGAAATCACAGGTGGTGTGTTTTTCACAACTCTGACTAAAAAACTGATCAGGGCAGGAACTCTAGATGTAATTTTTACAACTTTTAGCATTTTGTTGGTTTTTTGGTTTTTTTTGTTTTTTTTTTTTTTTTTAGTAAGGTACATGCCTGAATGTTGCTTAGCATTGTGTTAGATCTATTACTAAAATACCAAGTCCAGTTTTAAAAATCCTTAGTTCTTTTCCTTACATCCTTAGATAAAACCATCACTGATGCTATCTCAGGCCAAGGAAAAAAACAAGGAATACTGGGTCACTATCATCTTCAGATAGGTCTGGGTGCTCTGTTTCTTAATTTTAGACAGCTGCTTCTGAAACGTGTTATAGAAGCTCTTCGAATACAAGCAGCAAGGAGTCTGTCAGGCAGAAGTAGTTAGAGCTGGGGGATCCCTGTAATCTTGAGTAACAAATGAAAACATTAAGAGATGAGAGCCTGATGCTGCAGTGGATGAAGGGCTTCCTAGGGCAGACTCCTCAGTTTTGGTTGTGTTTCCTTAGCCGTGGAAGAGCATGAGAAAAGGATGACTTCTAGAAAAGAGACATGTTCTTTCCAAATGGACTGTTGTAGATACTGCAGGAATAATTGAGTCTCTTTGGGACATAACAGGTTTTGTGAGATAGGGAGAATTTCACTGAGAAGAGAAGATCTATTCCCCTGAGAATTTTTCTATGTGTTTTCCAAAAAAAGCTGCTTTCACCTGCCATCTTTTTGAGGAAAGGCATACGCACAGTGATTTCCTCCTGTAAAAATAGAGAAAATACCTAACAATCATCCTTTCACAGCTCTGAAGCTGGGAGGACTGGCACTATTCTGTAATTTCACCAAAGGAAAAGCTTAGTTTCCTTCTGTTTTATGGCAACTTCTGGAAGCCAGGAGCAAGTACATGTCGGAGAAATAACACAGACTTAACAAGTAGTAAAACTGCACCTTTATACCCCAGACACCTGGTGCCAAATTCTGTTCACATAAACAGTCCTGATGGGGAATACCAGGGTTGTGTGAAAGCATACTTTGGGACATGGTCCAAAGAGATGTTCACTACCAAATAAAAACACTTCAGAATTGCAGCTTGTTCTGTTGCATTGGTGAAATTTCTGTTGATCTCAGTAAGAGTTTTGTTGCCTGTTCAGGGCAAAGCAGCATCTTTAGTTTTCTTGGAATGAGGTGATTTAGTTCATTTGAAGGGACAGATGCATCTCACACCTGAACATTTTCACATTGCAACAAAGATTCGATGGAATTGAAGCCAACACTCAGGAAATTCTGTGGTGAATTTCGTAGAAGCTTATTGTGGCTCCAAGGAACTGCAGGATAAATCAACAACTGCCTACCAGTTGGATTTGTTTGCAGAGGCTTAAAGGCATGTTATGGTGCTGTGCTGAAAATGTGCTGCATTTCAGCCCTCACAGGTGTGTGGAGACTGCACTAGCTGATTAAGAGTTTTTCTTTAGGTCTAGTGCAAGATGCTATCTCAGATATTAGAATCAATGGATATGAAGATGAAAATTTAGGCTACCAGAAAAGCCAGCTGTTGCAGGGAAGCCACCTGGAAGAAGGCAGACAGGAGACAGGGGGTTTGCTGTGACAGAGAAGTAAATCTCATTGCCACATCCCCTTGGCTTTCTTACTTCCCCATAGCAGTTTCTTGCAATATTCTGCTTGAGCTTGGCACATGTTTTGACCCCCTTTTTTCTACACGTGTCTTCTTTTATGTATATGTGTCTCTTCTGGTATGACATCATTCTTTTGTATATTGTCTTGAATTTATCTGCCTTTCAGTCCTTTCCCTCCTTCATCCTCTGCTGAATTCACTTTGCCTTCTCTCCTTGCTTATCCTTCTCCTCAGTTTCATACACTTTTTCTTTTCGGCCCCCTTCTTTGCCACTCTTTCTATGTTACTTCCATCTCTACGTTTTCCTAGGCAGTGTGCAAGAGCCAACCAGTAGGGTGTGATTGGAGAATCATAGAATGCAGAGTGTTGGAAGGGATCTCTAGAGGCCATCTAGTCAAACCACCTCTAGTAATGAGGGATATAGGCAACTAGATCAGGTTTCTCAGACCCCCACCAACCTGACATGGATGTCTCTAGGGATGGGGTCTCCACCATATTTGTGGGAAACCTGTTTCATTCTTCCACCAAGTATATAGCAAACAGAAGGTCCAGCCTGCTGGAAAAGTGCCAGCACTGAATATTGTTCTTCATTCTGACAGTCCCTTGACAACTCGTTAACAGCCCCAGGGGATTTGAAGCTACTACATTTCCTTTAGCTTATAACCCACTCACAGGCACTCTGTGCTCTATTTGGCCTTGGGAAGGGCTCAGGTTGCAAACTGAAAATATCCACCTTCAGCTCCACCTGGGAAAGTGCCAGCACTGAATGCTCTTTTCTCTTCTGACAGTTCCCTCATAACTCATTAATAGGCCCTAGGAATTTGGGGCTGCCACCTTTCCTTTGGCTTAGAACCCACTCACAAGTGCTCTGTGCTCTATTCAGCCTCAGGAAGGTCTCAGCATTCAAGTTGAATATGTCCACTTCCAAATGCCCCTGGCAAAATGCCAACACTGAACGCTCTTCTCCATTCTGACAGCCCCCTGTGAACTTATTAATAGCCCCTTAGAAATCGGAGCTATTAGAAAGATAGCTAATAAGTACTTGGATATCAGATGTTCTTTCAACTTAACCTTGCAGGAAATACTGATTTTAAGATACAATTTCCTTTATATATGCATAAGTACTTCCCATGATGTTATAATTATGTCTTCTTTCCATAAGGGATTCCCCTTTCTAGCTTTTGCATGGCTTTACTTTGTACCTTCAAGAAAAGAAATTCAGATCTGATATGTTCAAAACCTGCCAGGATGTTTTCCTGTGTGACTTTCTTTAGCTGAACCTGCCTTGGCATTGGGGTTGGACTCAATGATCTCCGGATGTCCCTTCCAACCACCCTATTCTGTGATTTTATGATCTTCACCAAATTCTCAGAGATCAAGAGAACTGCACAAGCCCATGTGTCTGTAGCCACAGAGCAGTCCTTCTCTCCTGCTGTTGTGAGTGCCAGCTCACAGCACGCTCCTGCTTTAATTTCCTGGTGACCTTTTGTTTCAGTCCTCAGCCCTGTTAAGACTCTCATGAGGGATGCTACAGATATGCATGGAGTTGCTTCCTGAGCAGAGAAATGCCAGACCTTAAACAGACAGCTAGGGAGGGTGGATGATAAACCACTCCAAGAAGGTCTGTTCTTGAGATGGAAAAGCTTGTTTCTCTGCCAAAAAGTTAGAATCCCTGTAGACTTCAATCAGTTGCTTCTGGAGGGAACAAACGTGGGCTTTTGCATTTCCTCTTAATCTTTCATGCAAGTGTTCCAATACTGGATGCTTGATTACATTAGATATGCCTCATTTATATAAATGCCCCCATTTTGTAGGTGAGTGCCACAGAATGGAAGTGAGTAGTGAGTGGCAGACCTGAAAGGGAATTTAGTCTCTGAACTCATGTATTTGAACCACAGAGCTCACTTCCTTTTGAGGGCATGCTGGCATCACACAGATTTTTTTCTTTCCTATTGTCAGCAGCAGCATCTGTCACATAGACGTGGGTAGTTTTATTAAGATGACTAATATATTAATGGCAATCACTGTTAATTTTTAAGATTATTAACAGACTACCTAATTATTCCTCAATGGTATGATGGGTACACTCAGCCCATGTCTGTACAGCAGTGCCAAGCTGTCACAGTCAGGTAACTGTTAACCCCAGTGAGTCAATGTGTGATTTTTGAAGTACATACAAATTAATATTGGTCCATCTGCACTGAGCTGCTTCAGGAAGAAATGATACTTGGAAGGTAGCAAAAATGGAAATGAGATGTTAATCAGTGGCTGGCATTTGCTGGATTGGATGAAAGAAAAAAAAAAACACATACAAAAAACCCAAACCAAACAAAAAAAAAAAAAAAGAAAAAAAAGGAAAAGATTCCTGGACCCTTCATGAAGGAGGGTGCGCTTTTCTGGCTGTACCTGTCAGATAATTTGTTTATGAGAAGAAAAGAGAGGAGGAGGAGGAGCAGGAGAAGGACTGTGTTGCTGGGAGTTGTGACCAAAGTGCAGGACCTGGCACTTGGTCTTGTTAAACCTCATCCCATTGGCTTCTGCCCATCAATCAATGGGTAGGTGCCTTGCTACACTTCAGCAGATCAACACTCCTGCTCAAATTCAGTGTCATCTGCAAGCTTGCTGAGGGTGCACTGGATCCCCTCATCCAAATCATTGATAAGGATATAAATCTGAACTAGCCCTGATACCAACCCCAAGCAACACTACAGATGTGGGGCAGAGTTACTGGAAAGCAGCCTGGTGGAAAATGATTTGGGGGTGCTGGTGGATGGCTGGCTGAATTTGAGCCAGCGGTGTGCTCAGATGGCCAGGAAGGCCAGTGGCCTCCTGGCTTGTATCAAGAACAGGATGTCCAGCAGGAGCAGGGAAGTGTGATGGTGCTCTTGTATTTGGTCCTGATGCGGCCACAGCATGAGTGTTCAGTTCTGTGCACCACAGTATAGGAAAGACGTGGAGGTCCTGGAGCATGTCCGGAGAAGAGCAATGAGGCTGGTGAGGGGTTTAGAGAACAAGTCATATGAGGAGCAGCTGAAGTTGTTTAGACTGGAGAAGAGAAAGGTAGGGGGGGATCTTATTGTTCTTTATAATTCCCTGAAAGGAGGTTGTAGTGAGGCTGGTATTGGTCCCTTCTCCCAAGTAACCAGCGATAGGATGAGGGAAATGGGCTGAAGTTGTGTCAGGGGAGCTTTATATGGGTTATTAAGAAAAATTTATTTCCTGAAGGTGTGGTCAGGCATTGGAACAGGCTGCCTAGGGAGATGGTGGAGTCACCATCCCTGGAGGTGTTGAAGCTTGTAGATGTGGTGCTTCAGGATATGGTTTTTAGTGGTCATGGTAGTTGGTTACAGTCAGAGTTGATCTTAAAGGTCTTTTCCAACCTAATGATCCTATGATTAGAACATTAGTAGCGTCTCTTGGGCAAGTAGCACACAAGCCTTGCTGAAAGCATGGTGCACACCTCTTCCTACTCACACTAAATGGTTCGAACTTGACCTAGAGACATTTCTAAATGGGTTCAGCTAAACTGCTAAAACTTTTTTCCTACTACGTTTTTCCCTGTGTGTACTAAAAGGCCTTTGTAGGTTGAAGACAATAATTGTAATTTGTGTTAAGCTCTTTAATCCCTAGAGCTCAAGTGATTTGCAAGGATGAATGAGTATTATCAATCTGATTGAACACTTACACATGCCCATTAAAAATGACTTGAAGCAATTGTTGGAGAACCTAGTGAATGAAACTCAGGCTGTACAGGTTCAGAGAGTGGAGAAAGCTTCCTTGATCTTTTTCTGTGAGGCTGACTCTCACTTCTTGGAAACGGATGACGGTCCTGTATATGTTTATCAGGGTGAGAGAACATATAAGGAAGAGTGTAAAGGAAATGGGGGTTGTTTTATAACAGTTGTTGCACTTTGGGAATTTAATTGTATATAGTATTGAAAATGAAAATAACTCTTTTGGGGTTTGACTGATTTTATTTCCTCTACTGAAAAGCACTCTGTCTTTGCTCTGAGGTGATTTATGAACATAAACTTCTGTTTGGCCATAGAGAAATGGCCAAGCATTTCTCCTAAAATAGAGTGGTATGACTCCTAGAAATCACCACATTCCTAGGATAAAACCTGTGGAAAATTAGTACTGCTGGCCATAGAGCTGTTCTGATCTCCTGGTGTTGATCTGAGCTTAGGAAAAGGGGAAGGATGCTGCTGACTTCATGAAGTTCATTAGTTCAAACAGAGGCAAATGCAAACCTTGTCGAATCAGTAAAGCTGATAGTGCCATCCAGATCACAGAGTACATTTTATTAAAGGATCTGTCTTGGAAAGGAAGAAAAAAATCTAGCAATGGAACTGAGGCTGTAGCTGTCAAGATAGTAAACATGCAGGGACTTTTTGTGCAAGGAAATGAACGTCCTCGCTCGTTATCTCTTGAAAATGTAGATGTGAGAGGACCATGATTTCTTAGCTGCTGTGGGGGTCCTCAGCTCGGAATGAAGAGTTCTAGGCTCTGGTCTCTTTACCAAGACCTATATTTCCTATCCAATAACTTTTGAATTGAAGTGTACAAGCAGTCTTTTTGCCATGTTTCTGCCTTAGATACTTACAGGTGAGGGGGTTTCAAGGTTGTATTTCTGGACATGGCTAACCTTTACATCATTGAAACGTTAAACCCTTTTTAGGGGTATGCTACCATTGCACATTGGGTCATAAGCTTTAGATACAACACAGAGGATTTAGGTACTGAAATGAGAAGATGATTTCAGTAGTTTGCAAAATTGAATTGGACACAGGTTTTGCTAAGGTTGCTTCAAAATTGAAGTTTGAGCTCTCACATTGCTTCTGTGTTTTTGGAAACTTGATTTGTGTTTAGAGATAACGGAAATGTTCTTGCTTTGTTTTTCTTCCTTTATTCTATGCTGTCAGACTTTTCATTAACAGCTTCCAGAAATAATTTAACAGTTCAAATGAAAAAAAAATGAAAATAGCATTTTAACTTTTTTTTTTTCCCCTCCAAATTCCACAGGCCAGTGTGTACCCAGTGGTACAGTGAATTGACAAAAAGCTGTTACACAGCACAGGAACATGAGCTGTAACCAGTTGTGCTATCCCTGATGGAAAGATATGTGAAGGTGAATTGTGGAAGAGGGAAGCAATCAGAGGAGGCTGGGCTTCTTCTGAGTTAGGTGAGGCCTTAGGTTGGTATAACTGAACATCTGATTATGGACTGTGTTTCTTCCTACAGTAGTAAAGAGAGGACACCAAGTAAGAATAAAATCTCTTGCCAGATAAATTTTTCTGAAGCATTTTACACATGCTTGGAGCAGTGTGGCTGTTGCCACCTCAGTGAAACCTGTATGTTTTACCAGCTGTTAGAATATTGCCCACACAGTGAAGAGCTCAGAAGGGGAGTACTCAAAGATTTAGAGCAATGCCACCTAGTGATAAAATACAATCTCCTGAAATAATTCAGTTTTAATTTTCCAGGCGTTAAGATGCTTATTACTTTACTGCAGTAGGCTTTAAATTTAGACATCAAAAATGCCTTAAAGCATAGTTAGAGCTTTTGCTCAGCACCAGCTTGGATTTTAGCTACAGCTCACATCCCACCAAGAGCAGAGGACTGAGTTTACCCCAATGAGCCTTCTCACTGCAGTTCTTTTATATTTTCTGATGCCAGTTAGCGGTTGAATGCTGATACCACTACTTACCAGGAGGAAGTGCATCTTCATCTGACCGCTTTTAGCCTTTAATGCCTAATAGTGAATCATTTCCACACACACATTCCTCACCATCACCTCCACCTCCCCACCAACAGCTGCTTGAATAGGGTAACCATCTGTTCCTTATTAAAAAAAAAGGAATCCTTTACTCAGTGCTTAATATTGTGCAGTGTCTATCAGTCGAATCAGTTGTCCCACATCTCAGCAAGAATCAAACAGGGCGGTCTATACAAAGACACAACGGCATGATTTGATAAGATCCATGATGGATGCACTGTACATACAATACTCCAAGCTTTTCTCCCCTCCTTTTTCAGTGCCCATAGAATCATAGCATGGCTTAGGTTGGAAGGGACTGCAGAGATAATCTATGCCAACCTGGAAATCTATGAGCCCTGAAGTGGACCATCGGCACCGTCCTTTCAGCCAAGTGTTTATCAGGTGTGTATTTTTGAGTCTCTTGATGGTTTTCCTTGTTAAGGAAGGGATTGAGGTGTACACTACCTGTGCACCTTATTCTTGGAGCATCTGCCTCAGTGCTCTGAAGGCCCTTTTTGTTGTTTCTGGTCTGCTCTGCTCCATCTCGTTGTTGCCAATCTACATGACTAGAAGTGGGTAATAATCAGAGGGCTTTACCAGACCCAGAAGTTTCATCATAAACTCCCTAACCCAGGCCCCAGGGATGCATCAGACTTCCCTGTGAGATGGGTCAGGTCAGCAAGTTGGACCCTCTGTCCGTCTCAGGAGCAAACCACCTACTATTATAACTCTTCTTTTCTTGGCAGAGGCAGTCATGTGTATACACTTCATAATGATTTTGAAAAGGACAACACTATAGAAAAGAAGGTATAGTAATAGATGTGTTTGTTTTCATGCCAAATATCCAGACAAAATTATTTCTGCCAGGGGAGAATTTCAAAGAGCAGATAGTCTTTGTTATCCATCTCCCACTAAATTTCACTAGTCTTTGTATGGCTTGCCTTTTAGAAAATCCTCCGTTTTTATTTACAAAGGGCTGTTTATTGCTGTTGTCTACAGCACAGCACTTCTGAACCTCAGACTGGAATGAGGTTTTATTGTGTGAACAGCCTTAGTAATCATTATATAAGGTGCCTGCGAGATGGAGGGGAAAAAAACTCGAGTTTTCATTTCTCCTCATGCCTTTTCCCATTGTTAACCTGTCTCCTCTGTGCCAGCTGTGGCCTTTCACAAAGAGCCCTTTGTGGCATGATTGGTGACAAAGGGTTGGGCTGGTGGGTGGTGGCAGCTGCACTCAGTGTCATCATGTCAGGATGTGGCACACTCTGACCCTCCTGATGCCCAAGATGATATCTGTAGGAGACTGTTCGCAGCATCCTCTGAGCTTTGTGCCCCAGTTTTCATCCTATGCCAGCATTCCAGCTCCAGCATCTCTGCACCCAGGAGTATGAGAAGGTCATTAGTTGCAAGGGTAAAGGTTTTTCAGCAGGGCCTGGGAATGACAGAGCTGAATGTGATGAAATTTAAAGGTAGATATGTAGAGATCTTGAAGGAAATTATCCTTAGCAGAGATAAATAGCTATTAACTTAATCGTTACTTGGGCGTATTTTAAGCTCTTGGGGGGTGGAGGGTGCTTCAATTTCTATGCTTATGATTAAGAGTTTTGGTGGTGGTTTGGTGGGTTGGTTTTTTTTTTGGGGGGGGGGTTGTTTGTTTTTTTGTTTTTTGTGGTGTGGTTTGGTTTGGGTTTTGTGTTTGGTTTTTTTTTTTTTTTTTTAATTCATGATGACATGAAGGAAAAACTGCTGGTCCACAGCCTTTTCCAGAGAGGTGATGAGAAAAAGGCCTGTGAAACTGGTACCAGAAAGAGCGCAAATTCATGACCTCACATGATCTCAGTCGTGTACCAAGCCACTTAACTCTAGCTGTACTTAGCAGATTAATTATGAGGAAAGTAATCAAAGCAGCCCAGGTGGAGATCTTTTCCCTCTCTTTGCCACTGCTTTTCAATGCGCTTCAAGGCTTTAATATGGGATGGAAAATACAGAAATTCTGCAAGTTCCATCAAAACGATATTTATACCATGAAGTCTTGAAATTTTTATTTTTCTTGTTACTGTCCTTTCAGTGGACAGTTCCCCCCTCTCCCCCCCCAGTGTTTCAGCCAAACTTCTTTAATTAGAGCTCCACTGAAGTGGAAGAGCTTGTTCTTAGCTGTTCATGCCTGTGTTTTGTCACCCATTTCTCTGTCAAAGACATGAGCAATTACAAGAGCTCAGAAAGCTGAATGAACTGCAGTTACTGCTCGTTCTTCCTCATCTTCCCTGAGCCTTTCTTAATTCATTTGAGACACAGTTGGGAGTTTTCTGAGGCAAACAGTTTTGTTAGTGGAAGTTCTATCACCCATGTGGTGGGTTTCTTGGAGATCATCTTCCTGACTCATTTGATGGTTCGTTTTCAGTCTCTCCTCTGATGCACAGTCTCTTTGCCTGACTCCACCTATGTAGCCCTTTTTGTTTGGCCTAGTCATTCCCCACAGTTCATTAGATGTCTATTTATCTTGAATTTCTTTTGCCCTTTTTCCTGAAGCCTGCTGCTGCTGTTGAGTTTTGGTTTTGATTTGTTTGGTCTACTTACAGTGCTATTTCCATGTCTTGCTTAGGAGCTTTCTTTCACCCGTTGTTATCTTCTAAAATAATACTTAGACCATCAGCTCTAAACTGACTCTGCTGAGCAGTTCTGTTTTCTTCACAGACCTTTTTTCCAGACAGACTGTCTTCAGCAAAGAACAAAGTAGCATAAACCCCAAACAAGCCTGGTAAATGTGACAAGCACATCCTTTTAATGTAAACGAACCACATATTTTCATGACTTTTAGTACTTCTCCACCACGGCTGCCTCAGCTGAACATTCGTCTGTGGATATTAAGCAGTTGCTAAGAGTCAGCTTCAGGAAACTATTTCAGCACATGGGCAATCACATTCCCATTTGGCAAGACAGGTAGGTACATGCTGTAGTCCCAGTGAAATCCATGAGGCTTTCAGCATGGGCCTGAGGCTAAGCATATTCAAATTGTCAGTTAAACACTCTCTTATTTCAGTGGCTTTATTTTTCTGGCTTGTGACCAGGTATTATATATGTAAGCTATTTCTCTCTGTCCATTTCAGATTGTAAACTTGTAATTGGTCAATTGCTCTCACTGTTTATAGCAACAGTTTTCACCTTCTGCCTGTCAGATATCTTGTTGCTAACCAGCCCCTCTGTTCCTTATCTGGGTGTAACAAGTGAAAAAAAAAAAAAAAAACAAACCAACCCAAAACTGCTTGAGGAGGAAATTACACCTTTTGTTCTCCCATCCTCTTTGCTTGGCCAACTGGCCTGCCGTCAATGGATGCTGAAAAACAGTTCTTATCCTCCTCTTTACTATTTGCATTTTCATGTTTCTAAATTAGTCCACACTGTTCCTGTTCACTATGACGCTTGGCAGTATAACGCTTGCATGGTTAAATGCCATTGAGGGGATCCTGTCTGCAACTTTCAGTCTAGCAGGGAGAAACTGTGGATAAGGCTTCCAGTTTTCAAGAGCTGTTAAAGCTTGAAAGGTCCATGCAATCCCACACTGTGATGTCATGAAATATTTCATCTTAGGTCTTAATTCCTGTGCCATACTTTTAGTACTTAATTGACCTCATACTAAATGTCAACTACTTGTTGTAAAATAGTTGTAGTTTATTCATCTTCTACTAAATGAACAAAATTTTATGGGGAATCTTGGTCTCTCTTACTGGACCCACGGATGAAGCTTAAGACAAAAATAAATGCAGGGTTTTTTTCTCCATAATGGCTATGACATTGTCTTTGAGAGACAACATATCTGGATATGGCACAAGATGTCAGTGAATAAATTAGATACAGAATCAAATTGGCCTTTATGAAACAGACTGAAAACTGATTAAACCTTTGGTTCTTAAACATAATTGCAAAGGAGGAATCATTGCTGAAGTTGATCTGTTTTTGGAGAGGTTCCAGATGACTAGCGCCAAAGGATGATCTCTGCAAGATCTTGCTAAATCCAGTACATCAATGTAAATTCATTACTGAAAAGGAAAGTTTGTTAAAGAAGGAGGCTGTAAACTATAAAAGAGCAGTGCTGAGTGATCTGTTTGTTTGGAAAGCTGCATGCAAGTAAATGATGTGTATTTCAGTAAAGCAGGGTAACATACATCTAAGGACAAAGATCACTGGCTGTGCTGGATATAACAACCTCTCCTACAGAGTGTCAGTCCTGGAGAGGACTTGAAGGAGACAAGAGGTGTATAAGTCAGTAAGGTTACCCTGCTGTCCATCAAGAAGACTCAGTGGTAAGGAGACTGAACTAAATCCTTGGCCAGTGAAACACTGGGTACTCAGTAAGAATATAAATAGAATCACAGAATTTTTTGGTTGGAAAACCTCTTCAAGGTCATTGAGTCCAGCCATCAACCTAAGACCACCATGACCATTAAACGATGTCCCAAAGTGCCATGTTCATGCATTTCTTGAACAAAAACTCTTCAGTAGTTCCATGGGCAGATTCTTAAAAACAACAGTTAGAATTCAATACAGGACCAATCAGTATTTTAAAGATAGGCAGAGGTACAGCTTTTTACAAATGACTGTAAGGAATCGTTGGAGCATCTTACAATAGCTGTAGTAGACCAGCCTTGATTTTTAACCTAAGATTGGTACAGAGCAGGAGCAAGAACTAATACTGATAAGCCCCACAGTTTACCTGAAGCAATAGGTCAGAACTCTTGGTCTAGCATTAAATTTCTGTAATTAACAAGTCTTAAAGACCATTTTCCTTTAAACACCCTCTGAAGTGAGTTTTATCTTCTTGGTGTTACTCAGATCTAACTTTTTAACCCAGTTTTCCCTAACCTATTTTCCAAATTTTTAAAATTTTTACTTTTTTTCCTTGTTCAACATCATCACATAGAACCATCAAAGCTCTCTCTGTAGGTTTGTAAACTAGAACCAGTTATGCCATCTCCTAAGCACCGCATTGTCTCTGCCAGATAGCTTTTCAGCAGCACCAGCTTGCAGAGGGATACTGTCATCTGGCACTTGGGGATGGCAAGAGATATGCAGACGCAGACATGGGTGACATGGTCCTGGTTTCTGAATGTATGCAAGATCTTGTGCTGATTTGAGGGAGCCAGGAGGGCTGCCTCATTGATTTTCTCATTGGTGGTCCTGTTTCTATGGCCTGGCAACAAAATGGGAAGAGGCATGTCAACTAAGGGAGGACCTCATAGACAAGTATTTCAAGTAGAGGAAATCCTTTTCTCCTGCTTCTTTTAAAATTTTCCTTTAGTTTCTGATCCTGAGGGACAGCTATGGATGAAAATAGTAGGGCCTCCATCAGCTGTTGATCAGTTGCCAGCAGGTATTACTGACCCAAGAGTCTCACAGGCACCAAGTCACCTGGAAACACGTCATGCAGCAGGATCTGCTTTAATACTGGCAAAGATGCTGTAAGGAGAGGTATTGATGAAAACAAACAACTTGGCTTAAAAAAAAAAAACACATATAAGGTTGTTTTTAATAACTGTCTGTGCTTAGAACAGGCATCTAAAAGCTGGATTCTATTGACACAGACTCTTTATGATGCTGCAAAGATGTTTTCCTTCATTGCTGTGCCATTTCAAATGTTTTACTTTTCCCTCGTGTTTGATTTGGTTTATTTTCCTCCACATAAGTCATTCATTTACAGCACTTCTGCTGATTTAAACGGGCTTTGGATCAGGCTCCAAGTTACCATTTCCCTTCTGTTTGAATAGGGATTTTCTTTTATCCAGAGGAAGGAAATCAATAATTTGTCATAAACCAATGCTCATTTGGATTCACAATCATGCGGTGAGCTCTTCTGTCATTTTTTTAAGTGTTTTAGGGTAATGGAGGAAGAGTCTCTCCACTGATCTCTGTTGTTTTCCTTTGTTTTCCTAGATTGATCTAAGTTCTATGTTCACTTTGGCCATCTGTAGAATAGACTAAGTAAAATTATCATACTTGTTTTAAAGGCAATACTTTCCATGTTTTCTTTGCCTTGAGTCTTTTCCAGGAGACCATTCAAGGATTCGTGAAAGGATTAACCTTTAGCATGACAAATTGACAAACATATCTGTAGGAACAAGCTAAACTAAACCTTGATGTAAGCTTGCATATTCTATACCCTTCTTTTCCACTTGGAGTTTTGCAGGTGGCAGGTTTCTTTTTACAGAACCAAGTTCCCATTCTCTTAGGTACTGCCACCTTTGAATTCCCAGCAGTGCACCAAACACTTCCCATCCTTGGCTGTCTCATCATAGGGAATATCCAGGTGCTTTCCTGCCAGGGATTTTCCTGCAAACTCATGTTTGAGGATTGCTCAGAGTCCAGACCCCTGACTGCCCCTGCACAGCTCTGCAGCTTGGCAGTGCAGACCAGTGTTCAGAGCAGGATAGGAAGGCCAGGTCCTGAGGTTTTTCCTGGCTTTCTCCTGGGTCTTTCTGACCACCTCCCTGGATCACATCTTCTCCAAGAGAGATGGTTACATATTGCCAATTGCTCTGTGAGCAGCCAGTGCAGACAGCTAGAGAGGGATGTATTTGCTGGGCTCAGGAGAGCATCTGGCCTCAGCTACGTGGGGTTTGCTGACTCTTCAGGCACCACTGTGTGGTCTTTTGCTCACTGGGACTCTGTCTCCGTTTGAGCTCCATAGGAAGCAGAGCTAGAGGACGTCAAAACTATTGGAGCAGGTCCACAAGAGGGCCACCAAGACGATCAGAAGGCTGGAGCACCTATCCTATGAAGACAGGCTTGAAAGAGTTGGGGCTGTTCAGCCTGGAGAAGAGAAGGCTCCAGGGAGACCTCATACCTGTATTTCAGTATCTGAAGGTGACCTACAGGAAGGCTGAGGGGGAACTTTTTACAGGTGCTTATTGTGATAGGACAAGGGGCAATGGTTTTAAACCAGAGCAGGGTAGATTCAGGGTGGACATCAGGAGGAAGTTTGTTGCAATGAGAATGGTGAAATACTGGAACAGGTTGCCCAGGGACATGGTTGAGGCCCATCCCTAGACATTCAAGATCGGACTCAATGTGGCCCTGGGCAGCCTCATCTAGCTGGGAGTGCAGGGGGTTGGACCAGACCTTTGAGGGTCCTTTCCAATCCAGTGCAAACTCTGAATCTCTGAAGGTTGAGGGAGGTAGATTTAGACTGGATCTTAGGAAGAAATTCTTCATAGTGAAGGTAGTGATACTGGAACAAGCTGCCCAGAGAGGTTGTGGATACCTCCATCCTGGAGGTGTTGGATGAGGCCTTGAGCAACCTGATCTCTAGTGGAAGGTGGGGTTGGAACTAGACGATCTTTAAAATCCTTTCTAATAAAAAAAAAATCTGTGATTCTGGGACTGGGGCAGGTCCAGGGCTTGGCTGGGGCCATGGTGGGGCTGCTGTGGGTGCTGAATTTGGGCCAGAGTGGGGTATGGGTGTAATTTTGGTGAGGGGGTGGCTTTCGAGTGCAGAGTGCTGCGAGGCGCGACTGTAGGAGTACGCTGTGCGCGGGATACGAGGCGGGGGGTGCGGGGCGTGTCGCGGAGGGAGGTGTCAGGGGTGTTGCGAGGGCCGTGGGGTGTGTAGGAGCTGCGTGCTCGGAGGGGGGCCGGAGCAATCCTCCTCGGCCATGATTGGCAGCGCGGCAACCTGCCCCCTCGGCTGGTGCTTTCCCTCTGGCCGCCGCTGAACTGGAGGCGAGGAGGGGCTGGGAATGCGGAGCTGGCAGCACGCACGGACTCGCTCCCTCACACCAACCCGCACCTCACGGCAGCCGCTCGGCTCCTCTCCTTCTGCCTCCGCCGCTTTCATTTTGTATTTTGCATTTAAATTTTAATTTGTTTCTCCTCCCATCTTTTGGGCGCTTCCCTGCCTTGTCCGCCCGCCCTCCCCGCGGCGCGGCGGTGCCTCCGCGAGCGCGCAGCGCGGGGCCATGCCGGCGGGGCCGCCGCTGCTGCGGGGCTCCTTCCTCATCCTCCTCATCCTGCTCTTCCTCGGTGCCCCGGCCCGAGGAACCGTCTACACCAACCATTTCTTGGTGGAGCTGCACGGCGGGGACCAGGCGGAGGCCGAGCGGGTGGCAGCGGAGCACGGCTTCGGCGGGGTGCGGAAGGTAAGCCCCCCGCACAGGCTCGGGGAGGTGCCCCGAGGCGTTCGGCAGCGGCGGCTGCCCTTCACGTTGGGCTGAGGTCTTGTGGGCGTCTTCCCGAGAGCATCCTGGCAGCGGAGGTGCCCTGGCACAGTCCTGCTCGCCACTTACCTGTAGAGAGGGGACGGAGCGGACCGCTTCCCACGGATCCACTAAGTAACCCCCCTGTGCCAAGGCGAATTTAGCAGTAGAGATGCCAAGAGCCATTGCAAGCACTCCTCAGCGGCGGCCCAGAAAGGTGATTTCCCTGCGCTGGAAAGCAGAGGAGTTTCCCACATGGTAGTTGGTGCCTTTTGACTTTGTCAACATCCTCCCATTGAGCTCCCATCCTGCGGAGTCGGGGCCGGGCACGGGAGAGGCAGGGGGCCGCCCAGGGCTTCCTGAGCGCTGCTGCAATTGGAACTGCTGGCAGCACTTAGAGAATAGTTAGACCTCTGTCTTCGTGGAGAAGCTTGCACACAATTTAAGGATTTAAGGTTTCATAGGGCTTTTAAGTTTGTGAGTCTGGTGGCTTCTTAATGTTCCATTTACTCTTTTAGAGCAACACGATGCCCCCAAGCTGGAGAAGCTGCTTAACGTTAAACATCATGAGCAATAAGTGCTTGTCACTAATGAACCTAAGTTGTGAAACTTCAAGTGCCATTAGAGGCTGTTTTCTCTTTTGAGGTCCCAGAAAATCCGTGGTAGTCACAGTGGCAGCGAATTTCTTCCCAGTTCCTTGAAGTCTCTCCCATTCAAATAATAATTAAACCTTTAAATATTTCAGGGTACAGTCAGATCTGGGGTGAGGACAGGGAGAGGTCAACACAGTTCCTGGAAGTCCTAGTGCCCAGGCAGCTTGGAGGAGCATGGAGGAAAAGTGAGCTGTGAGCGATGCTGCTGCTTGTTTGGGTTTTGTTCTTGCCCTGACAGTTATGCAATGAGAGTCTGCTCCTGCTTCCAAGGAACTGAATTAGAGCAGCAACCTGAACTTGGATGAAAGAAATTATTTAAGACCTTGATGGGAAAAAAAAAAAAAGGCAAATTTAAAAAGCGTATATGAAACAAGACACCCTCCCTTGGGCTGCCTTGTCTGCTGGAAGGTGGGCGCTTGTTAAAAAAATGAGGACAAGATCATTATTTCTTTGATCACAGCCAACCTACCTCTGCTGACTTTGTTTGGGGCTCACAGCCTTGTCCTGACAGTGACAGAGCCAGGCTGCCAATACTCTTGGGAATGGATCCCTTGTGGGGACTGCGTCTTGTTACGTGAAACTTAGATACGGCTTTTTTCCCTTTCCACCAGTTTTCCCTTTTTATTCCTGTCCTATCTGAAACCCATCCCTCCTGTCCTGGGCATACCTGACTGATAAGGTCTTGTAATGAGACAAGGGTACTCTTCTGCATAGCTGGATTTCTTGCTGCCTTTGCTTGCTACATGCTTTGAAATGATCCTATGATTCACGTGAAGAAGAGATGGGGAGAAAGGGGATTTTGAAGGCTGAAGAAATGCAGTGTCTGGGCTGTTAAAATCTTCCACGTTCCACCATGCCTCTCCCAGAGTGCCTCAGGTACACTAAGAGACATACAGATTTCTTCTTGGAAATGAATCTTGAAGCTGATCTTGGCAGAGAGCTGGAGAGAAGTCCCTTGGGTGTGTGTTAGAACCTGCTTTCCAGTACATGCTGGCGGGGGGGGCTTTTTCGTTGGATGTGGGTTTCTCTAGGAACGAAGCCCAGCAGAGCTGTGGCATGATGTGCTTGTGCTCAGAGTTGGGGGCAGCTGGTGGCAGTGCCTCCTGTACTGGGCATATGTTGCCCCAAGAGGTTTCTAGGTTTCGTCAACCTATTCCCTGAAAAGGTGGAAAAGCTTCCACCCCTCCTTCACAAAGGCAGGAGGAAATAGCACCCTGCTGTCTGCAAGGCAGTGATTTTAGGGAATAGGAAAAGTTCTCGGGGTTTGACATTTAGCTCTCTTTGTTGGAGGAGAATCTGTGAGAGGCTGGTAACAATCTCCATTCTGCTGGGAAAATCTGTAAGGGGGCTGGGGTGGAAATAGCCAGTCGTTAATAAAAGCTGGTGCCATCAACTCCAGCTCCCCTTCAGTACTGCTGAACTGAGGAGTCTCCTTATCTGTTCTGCTGTCATAAAGCTTGCCTAGTGTCTCTGCTTGCAGTTTGCAGACTCAGCTTTCATGGTGGGAACGACGGTGCGGAAAGTTGAACATGGCCATGCGTGTGTATGGAAACAGAGCTGTTAGTGGTCAGCTCCCAGGGGAAAGTGCCATTTGTAGATATGCTGCCTAAAGACATATTCAAAACATTGTCAGCCTCCCCCCCCCCTGCCCCCCCAGATTATAGCACAAGGAGAAGTGATCTTTGTATAATTCAATCACACATACTGTTTGCATCATAGAGTGAATTATTTACTTAAAAAAGAAATCCAGTTGCCTTTACTGGAGAAGAGCTGTTGTCTGAAAACAGTCTCCTTTATTTCAATTCAGGGACTTAACCAGTAGGAGCACAAGGGCAAATTTAGCTTTTTTTTTTCTTATGTGTGTGGATTTCAGATGCCTGTGAAAGGGATTTCTTGTATGCATGCTCTATATCACCATCCTCTTTTAACATGACTTTATGTGAGCTGATTTTTAAATTACATATTTTTAGTGCTCATGGTTTTTTCCTAATAACAAACGATTTCTGAGAAAGTGCATGTTACATTTGCTGAACAACAGATTTCTGCAGATACACAAGAGAAAGCATTGCCTCGAAGATTAATATTATGAGCCCTGCAGTGCACTTTCTAATTGATTCTTTGGCCATGCTTCCGACCATTGTGCTGAAACCACTACAGGGCATCAGGTGGGCTTAAATGTGTACTGTAAAGTCAGTGCTTGATGAATTGATTAAGAAGGGTTTGGTGCTTATGTAAGCAGATGCCTGTGTTTAGATCTAGGATCTTAACATGAGACAGTCTTAAAAACACTGGTCAATTGTTCTTTAACCTTCCTTGACTTAATCCTGAGTATAGACCTATTTGTAACTCTGATTATACTCTTTAATTTTTTTAATGTTTGCCATTTTCCAGTCTATTTGTATCTGCCCAAGCTGATTGTATATTCTACTCCTGGTGAAACAGATACTCTGATAAAGCATATTCTTTTCTTAAAATCATTCACCTTACCATCTTGGAGCATTCAGAAGTCATGAGGATGTTACAGAATCACAGAACATTAGGGGTTAGAAGAAACCTCAAAAGGTCATCCAGTCCAAACCCCCCTGCCAGAGGAGGAGCATCTAGAGCAGATCACACAGGAATGTGTCCAGGCAGGTTTTGAACATCTCCGGAGAAGGAGACTCCACCAACTCCCTGAGCAGCCTGTTCCAGTGTTTTGCCACTTTCACAGTGAAAAACTTTGTGTTCACATGGAACCTCCTATGCACCAGCTTGCACCCATTGCCCCTGGTCCTACCATTGGACATCTCTAATCAGAGCCTGGCTCCATCTGCTTTACACTGCCCTTCACATAAACACTAATGAGGTCACCTTTCCATCTCCTCTTCTCCAGGTTAAAGAGCCCCAGCTGCCTCAGGCTTTCCTCATCCTCTTTGTGGCTCTGTGCTGGAGTCTTTCAAGCAGTTCCCTGAGGTCTTCTTGAGCTGAGAGACCTAGAACTGGACACAATATTTCAGATGCAGCCTCAGCAGGGCAGTGTAGAGGGGAAGGAGAACCTCTATTGACCTACTAATCACATCCTTGCTAATATACCCCAGGATACCATTGGCCTTCTTGATCACAAGGGCACATTGCTGGGTCATGGTCATCCTTCGATCTACCAGGGCCCCCAGGTCCCTCTTCTCTGTACTGTTCTCCAGCAGGTCAGTCCCCAGCCTGTGCTGGTCCATGTTCTTTCCCAGATGCCAGACACTGAACTTGCCCTTGTATTTCGTTTAATTTCTCACCCAACTCTCCAGCCTGTCCAGGTCTCACTGAATGGCAGCACAGCCTCCAGGTGTGTCAGCCATTCCACCCAGTTTTGCGTCATCAGCAAACTTGCTGACAGTGCCCTCTGTGCCCTCATCCAAGTTGCTGGTGAATATGTTGAATAGTTTTGGTCCCAGTACTGACCCTTATGTTCCCCTAATAGCTATCTATTAAATGATGAGAACTGCAAAAAGAAAATTTCTTGCCCCCCCCCAGCTTTGCCTTTTATTTGCCTTCTGGCATGGTTGCCTGCAGAATATATTTCTTAATGCAGACTGAAAAAAGCGGCTTTCTGACCTTGCCTTGCAATTCTAACGAGAGGAGTTGGAAGAAGCATTTGGAAAGGTCTCCTGTTTGGAGATCAGAGTTAAGACATCTCCTTGCAATTCATCAACAACGCTGAGACAATCTACAAAATGCCACTGTAGTGAAGTGTTCCACTTCTGGTAGCATCAAGATGGTTTCCGATTTTAAAATAAGAACCAAACACTGATTTGAAAGCATGGAGAATTCTATGTTCCTCAAAGCTAATCTGTTGTTGTTTTTTCTTTTATGTATATCACCCAATCACCTCTCCCTCTAAATCTTGCAAAACCCAAGGTACTCTCACACCTGTCACTTTTCTGCATCCCATTTTTGCTTAGGAGGCTGAGGACATAGGTCGAGAGCCAAGCTTTCTGGAATTTGCCAGTAATTTTTGGAAGAAATGTTGTGAGCTTGTTGTAGAGCCTTGAAAATCCCTTCCTGAGTAGATGAGCCCCTAAATGTGGAGAAGAGGTATTTGCCTAGCTCTGTATTTAAAGTGCCAGGGTATGCTTCTACAAGCCCAGAAGGAGAGATGTGATGCTGTGCATGTGAAAAATGCTGCCTGCGGATGTGAGCCTGTATGTGAGTTTATATATATACATATATTTTTCCCCTAATAATACCTCTGCATGCAGCAAAGAAGAAGGAAGGGTGACTTCTCAGCCAGGCTCCTGGCTGACCTGCGTACATGTGTGCACAAATTGGCCAGTTAATGTGTGGTTGAACATGCTTTGCAGATAAATGTACCTGTGTTGCCATCACACATTCTGCTAACCCGAGCACTCAGGAATGTGTTAGTTCTGCACCCTCTGTGCTGCCTTCAGCTCTCCAGATGTGTTCAGTGTGGAAACGGGCTGAAGCAGTAGAGCATCCCATTTTGAGAAGAGGCAGGGAGCCTGGGTGTCCCTGTCTGGGCCCACTGGAGACTAAGGACTTGAGATCAAACCTCATGCTGCAGCATTTCTGTGCACTAATACATGTTTAATATTTAATTAGCTTTGTTGTGTTTTATGCTGGCCTAGAGGAAATGATGCTTGTTTGCAAAAAGTAATCAGAAAGACCTCTTAGAAATGAAAGCTACCATCTTTTTTTTTTTTCTTTGAGGAACTAAGAGCTTTAATTTCCCAGATTTCACTTTTGTTATTCCTAAGGTAAGGAATTCCATGTAAATGCTAATTGTGCAACTACTGAGATTTCAGTAGGTCATCTCCCCACAACAGCGAATGTTCCAGTTTGCAAGAGGTGGTCTGAGATTTTGTGTTTAAATTAGGGGGAAGAAGCAATTGATTAGCAGAAAAAGTTTGATCCTGCTGTGGGAAGACACACTGCTGAGTGGTGATGGAGAGCTCTCTTTTCCAGAAAAACCCTGGAAGAAAGTAATTGTGAAGTTCAGCCATCTGTGTTTGGAGGCACCCTTGTCAACTACTCACAGGTGTAGTTCAGGCTACAAACAGACTATCAAGTCCTGTTTGTTCCTGCTTACAATTGAGAATAGTGTTAGCGGAATTAAAGAAGAGTTTTGCTGTGCTAGGAGAGAGTTTATTTTGTATGTTTTGTATATGGACATATTTTTTTCTTTGAAAATCATGTCTTTTTTTTTTTTTTTTTTTTTTTTTTTACTTTTCAACTCTGACTTGGGTGCAGAAGCAGCCCCAGGAGCAAATACTGTAACTGGTGAACAAAACAAATGCTCTATTACTTAAATGTCCTCACTTATGCATGTGACAGCTGTAAACTATCCACAAGCATAATGTAAACCAAAGGCTCAAGTGCATCCCTAAATCACTTTCTGCAGAGCTCCTTCTCTACCAGGCTCAAACTGACTGCTTATTGGTGGCAAATGTTCTTTTTCAGGTATCAAATAATTACCTTGTCAAGTTTTCATAGCTTTTCTTCTTTGAGTGTAATACAAGAAGGTCAGACTCTCCTGCTGTACATCCCTGCTGTAATTGCTCTATTACTGTTTTGAATAAGAGGTGTAGCTCTGTTTCTTGGCATAACATGCACATTAAACCTTACCTTTGCAGAGAAGTTTTGCTTTGTTTGCTGAGCTATGGGTCAGTAAACACAAAATTATGTCTATTTATACAGCTTCCTGCATTTATGATTTTGTTTATTCCATATTGCTTGAACTCATCATCAAAATGGAACATGTGGTAGCAACCCAGGAAATAATATGCTGCAAGTACTTCTTTTTCCACTTTTTTTTTCTTGTTATGATGCAGTTATTTGTTTTCATTTAAGTGATACTTAGTTTTGCTAGTGCCAAGTTGAATAATGGAAAGGGAAAACCCTGGAAGGAAGCGAACAGCGTTTGCAGAACACTAATCCCAGCACTGGAGCAGGACTGGATGTGGTGTGAGTTACTAGCCCATCTCCTGCAGCCCAGCCCTGAGTGTCTGCCTGATGAAAGCTTGTTGCTGTGTGGTAGAAGGTACCCATGGACAGCTTTGTGCTCCAAGTAGCTCTGGAGCTCTGGGTCTGAGGGACTTCAGCAGCTGAGGAGTTATCAGTGCTCAAAGCATGGAGCTGCTTTTCCTCACCTGGCAGAAACTAGCGGGCAGCAGCAGCTCACTCAAACCCCTCTGTGCCAAAGCCTGTCTGTGCGCAGACCAGACTCAGTCTCCCAGGACAGCAGTTTCAGGATGGTATGGCACCATGAAAGCCAGAAGCAGCCAGTGGCCCCTTGGCTTGTTTTAAGAGCCCGTGCTCCAGAGAGTACTCGTGAAGTGGGATAACCACTGGCAGGAGAAGCTACAAGTTCTTTGGTGACGTTTTGTGTGGGGACTGGAACATCTCTCACAAGTGAAGACTGAGAGAGTTGGATCTTTATGGTCTGCAAAAGAGAAGACTTGGGGGGGAGGTGTCTCATAGCTGCTTGTAAATATTTATAAGGGTGGGTGTCGAGAGGATGGGACCAGGCTTTTTTTTAAGTTGGGCTCAGTGACAGGACAAGGGGTTACAGGCATGAACTTGAACCTAAGAAGTTCTATCTAAACATGAGGAGAAACTTCTTTAAGGGTGACAGAGCACTGAAACAGGCTGCCCACAGAGGTGATGAAGTCTCCATCTCTGGACGCGTTCAAAACATGCTTGGACATGTTCCTGTGTGACCTTCTTTAGGTGAACCTGCCTAGGCAATGGGGTTGGATTCAATGATCTTTAGAGGTCTCTTCCAACCCCTACCATTCTGTAGTTCTGTGAAACCTCGATGCCCTGTGCTGTGTCTCCTAACCTTAGTGATAGTCCTTTTCCTGCTCTAGTGAAATGCCTCCCAAGTATTGCATGTAGTGTCTTCAGCTCTCTGAGGTTCTTTCTCACCTTTGTGTACCTCTGTGTAGAAGAATCCTGATGGCTCATGACGATTTCTGCACCTTACAAGTTCAGAATTTGCACTGGGAGAGACAGGATTAACATATAGGAAACAGATCTCTGCTTCTGTTTCCTTTACTTCAAGTCTGACAGCTCCTTAGCTATTCCAGACCTGTACTATGGAATTTTATAGTCAAAGGTGTTCTTTTAATATCAGCAGTAGATAAACAAGGATCATTAGTATGGTGTCACCGTCCTGCTCTCAGTTGGTGATTTTCTTCCTTCTGCCTAGGTGGCTTTCTTGCAGATGGTGTTCAAGATTTTCCTGGACTCTGCAACATAAAGATATATTAATTAACTGTATGTATTTGAAATTTGGGATCCAGATGCTGTGTGTGTGACCTTACTTGAAGCTTTCATTCATCTGGGATATGTTTTCAGTTGTCGAAATCAGTCTGAGGGTCATTTCTAGGAGGCAGTATGGCTGTGTGTTGCTGTTAACCTACACCAAAGTTGAATTTGTCCTCTGACCTAAGGCTGAAGAGCTGCACAGTGAAAGGATAACAGCTTCTGTAATAGTACCCTGTTTTGAAGACTTGGTTTTTGGTATCTGGCCAGGTGGATAGCTCCTCTTGTCATGCCTACAACTGGACCCAGATGGTTTAGATTACTGCCAATGAGGTAGAACATTTTGTTCCTAGCTTGGGAGTTCAAATCCAGATTAAAACTCCAGACCAAAATAAATTGTCAGTTCCCTCTCAGCTTGAAGTGCTTCCGCCTGAGGACCTGTTGGCATCCTTGGCATTTGTTTGGCAGGTGACAAAAATATAACACCCTGCCTATTCTCAGAAGTCTTAACTTTTACTGCTGTGATTGTACTGATGTGGGTAAAGTAGGAAAACAAACACAACAGCAGCACTATTACTATCGACGTAGGAGTAATCATTCCAAATCAGAGCAGTACTAGCAGAAATGTCATTCAAACTAGACCTTTTGCCAACAATGACAACTAAGCAGAGAGCATCAGACTTCCTGGAATAGTTGTACTGGTAATACTTTACAGTGTAGTTAAGTGTAAGTTTGCATGTGACCCTCTCCTTCATCCATCTATGGAATTATTCCAATTAAAATTGATCCACACAGCTCGAGTTTCAAATGCTTGTGATACAGTACTTACAAAGTGGTTGCTGAAATTTATTTGATGGTTTCATTTAGTAAGTATTGAGAAATGTCTGTGCTCATGGAAAATTCTTTGAGCTGGAAATGAAGCCAAACTGCTGAAATGACTGATAAATTCTGCCAGTTTTTATTAAAATATTAAACCTGGGAAACCTCCTTGTGCAGTTATAGAATCACAGAATGGTGGACTCCACTACCTCGCGGATGGAGACTCCAGGAGCTCTCTGGGCAGCCTGGTCCAGTGCTCTGTCACCATTGAAGAAGTTCTTCCTCATGTTTAGATGGAACTTCTTGTGTTCAAATTTGTGCCTATTACCCCTTGTCCTGTCACTGGGCACCACTGAAAAAAGCCTGGTCCCATCCTCCTGACACCCACCCTGTAAGTGTTTATAGGCATTTATGAGACCTCTCTCAGTCTTTTTGCTAGACTAAAAATATCCATTTCTCTCAGTCTTCCAGCATAAAAGAGATGTTCCACTCCTCTAATCATCTTTCCAGCCCTTTTCTGTACCCTTTCCAGCAAGCCCCTGTGCTTCTTGAGCCACAGAGCTGAGAACTGGACAGAGTGGCCTCACTGGGGCAGAGTAGAAGAGGAAGACAATGTCCTCAACATGCTGGCCACACTCTCCTTTGATGCACCCCACAATGCCAGTGACTTTCTTGGCCACAAGAGCACATTGCTGGCTCATGGTCATCTTATTGTCCAGCGGGACTCTCAGGTACTTTTCTCTAGAGCTGCTCTCTGACAGATCAGTCCCCAACCTGTACTGATACATACTGTGCAGTTCCAGTCTGTGGCATGGGGGGCTAGTTTCTGTGAGAGCTGGGTGACAAATTTAGTGCTGTGGTTAATGGATCTAAAATTTACCTTTGTTCTGTCATACTATCTTAGTCATCAGAAACCCTGTTCCCTTTTTCTTTCAGTTTCTTCAAATAATTAAATGGGTCAGGTCTCTACAGGGTGCTGGGTGCATGGCTGCTATAAATATTGCAGTGTGCAGCCCAGAACTTCCATCCATCACTGGCCTCTCATGGGAGGAAGCCAAACTGCTTGGCTATTTGTCAAAGACAGGATTTCTCTTAAGTAACCTGAAGCAATCTGGTGTGTTGCTCTTGTAAATCAAGGTGCACTCTACATTTAGCTCTCATAAATTCACTGAAAAACCTAACCCTGTGTGTCAGTGTGAAGATTTAATTTCAGCTCAGTGGTCCTGGGCTGCGCTTTGGGTCAGAGAACATAGAATCATAGGATCACAGAATGGTCCAGGCTGGAAGGGACTTCCAAAGGTCATCTAGTCCAACTTCTCCACAGGCAGTGGGGACATCCCCAATTAGATCAGGTTGCCCAGGGCTCTCACCTTGAATATCTCCAGGGAAAAGGGGCTTCAACCACCTCCCTGGGCAACTTGTTCCAGTGTTCCACCACCCTCATAGTGAAGAACCTATTACTAACATCCAGTCTAAATCTGCTCTTCTCTAGTTCGAAGCCATTGCCCCTCATTGTGTCACTGCAGGCCTTTGTAAACATGCCATCCCAGAGCTGAATTTGGTGTTATGTTGTGAGAAATTCTGCATGGCCACCACACAGCATCTCAAAATTCTAGCACGATAATGCTGGCTGTGTTCAGCAAGTAGTGTGAGCTTGGGCCTGGAAAAGAAAACTGTGAGCCAGCCCAGTCTTACCATTTATACACTGGGATTATAAACAAGTAAATTAGGTAGTGATAGCTCTAGGTTACTCTCTCAGAGAGAGAACTGGGACATAATGTTCTGTGTCGTGTATTACCTACCTTCTCAAACAAAACTTTTGTGTAGATGTTGCATTCTTAACTTCTTTGTCCACAGAGAGCAAATGGAAAGAGTGACCTCAGTGTTTACATCAAACCAGTTGACAAGTGTGTCCCACATACTCATGACTGAACTAGGTTATTTGCTTACCTGATGAGCAAAAGGGTAGTATGTCTGAGCTGCTTCCTTCTAGAGTGTAGAACCAAACTGAAAAGCTGAAACTGAACAAATACATGTTTAATTCATAGAGTCATAGAAGGGTAGGGGTTGGAAGGGACCTCTGGAGATCACTGAGTCCAACCTCCCTGCCAAAGCAGAATCACCCACAGCAGGTCACGCAGGAACACATCCAGATGCATTTTGAAAGTCTCTAGAGGAGACTCCACAACCTTTTTGGGCAGCCTGTTCCAATACTCTGTCCTTACCATAAAGAAGTTTTTCCTCATGTTGAGGTGGAACTTCCTTGAGGTGTTCCAGTGTGTACCCATTGCACCTCGTCCTATCAGACGAGACCATTGTAAAGAGCCTGGCATCTTCTTCTTGACACCTCCCCTTCAGATATTTATAAACATTAATAAGATCTCCTTTCAGTCTCCCCTTTTCCAGACTCAACAGCCCCAGGTCTGTCAGCCTTTCCTCATCAGAGAGCTGTTGCAGTCCCTTATCATCCTCGCGGCCATCCACTGGACATTCTGTAGGATATTGCTGTAGTACATTCTTGAATTGGGGAGCCCAGCACTGGGTGAATACTTCAGATGTTGTCTCACCAGGGCAGAGTAGAGGGGAAGAAGAACCTCCCTTGACCTGCTGGCTATGCTCTTCTTAATGCACCCCATGATACCATTGGCCTTCTTGGCCATCAGGGCACATTGGTATCCCATGGATAACTTATTATTCATCAGGACTCTAATGTCCTTCTCCATGGAGCTGCTTTTTTGCAGGTTAACCCCTAATCTGTACTGGTGCAGGTTAGTATTCCTTTCTAGAGAAAGTGGTACTGTTATTAGATAGGTATTGGATATCAAACTACAGCCAAAATGGTGAATCTCTTTTTGGTATGGGTAGTAAAAGAGGTGGGGTGGAGCTTCTCCTCTGCTGATGACAGACCAGTGAAACATAGGAGTGTGATTATGAAATCCTGAGATCTGCTCTCTGTGTGATCCATGTCCTTGTCACTTACTGTGCAACACTTGAATGCAGCAGAAGCTTTTTAGCTGCAGCCATGATGTAGTGAATTAGCTATAACCATGACTGCTGGATTGCCATTGGTCCCACAGGGACTTTCTGCTTCCTTATGCCAATTAATTTTATAACTGTTTAAACAGGATTTGACAATTTAGAAGTTACTCTGAACCAGCATAAAGTGGAAGTACAAATTTTGAATTTGAAGTAGTATAAAAAATCAGGACTAGAACACATTTGGAGAAATCAGTTTTTAACATTGATGAATGATGATTGTGGATCAGGACACCATCTGAATTTTGGCCTTTGTGGCATTTGTTTGTTACATTTTGCATTGCCATTTAAACCCCAAGATTTCACAGCAGAATGTATTCCTCTTAGCTGTAAAACCATTCAAATTCTTCTACAGTATAGGATAAAACTGAAGAGAACAGCAAGTGGGTTCTTCTTTCTGCTGGTGGGCATTAAAACACCCAATTTTGTTCTGTAAAACCCTTTTCTAACTGAATATATTTTATTCATGTTAAATATATTGTACCTTGTAGGGAAGCCAGTATTCCAGGCTCTAAAGCTGAAATGTGCTGGTGATTAATTAAAAAACATACATTTGCCATGCTTGCTTGAGGTAATAAAAGCAGGATAACGTATCAACACACACTGGATTGATCACAGTTTTGGCCTGCAATAAACTTCTGTCATTTATTAATTGGTAGTAGCAAGCAGTAACAAGACTTACTTCACAGCTGCTGGGAAGGTCAATGAGGTAGGTCCTGGCAGAGGGGGCATGAGGTGGTGGGGCTGTTTTCTTCCCTTTGTCATCATTATTTCTAACACTGAAGGAGATTTGGGTCATGCTCTTTTTTCCCCTCTAACAGGAGGCTCTTGAACCCTGAACAGTTAGTCTCTGCTGTGAAGTGACTATTGTGTGCTGGAGCTGAGAGGAGCTCTCTCCAGCTTGTGGTGGCATAAGTAATGGCAGAATTTGCCCTGACCTGGTCTTGTAGTACTGGGGATTAATGTCAATAACTTTCTCTTAGAGTCAAGCAACTTTACAAAAATAAACAGCAGTATCCCAGAATTTCTCTTGTCCTTGACTCCACTGAAAATGTTTTTCTTTAAGTTTCCTTGCCCTGCTCTTCTCAAGCATGCTGTCTTTAATTTAAAAATAAAAAAGGAAGCAGCAGCATGCCCTTTCCTCTGTTCTTCAGTGTCACAGTTTTGTTTCAGCTCTTCTCTCTCATAAAATGTATCTTTTTCTCCAGGAACTGTTTACTTCTCTGGGAAATGGAAGATTTGTTTAGTGTGGTCTAACAACAGAAATCCCCCTGTGAAGCACTTTCTGTAAATTTGCTACTGATTGTCAGTTTAGCATTTAAGATATGGAGAAAAAAAAAAACAGTAAAGGTTTTGAATAGATAGGGAGTTATAAATTCTGTTTAAGTGTTGGTAAGAGCTAGCATCCGTGCATTAGTGCAATTCACCTTTTCTGTGCTTTCTTGAGTAGCTCTTGTCAGTAACCAACTAATTTTGGTCTGAGCTGAGCACTGCTTCATTAGAGATTGAGTTCATGATGCTGCATTTAGGTGCTGCATTAGCTGAGCACCCATTTATGTCCTACACCCTTTGCAAGATGAATGTAGATTTAATAACAATGCTGAAGTTGTCTGCTGAAATGTCAGTATGTAGCTGTGTCTTTACCCCTCTCCATCCTTGAGATAGAAGTACCAGTAATTTGTGGTTGGGGCCCACTACATCTTAAGACTGGTTTAAAAATAGCAAACTTTATCTCCTGGCTTTTATCTCAGTGCTTTTAGAGCTGAATGTGACACCAAGTTCCTGTGTGACAATAGCAATCAACCTGTTTGGTTACGTGCTTGAAAGGAGAGATGAGTTGTAGATGAGGAGTGAGGCAAAGCAGCCTTTATTAGCAGTGTGAATTGCTGTCAGTGGTAGCAGTCCAGCTCAGTTATAAATATACCATGGTCACTTCAATTTGCAGCCTCTAACCCACTCAAGCTATTTCTTACAGTATGAGTTTTCCTTCACAAGGATGTACTGATATGAAGAAGAGACTTTCATCATGTGTTACTTAAGCATTTAAAAATATTTACCAAATATTTGTTGCTAAAGGGGTAGTTGATTGCATATATATATATATATATATATATATATATAGGTATATCCCTTAATATATGTGCAGCTATACCCCTTAATCACAGAATGCCAGGTTGGAAGGAACTGAAAGGATCATCTGGTCCAACCTTTCTAGGTAATAGTAAAGTTGAAATGAGATGGCGCAGCACTGAGTCTGAAAACTGTCCAGTATAGGGGAATCCACTGCTTCCCTTGGGAGATGATTCCAATGTCTAACTGTTCTCATGGTGAAAAATGTCCTTCTGGAGCCCAGTTAGAATCTCCCCAGGAGTGACTTGTACCTATCACCCTGTCTTTGCCGTGTGACCACTCGTAAGCAGAGTCTCCATCTTCCTGGTAGCCACTCGTAATGTACTGGTACATGGTAATAAGGTCTTCCCTATGCTTTCTCTTCTCAAGGGCAAGCAAACCCATTTCTCTCAGCCTTTCCTCGTATATCACAGAATCACAGAATGCCAGGTTGGAAGTGACCCCAAGGATCATCTGGTCCAACCATTCTAGGTAATGGTGGAGTTGAAATGAGCTGGCCCAGCACCCTGTCAAAATGACTCTTCAAACTGTCCGACGTGGAAGAGTCCACTGCTTTCCCTAGGAGATGATTCCATAGAGTCATATAATGGTCTGGGTCAGAAAGGACCTCCAAAGGTCATCCAGTCCAAGCCCTTCTGCAGTCAGTGCACTGTTTTGTACAGTGGCACTTGGCATGTCAGAGGTTTATGGCACAATGGATAGTACTGTGCAAACATCTGTTAAATGTCCAGAGAAGGGCCATGAGGATGATCAGAGGGCTGGAGCACCTCTCCTATGGGGGCAGGCTGAGAGAGTTGCAGTTGTCCAGTTTGGAGAAGAGAAGGCTTTGAGGAGACCGTATTGTGGCCTTCCAGTATCTGAAGGGGACCTAAAAGAAAGCTGGTTGAGGGAGTTTTTAGGGTGTCAGGTAGTGATAGGATTAAGGGGAATGGATCCAAGCTAGAGGAGGGGAGATTTAGATTAGATGTTAGGAAGAAGTTTTTCACCATAAGGGTAGTGAGACCCTGGAACAGGTTGCCCAGGAAGGTTGTGGAAGGCTGGATGTTTTTAAGGCCAGGCTGGATATGGCTCTGGGCAACCTGATCTAGTGGAAAGTGTCCCTGCCTGTGGCAGGGGGTTTGGAACTAGATTAACAGACATTGGGGTTACCTAGCATCTCAGAAGATAGAATCATAGAATTGTTTCAGTTGGAAAAGACCTCCAAGATCATTAAGTCCAACCATCAACCTAAGACCACCATGGCCATTAACCTGTATCGCACAGTGCCATGTCCACACGTTTCTTGAAGACCCCCAGGGCCAGTGACTCCACTCCCTCCCTGAGCAACCTATTTCAATTTCTGACCACTCGTTCAGGATATTTTAATACTCAACCAAGCCTCCCCTGGTACAATTCCAGGTAATTTCCTCTCATTCTGTTACCTGATACGAAGGAGAAGAGACTGACTCCCACCTCACTCCAATCTCCTTTCAGGGATTTGTAGAGAGCAATGAAGTCTCTCCTTAGCTGCTTCTTCTCTGGACTAAACAATCTGAGTTCCTTCAGCTGCTCCTCATGAGACTTGTTCTCGATGTTGTAACTCATGTCATGTCATTTTTAGTCCTGGTTCTGTCTTGCAGCGGAGTGCTACCGTGTGAAGCAACAACAGAGAAGGAAAAAGGCAAGTGGAATGGCCCTGGATAAAAAAATCTTGGCAAAAAGGTTATTTCAAGTGTAAAAACTTTTGCAGAATATTGTCACCTTGGGAGATGCTTTGAAAACACAGAAGAGCCTTTGAAGGAGTGGCAGGATACCCAGAGGAGCCCCAGTGCTCCAAGCACAAGATAAGCATATAGAGCAAAACTTTTTGCCTTTGATATAAAACGTAGAAGTGGTAAAGCCACTTTTGGGATGCTATCTGTTTTTTTTCTGCATTCTTAAAGCATTGACTGTCACAGGCTAAATGAACTACAGTTAATTCAATCAAGTACTGACTGGCATTCTTGCTGTGATATTATTTACATTGCACAGCTGAGGAGCCATTCCTTGAAGTCATTACTGACATGGGCAAGTTAGGAAAGTTGAGGCTATGAGCAAGTGCCCCTAGAAAATGTCTGGAGTCTAATTTAGGTTTTATTTTTCTGTTCTTCGTTTTGTTTTGTTTGTTTGTTGATTTGGTTATTCTTAACAGGATAAGTAAACTTCTCCCAAACTGTGGAAAAAAATTCATTTTGTGCCACTGAACCTGCTTGAAGAAAATTTCATTGATCCACCTTCTGTTGGAATTGTATTTGTTACTCTAAATAGTGTCTGTTTATCTGCTATGCGTGGTTGTTATGGAGCTGTGTAGCTGAGTGATTGGAGGGCCCTGTCTAGTTTTCCCAGCGGCCATTTGTTGCTGCTAAAAATGACAATGCAACTGTCAGATGGTCACAGTGACTTTTTTGTGGGTGCTGAGCTCTAGGATTCTTTCTGGTGCCCAGGACTTGACTTGAGCTGCTCTTCTTGCAGGATCCTCCACATCTGTGTGAGAGGATAAAATGGTGATTGCAAAGCCTTCACTTCAGGCTGTCAGCCAAACACTGACAATCTGGATTAACCCAGTGTGATCACACTGATACACCCAGACAGCCCAAATCGAGTGCTAGTGTATAAACATCAACGTTCTCATCTTCTTCAAATCTGGAAATCATCCTGCTTTCAACAGTGCATGTGGTAGACTCGATAATGGGCTCTATGGTTACTGAGGAGTAATAGATAAAACTCTCTAAAATGCACAGATCCGTTCAAATAAACTAGAAGAACTCCTTTAAAAGCCTCAAATGGCTTCTCCAATTCACTGAAAAAACTATCAGAACTATCAGCAAATCCACAGTCTTGTCACTGGTGACTTATAGGACTGTTACCTGCTTGCAGGATGAAGCCTTTCAGTGCAAACTCAACAGCAATATAAAAACAGTAAAACGTTAAACCTGTGTGATTCCTTCAATTGCAAATCAAATCCCAAATATTGCAAACTTGAAACCAAACAATGGAGCAGTGTTTTGTAAGCTATTGGAAGCACTGTGTGTGACAGTGGAAGAGCACAACTGATGAGAAAATGAGAACTAGATGTTGAACATCAGAACTAATCTGCCTGAATGTGGACAGCTGTGCTCCTTGTGGTTTCTGGAGTGCAAGAGGTGCTCCTGCCTCTCATCTCTGCTCATTTTAACATGGCCACCTAAAACCAGTCAGGTGAATCTTGCTCTGGAAGTGCTTCTTCATTTTTTGCCATGATTTTCATGAGGAGTTTAGATGAATTCCATGTGGGCAGAGTGGGCATGTGTTATAGCAGTTCACAACTGGTTCCATTTCTTCCACTACCTTGTATTTACTCAACCCCTCATGTCTAGCTGTTGGGAAGATTGTTTAACCTTGTGGTTGCTGCACACAAGTGGGACTTGACAAAAGACTTTGTTTTATCCTTTTGGATAAAATGAAATCCAAAGGCATATATTTTGCAAAGAATTTGGATGTCACATTTGACTTTGCATGGTTTCTAGAGGAAATTTCACTGTGATGGTGAGAGAATCTTTCAGAAACCATTGCAAACTACTTCTGCTGGCTTGAGAAAGAGCCTTTAGAACTTTCTAAATGAGGTTGCCGTGTTCTTACAGGATACCCAATATCCTAAATAACAGTGATGGATAAATTTGTTATCATGCATGTTACAGAATTCCTGTTGACTTCAGGATCTCTCAACCAAGTATTGGCAATCCTTTCTTATTGCCACCACCTGTTGCTGATGCCCTTCAGAGATGATTGGTTATGTATATGAAACAGCTGAAAACAATGAAAACTTAGGTCAGGCAGTCCAGAACTCTTTTGCAGGAGAAGTGTTATACTGTGTGTTAATCCCCTTGATTTCACAAGGTTCATTTTCTGCTGAGGTTTTAATGTGAGGTTCACATCTTGGGAGGATTGAAGCTTTGGCTATCAACTCCACCTGCAAGTCTCATCAAGAGAAGCAGATTAGGTTCTGGTGGAGGCAACTAAATAAGACACAGGTGCAATGAGAAAGAAGCCAGGAACACTGAGTCATAACACTCAGGCCTGAGCCTGGCTGTGCCAGTCTTCAGGGAGTGTTGGAGCTTGTGTGGATCTTTTTGCTGAGCCTTCAGAGTAATTATAGCGTGCTAATGAGAAAGTGTGAAATCCTTGCCCGGGGCCGTGGGGACGCAGCAGACTGGATTTCATGTGTGGTAAGGTCTGGCACAGCTTTAGATCTCTGTGCTATTTCACATTTCTCCACCAGTGTTTGAATTAATCCTTTCCTGTTGGTGCTTTGTTCTGTCATTTCCCTGCCGAGGGCTGCCTGTGTTTCTCGCTGCTTCTATTCTTTCGTGATCCTCGTCACTATAGTGAGTGAGTGCCTCTGACTTCAGATTTGGTTCCCATCTGCGTATTTAAAAGTAAAACGATTTCTAATGGTAATTGGGGTGAGGGAAAAATGAGAGAAAGAGAGTTTAAAAATTCATATTGAATATTTATAAGCATCCTCAGTGCCTTTGGTGAAACTGGGATGAAAAGGTTTCTAAAAGGTTTCTAATTTCTTCTGGGAGGCACTTTATTGTGCTTCAGCTACAATGGCAGCTGAAGGAGTGAGGCCTGTGGGGCCTGTGAAGGCTCAAAATACATTTACTGGTGCCAGGTTTAGGTTGTGTTTTCTGTTGGTGTAATTACTGCGCAGTAATGGGATGAAGGAGCTCACCTGGGCAGATTTTTGGCTCCTTTTAAAGTCAGGAGCTGTGCTTGGGCATTGTGAGGGAGAGATGCTTACTTTTTAAAAAAACAAAGCAGACCCAACAAAAAACTGCAACTTCGTAATGATTTTTTTTTTTTTTAATAGTTTAAGGAATGGGTATATATTTTTCTTTCAGGTTTCTGTAACAGCAGTGTTTATATGAACCCTCTCATTGAATACCCATCTCTGGAGGTGTTTCAAAGAGGGCAGAGATGTGATGCTGAGGGACATGGTTTAGCACCAGACTTGGTAGAGTTAGAGAATGGTTGAACTCCATGATCTTAAAAGTGTTTTCCAACTGAAGTGATTCTATGACAGTTTTACAAAGGCAGGCAAGGAGCCCTGAGGATGGTCTTTGTCACCCTGTCTGGATGAGTGTTTTCTGTCAAGCTTATTCTTTGACACATCCATTTACTTGGACTTTGTTGACAAAGAAAGCAACCCTGGGGTAACTTGTAATAAATCACCCTTCGCTTGGATTTATAAATGGTTTTGCTCAAAAGTAAGTTGCTGTCAACTATTGTCTCCATTGGTAACTTAGGAGGGGAACCTTAATAGGTTCAAGTGATTTGGTTTTGGAATGTTACAGTATCAGGAAGAAATCACTGGAAATGATGCACAGAAGCTATCAGTGTACTGTAGGGATGCCACCTTAGGTGATACAGTACGGAAGGCTTGCATAGGAAGACTGGGTAGAGATCAGTCCCGTTCAAATAGAAGGAAACCTTTCCATCTATTCTTAAGCTTCACATTCTTGTGTGATGGATGTAGTTAGAGCCCTCAAGCAAACCAGTGAAATTTCATGTTAAAGATAAATCCATAAAATTTAATGTGAACAATAAGCCTGAGAACTGAAATTCCTCTTTGTTTTTGCATTGTCTGTGTCACCCCTTAAAACTAGTGACAGGTTGTGAATGCTGGACTTCTCACTGAGAGCTAGGTAATGCACTCATGCACTGGTAGCTTTATTGAACATATGTTTTAAACAAATTTTTTTTTTTTTGGTATTTGTTTCAGCTTTATAGTACCATGGCTACAGACAACCCCTCTGGTCAGATGCTGCTGATGTTTTATAGTTGTATTCTGTGTTAGCTCTGATCAAGGTGGCCCCAGTGCTGCTATTTTAGAGTGAGGAACAGAATCTGAATTTAGTCTTTTCTTTAAACCCCTGCACCACTTGACAGCTGATGTTCATGTCTTTTTCATTTAGACAGGCGAAACTACATCTTGGTGCCACTGCACATGCTGTCCAAGGTGAGACAACAAAAAAAGAGCAGTTTTATTTCCTCTATCAAGTAGACAAACTGGGATGTGAGCCATCAGCTCCGAGGGAGCTGTGTGTGCTGCCCTCTCCTAGATCAGGTGCCCACGGGGAGCAGGCTCACTTATGTCTGATTTTTTCTTCTTGGAGCAGATCAGTAGTTGAGGGCTCAGAAGTGGACCACGTCTCTCTCTTTAATTTTTTTTATTTTCTCCCATCTTCCTTCTCCCTTTCAGTATTGAGGAATGACTGTCTAGAAGTGGACTTTAGGAAGAAGTTCTTCAGTGTGAGGGTAGTGAGACTCTGGAGTAGGTTGCCCAGGGAGGTTGTGAATGCCTCTTCCCTGGGGGTGCCCAAGGCCAGGTTGGAAGAGGCCTTGAGCATCCAAGTTTAGTTGAGAGGCATCCCTGCCCACCTATGGCAAGGAGGTTGGAGTAGATGAGCTCTAAGGTACTTTCCAACCTTTTTATGATTCTGTGGTCGGAAGGGAGAACTGTAGATGCCTATTTACAGCCTTTCTTCTTGGGAGTGGCACGTAGGGCAGTACAGGGTGAATTTCTTGTTCTTTTTTTCTTGCTGTGGAAAGGTTTTCAGATGTAAGGAGGAGAGTATAGAAAGGCTAGAAATCGTGAATTTAATGTACTTATTTTTACTTCAATAATAATTACACCGTAGTAGAGCAGTAGTCTGAGAACAGCCAAGATACCTTAGAGCTGGAGGTATCAGTGCTAAAGACTGCATGATATGAAGCATTTCCTGCTTCCTTCTACAGCAACTGGTACATCTTATCCTTGTCTTTCTAGATCATAGAATCATAGAATTGTTTGGTTTGGAGGGACCTTAAAGATCTTTTAGCTCAACCACTCCTGCCATGGGCAGGGACACAACCTACTAGACCAGGCTGCTCAGGGTCCTGTCCAGCCTGGCACTGAACACCTCCAGGGAGGGAGCATCCACAACCTCCTTGGGCAACCTGTTTCAGTGTCTCACCACCCTTACTGGAAAGAATTTCTTCCTATTATCCAGTCTAAATCTCCCCTCTTCCAGCTTAAAGCCATTGCCCCTCATCCTATCACTTGTAAAAATGTGTTACATGTTTCCAGATATCTTCAAATTTGACGAGACTCTTCCTTAATGGAAGAACATCAAGATCAATATTTGACTTGTAACTTTTTTTGTAGGCCCCCTTCAGGTGTTGGAAGGCTGCTCTAAGATCTCCCTGGAGCCTTCTCTTCTCCGAGCTGAACAGCCCTAATTCTCTCAGCCTGTCCTCATAGGGGGAAGGTGCTCTAGCCCTCTGATCATCTTCATGACCCTTCTATGGACCCACTCCAACAGTTAAAGAGGTTTTCTTTCCTCCATTTAGTTGAACACTGAATTTTTACAAGTTGTGTTCTGGTCCACATCCTTTTCAGGAAGGAGCTTAAGCAGGATTTCAACTTTGCCTTAGCTTTTTAATAACCACAAGGAGGCTGCAAATCTGAAGAAAAGGAGTAGCCAAGTGGAAATTTAAGGTTTTGCTCTACTTGCTGTGTTCTATTTGTGATTCTAGTTTGGTTTCTATGTATTTTTCCTCCATTAATTTTATACAAATACTGCAAGTAACAAAGTGCCTACAATTCCTGAGATTCTCAGAGTCCTACTTTGTGTTGGACCATATTCATACATGAAGGCAATAGCAAACCCTTTTCTAAGTAAGTAATCCCTTTCACTTGACTATGCAGGTGCTTGCCAGTAATCAGCTATCTTGCATAACTGCTGATTTTTCTCGGAGGGCAGGAAACTTTGCTTCCATCTTACAGAAAGACACTGAGCCACCAGGTTCAGGGCTTTATTCCTCCCTGTCATGTGCAGAGCCTGCTACCGAAACAGGAATTCTACTCCAATGTGATCCCATGTTTACAATGAGAATATTACAGAGTAGCTGCTGCTGCTGACAGTTTGGCATGCACTGTTTGTTTTGCAGTTTGCTCTTTTCTCCAGCTCCACATCAGAGGAGACCTCCTGGAGAAGCTGGTGTCTGACTTTCTCCTGTGTGTGCTTTCATCAGTTTTGAGGATTTACTGTAGAGTTTAGATTCTTCCTGCAAATTGCTTGATTTCTGCTATTAGTTATTCACCATCCATGGTGTTTGTTCATCTCATATTCTACATATTGGCTCGTTTAGCTGCCTTGCTCTCTGTCCCCCTCAGTTTCTTTGAAAGAGTATGAAAACCATGCAAGCTGTAAACCATGAGTTCCTCAAAGATTAGTGGGATCTCTGTGGAAAGAGGGGAATAGTCTAAGACAAACTTGGTCATGATTTTGGCTATAAATCCAATGGTGGTTTTTTTGTTTGGGTTTTTTTGCTAACTGTAATTACTTGTGGTCAGACTTCAATACACCAGCTTTAAAAGTTTACTAAATGCTATATTGCTTCATTCTGAGTTGCACTAGAAACTAACCCTACACAGACAACAAACAGTGAGCATTCGTAGATTCATAGAGTGGCCTGGATTGGAAGGGACTTTAAAAATCATCCAGGTCTGGCCCTCCTGGCATTGGTAGGTACACCTTCCACTAGACCAGGTTGCTCAGGGCCTTGTCGAGCCTGGCTTTGAACATCTTCAGGGAGGGGACATCCACAACCTCCCTGGGCGACCTTTTCCAGTGTTGTCCCACCCTCATCGTAAAGAATTTCTTCCTAATCTCCAGTGTACGTCTGCCCTGCTCTAGGTTAAATCCATTCCCTCACATCCTATCACTACAAGCCCTTGTAAAAATGTGTTGTATATGTAAAAATGCATTATGTATTTCCAGATATCTTCAAAGGTGCTGAGAATCTCCCTTGATGGAAGAACATCAAGCTCAATATTTGACTAGAATTACTTTTCAATGGTTGATGCTGAGATAAGAGAAGGGAAACAGCCTGATTTCACGGAGAGAATTAGAGGGGTAATTGAACCACAGAGCTTGTGATGGATGGTAATGGTCAGCACAGTGAGATGGATTTCAAGCTTCAGCTGATCTGGCTGTTTAGATTATTTTTTTGCCTGCATGTTTCGAGGCATAGAGTCATGTAAGTGATATTAGGAAGGGTTGTTCCCTGGACAGTCAGATGTACTGCCAGACTGTGGATTCTGGAAGTACCTGATTACCCAGTTTCTAAGGATGTCAGGTGTAGGCTGCTTTTTAAAAAAATAACCTGGAATTTGAACCTGAAGAGTTGTGGCTCGGAGGATGCATTCTGTGATTCTGTGGTAGCAAGCGCAGGAGACTCTAGTGGTCTCTGCCTTGAACTTTCATAGCCTCATTTTTCACATACATGGAGCTGGTGCAAACCATTCTGGTTGTTTGCCTAGAAGAGCTCTTCAGTTAGTCCAGCAAATCAGCTCCAAGAAACTATAATAATTTTGAGGAAACCTTCTTAACCTGGTATATAAACTCTTTCATGGCCATTCTGGAATATTTCTTTTATGCAGTTAGTTTACATGCAGCATAACCCAACCTCTGAAGTTGAAGCGTTCACAACATTAACATGTAAATTCTCAACAAGAGTCCATTTTCCTTCCAACTTTTACAAAGAGAAGCTTAGTTTAAAAATACAGCTACTTGCTTAGACTTCAGTGTTCAATGAGAGTCTCCCTATTGAGTTGGAATGAGGAAAAAGTTGTAGAATGAGAAGCATATGTAACTTTTTATTGGACTGTTGGAAGTGGGACGCTGTTCTCCTAACACCATGTCTTTTAGTCTTCTCAAAGCTAAATGTCAACTAGCCTTCCAGTCACTCTCTGCCAATACTGCCAAGAGAAGTGCATTTAGTAACAGACATACATCTTCCTTCCCTGGCATCTGCCTCAGGTGGGGCTGGAAAGCCCTTGGGAGATTTTTTGCTTGCTGCCTAAATGTCTTTAGACAGTAGAGCTGTACAAGACTGTTCCTACCCAGACACTGTAAGCTGTCTGTTCCCTTAATATCTTTTGTAAATCCCATTTCCTGGTGTTTAGAACAAATTCCAAATGTATTTTTCTGAAAGTGGAAATCACTCTGCTTTCTGCCTTACTGCTCATGGCCATCAGTTCAGGTGTGTTATATTGGCACAGAGAAGCATTTGTGTAATGCCTTATTGCTGGAGGATGGCTTGTGGTTGTTTGAAATGATTTGCAGCTCACTTTGTTCTTTTGTACTGCCTTTTTCCAGGAAATAGGTAATAATCTTGATTTCATTGGGGAAACCCTTCAGAAATATTGGCACTTTTGGCCTTAAAGATAAGGTGAAAGTAATACCAAATGTATAGAAGTGAAGTTACTTGTGCTGCTGGGCACACATCAAAAGTAACTTAGAAGTGACATTCTCAAGAGGGATTTGGCCCCTTTGGTGTAGCTTTTCACAAGTCTTGTAGATCCCTGAGTTACTTCACAGGTAAGAGTTTTCTATGTCATCCTTATTAGTAGCCTACAGCTCCATGATGGCTTTTTTATTTCTTTCTCTTCCTCAGCTCCCGTTTTTAGACAGTGGATACTTCTTCTATCACAATGGCATTGCCAAGGCCAGGAGAAGACGCAGTCTTCAACACAAGATTCATCTGGAAAAGGATTCCAGGGTAAGTGTTTCATTTTGTATGTGCCTCTATCACATGTTCTTTTTGTAAAACAGAATGTGTTTTTTTTTTTTTTTATGAGGCCAAGGTGATGCTCAGATCTGTTGTTATGGTTACATTTATTTCTTCCATGCTTGTTTCAAGCTTGTTGGTTACTTGTATGCACATCCCGGGTACACCCCACAGTCACATCCCCCCCTGACATGCATCCTGCTAGTCTGTGGGTAATCCAGCCCAGAAGACCTTGTGGTGTGAATAGTGCCATTTTTTTTCTGCTGTCACACTGGGACTTTTTCTGAGGGAATTGTGTAATCCCCAGGTGCTAAGAGAATAGATGCTGTCAAACTTTAGTATTTCTTCCTTGCAGCCTGCAAGAGTGGCTGGAAAGCTGCCTAGCAGAGGAAGACCTGGGGGCGTTGATTGATAGCCAGCTGAACGTGAACCAGCGTGTCCCCAGGTGGCCAAGAAGGCCTGTAGCAGGAACAGTGTGGCCAGCAGGACCAGGGCAGTGATTGTGCCCCTGTACTCAGCACTGGTGAAGGCACACCTTGAGTCCTGCATTCAGTTTTGAGGCCCTTACTATAAGAAAGGTATTGAGGTGCTGGAGTGGGTCCAGCGAAGGGCCACAAAGACAGTGAAGGGTCTGGAGAACAGGTCTGGTGAGGAATGGCTGAGGGAACTGGAATGGTTTAGTTTGGAGAAGAGAAGGCTGAGGGGAGACCTTCTCACCCTTTACAACACCCCTGAAAGGAGGCTATTGTGAGATACGTGTTGGGTCTCTTCTCCCTCGTAACAAGTGATAAGGGTAAGCGGCCTCAAGTCGCACCAGAGGAGGTTGAAGCTGGCTGTTAGAAGAAACTTCTTGACTGGAAGGGTTCTCAAAAACTTGAACAGGTTCCCCAGGGAGATGGTTTAATCCCCATCTCTGGAGGTGTTTCAAATGTGCAGGGAGTTGGTTCTGAAAGGCATGGTTTAGCAGCAGACTCAGTAGAGTTAGAAAATAGTTGGACTCTATCTCAAAGGCCTTTTTCAAATGATTCTATGATTCTATAATCTTGTGCTTGTTTTTCAGAAGCACAAACCCCTGAAAAAGGGGGGAAAGGCTTCTTTTGCAGAAGGCTTTGTCTTTTATTTCCTTCTGAGTCCTTACACCAGTGTAATAGTGGGTAGGAGTGAGACCAGGTAGCACAAAGTGTGTTTAAAGCTCAAAGAAAGCGGATAGATGAGGAATGATATGACAGCAAATAGATTATTTTTTAATCCTTCACTAGAATTTAAGCTCTCCACACTAGCAGAGAAGAGAGGGGAGCAATTTTGTTCTAGAGGGAATTTTATTGCCGAATATTATGTGGTATTGGAACACCTATGGAAAAGTGAGGAGGAAGAGAAGAAAAATAGGTTAACTAAAATCATAATTGTGGTTGTGACACCAGAGTAAGCAAGGTCTGATGAATTCCCAGTTGTAATTTCCCTACTCTGCAGAAGCTCAGGTGGTTCTAGGTGCAGGTCCAACCGGGATGCACATGACTGGTTACTGCTGTGGCTGGGAGCCACGTGAATGAACAACACAGGTTCTAGGTGCTGCCTGCCTCCATCACTTCATCCTGAGATGAGAGCAGGTTTCCTGAGCCTGCTGCTGGTCTTCCTTCTCCTCCCCCCTCTAAAGCTGGTACCAAGCACAGGTTGGGGGCTGTAAGAAAGAGACCCATTCAGCCTGCCTTGGATAGAAAGTCTCAGATTTCCCTTGTCTGGTTACCAAGCAAGCAAGGATCAGAAAGCAAATCACTGTTAAATTATTTACAATTAATGGATAGTAAGCAAATGTCCTGATAGAAGTGTCCTTCATTCCCCTGAACCACCCAATCCAGTTAAAAGCTGTTTCAAAACAAGTATGTTGCAAACTAGTTACTGCCTACAGTCATTCTGCAAGTGACTCTGTACTGGAAATCCATTTCTGTAAGCCTCTGAAAATTGTGCCAATATCAATGACATTTGTAGAAATCCCCCAGTTCTCATCACAGCCTTGTATTACATGGTTGATCAATCCCATACTAATTCCAGCCTGACTCTTGCACAGACTACCTCTAGACTGTCTGCAGTGCTATTAAGAACAGCTGAAATGAGTCTGTCTTTTTATTCAGAAATGTTCTCTTTTGCAGTCATCTGATCTTTGTGGTCCCCAGACTCTTAGCTGTCTTCTGTCACGTGCAGTGAAATCACATTTTTGCTGTTCATCTCCCGTTCTTCCTGGTGCTGCATACCAATGGCAGGGTCTCCTTCCCTCCCTCCTTTGACCTCAGGGAATAAACCCCTGTGTCTGAGTAACTAAGAATATCACCCATGTGAGGGAAAGGATGATCTTAGGTGTATTCTGGGGGATGGAAGAAACTTTTCATTTCCACATGTAACATGAGGCAGCAATCCAGCTGGACAAGGTCAATCCAGCATGACCATGTAACAAATCATTGAATTGTTTTGGTTGGAGAAGATCCTTTAAGATTATTGAGTGCAGCCATTATCTAACTCTACCAAACCAGCATATCCTTGTGAGGTCAGTAATAAACCTGGATGTGAATTTTCCAGCATGGTTGAAAAAGAAAGGAGCTAAATGGGGTAAAAAGAAGTGAGGAGAGTATGAGTGATGTGGAGATCAAAGAACCATGAGGATAAAGAAGTTTTTTAGTGATGGTGTGAAACACTTGACACAGGTTTCCCAGAGAGGTGGTAGATGCTCCATCCCTGGAAACATTCCGGGTCAGATTGGATGTGGCTCTGAGCAGCCTGATGCTAGATGATCTTTAAAGGCCTCTTCCAACCCAACCCATTCTATGATTCTGTGATTCTTTGACCTTCTCATCTTGTCCTCCTACTTAGCCTGTCCTGTTGGATGGCCCTTAAGCTCTTAGGATCCCATGTGTGTCAGTCGCAGTTTGAGAGCAATTGAAATCATTACTCTTATTTATTTTCTTTCTTTTTTATGTGGAGTTTGGAGAAGTCATTAAAATTCTTGTCATACTTGTGTATAAGGGGAAACATGAGTTCTGTTGACACTACTTAATTTCAGACTCCAAAAATAATTTCCCAATTTAATGGCAGCTTTCTAAACCATTTACATTCAATCTTACTTCACAACAAATGTCAGCACTGCCATGGTTAATATGTGAAAGCATGAAGCCAAGAATAAAATGTTTCTGTTGTCAGGCTTGCCAGGAAGCAAATTTCCACCACAAGGCCTTAGAAATCTCCCAGGAACCATTATGGTAAATGCTGCAGCTTCTTAGCCATACCCAAATATTGTGAGAAAGAGGGCTGCAGTTATTCTCTATACTTTTAAGGAGATTACAATTCCTAGCTAATTTTAAATATTAGTTGGAAAACAGCACAGATGTTCACTCAATTAATTAATGTTCTTTAATCAAGTAAGTCCCTTGGGAAACCATGTCAGTATTTTTGAGAGTCTGGAGAGCTAGAACACTATGCAAACAGGTTACTGCATCGATTTCCGTGCTCTGCATGGCTTTTAAAATGCTTGGGAAATCTTTGTCGTGTAAAATTTACTGTATGTGTTCACCAAAATAACTTGGAGAGAAGCTAAACGTATGCAGCAGTTGTGTGATGGACATGATCACTGTGGAAGGGGTGAGAATGGGATGTTATTAAGATGCCTTCCTAGAGACTCAGCAAGAACTGCTTCTTTCTTCTGAAGAACAGCCTCAGACATGATGGATTTGTCGTTATTTAATATATTAGTGTTGCTGAAGCCTAAAGCAGTGCTGGCAGCAGGTGAAGGCATGTGGAATAGTGACATATAGAGAGTGCTATTCAACTGTGAAGAAAGAAAATAGGTGTGCATGAGGCACGGTGGTATTTGCTGTCAGTAGAGTCCTCTCAGGAGTCCTCACTGTCAGGATGGCAAATGATAGAATCATAGAATTGTTTTGGTTGGAAAAGAACTCTAAGGTCATTGAGTCCAATTGTCAACCTAAGACCACCATGGCCATTAAACCGTGTCCCAAAGTGCCATGTGTGTGCATTTCTTGAATAACTCCAGGGATGGGGACTACACCACCTCCCTGGGCAGCCTGTTCCAGTGCCTGACCACTCTTTCAGGAAAGAAATTTTTCATAATATCTCAACTTAAACCTTCCCTGGCACAGTTTCATACCATTTCATCTCATTCTATCACCTGATACAAGGGGGAGAAGACCAACTCCCATCTCACTCCAACCTCCTTTCAGGGAGTTGGAAGGTCTCCTCTCAGCTTCCTTTTCTCCAAACTAAACAACCCCAGTTCCTTTAGCCACTCCTCGTAAGACTTGCTCTCCAGCCTCTTCACCAGCTTGGTTGCCCTTCTCTGGACATGCTCCAGCACTTCAATGTCTTTTTGTAGTGAGGGGCCCAAAACTGAATACATTGTTCAAGGTGCAGCCTCACCCATGGGCACAATCATATACAGGGGTATAATCACCTCCCTGGTCCTGCTGCCCACACTATTCCTGATGCAGGCCAGGATACTGTTGGCCTTTTTGGCCACCTGTGCACACTGCTGGCTCATCTTCAGGCAGCTGTCACCCATCATCCTTTTTTTGCTGGGTGGTTTCCAGCCTCTCTGCCTGAAGCGTGTAGCCTTGCATGGTGTTGCTGTGACCCAAGTGCAGCACCTGGCACTTGGCATTGTTAAGCCTCATGCAATTGACCTCGGGCTACTGATCCAGCCTGTCCAGATCCCTTTGTAGAGCCTTCCTACCCTCAAGCAGATCAACACTCCCACCCAATTTAGTGTTATCTGCAAACTCACTGAGGATGCACCCAGTGCCCTTGTCCAGGTCATTGATGAAGATATCAGAGAGAACTATGAATGCCACAGTGAATTGAACTGCTTCAAGCTGAGATTTTTTAGTTGTATAAATCACATTCTTTGAGGTACGAAAAAACCTTCCAGGAGAAGTTTGCTCAGAAACAACTCTTCTGCACTGGTTGCAAATTTCCATGATATCCAGGTGCCCTTGTATTTTGTTGTTTTACCATATGTACCTTTGGTGCTAAAATACATTTTTGGGTGAGGGGGAGAGGTCCCTTTTGCATTTTTACATGTTCAAGCTGGAATTTTTGAAGAGATAAAACACGTCAGCAAGAGACCTGGTGCCCTTCATGTGAAATTGCACTTTTGTCTGCCTTCATCTAATTGCTTCAGCTGATATTTCTCAGACCAAAAGGTCAACCATTAGTCTTGGTGTGGGAAACTGCACATAAGTAGCTGCGGTACTTTGCCCCCTGGGTGCAGGCAGGGAGGAAGTCCTTGCTGTGACTTTTGGACACAGGCAGCTGGGAGGAGAAAACAGCAAAGTGACAGCAGGGGCAAGCCCCCTCCCCCCCAGATAATATAAATCCAGTGAGGAGTCTGAGTACTCTGGAAGCAGACACCACCCTGAAGATGAGGAAAGAGTAAGTGGGACAGATTGGAACAAGAGCCCAAGGTCAGGTAATTCAGGCATGGAGCTGGCCCATGAACTGCAAAGGACATGGAGAAGCACAGAGATAGACTGAGAGGCTGGAAACAGGATGTCCACACTGACATCAAAGCATGACAATGCTTGAGAGGTGCAAGTCACAATGCAACCTTAGAGCAAGGTAACCTTTCCAGAGGTAACTTCCCTGCAAGAAAGGGAAAATACAGTTTATGTAAGAGCAAACTTTATCATTATCATGGAATGGAATGGTTTGGGTTGGAAGGGACCTTTAAAGTTCCACACCACTGCGCAGTCAGCAGGGACATCTTCAACTAGATCAGGTTGCTCAGAGCCCGATCTGACCTCATCTGGAGTATTTCCAGGTATGGGGTATCTACCACCTCTCTGGGCAACCTGTTCCAGTGTCTCACCACTCTCAGTGTAAAAAAACGTCTTTTGAGGAATAGCGTGTGTTTGTCATCCATGTGACTGCTTTGGAACAGTAAATCACAAACATGGAGTTACCTCATACTGTCTTGTTTGTTGGGTTTCCTGTCTCTGAAAGTAGAGTAGAGGCAGGATGGGAAGTGGAGGCCTTTCCCATGCCAACACAGCTAAAAGAAAACCATTTGGATTTTCAAAAGTGACTTAGATTCTAGCCTCATGTGGAGAGACTCAGCTGTATTATTAATACATGTTTTGGGAAGTAGCCATATAAGTAAAAGGAAGGAAAAAATACATGGTTGTTATATTACCTTTCAGAGCAATACTTCTGTCTGCTTGCTGTTACTGGGTATTTTCTGTAAGTAAATAGCCTTGCACTGAAGGAGCAAGAATTGAAACACAGTTTGTTCTCTCAAAGACTATTTTGCTTGCTTTCAAGTTTTTAGATAAAACCATTCTCCTCCCACACAGTCTCTCCTGTCAGACAGCTGACAAGATTAATCCCACTCAAGAGAGAGGCTTTAATATACAGGCAAGAGCTGAGTCCCATTGCTGGTATCTGTATGTGAGTGCATCTGTGTTGGTGTTGGGGGAATAAATACATATGTGTGGAGAGGGCAAGGTGAAATGAAATGTGCCACTGAGAGTGAGTTTGGCACTTGGATGATGGCTCCTTTGAAAATAAACATCCCAGTGATGGCAATTGTTACACTGAAGAAGGGGACTAGAAAGGGAGGCTTGGCTGCTACTCATGCTGGTGCAGGAGTCTGCCAAGGGCAGATGTGCAGCTTTTAAAGTGTGGTCTCTAGGTATCCATGGTTAACAGTGCTTCCAATCTGCTTGTGTCATGGGACAAAGGAAGAAAAGGGGGTTGTAAATGCAGAGAATCTTTCAATTAATTAAATAAAAATCTCCCTTATCCTTCCTCACTTCAGATCCCTTAACATGACTAGCTTGTGAGCAGACTGTTGCAACCTGTGAAGTGCCTTGTGGTGCTAGGCAGGAGGTTGGCAAGTGTTGCCAGAGCTGGAGATTTCATCCTTAGTCGCCTTTAACAGGGGGAAGGAGGGACAGCAGCTTGGTAAGAACATGCTGGCTTAACAAACACAAGCCCTTAGCAAGGGCAAGTGCAATGGAATTCAGCTTTCAGCTTCCTTTCTGGCAGTGGCAGTGGCAGGCTTGAGGTGGCTTGTATTTGGAGCCCTACGCCTCACTTCCTTAGATACCAGCATAAATCTTCTCCTTTGCAAAAACTAAAATTCCTGATTAGGAGAACCCAGTTTTCCTCAGTGCCCTCCAGTTCTCTAGAGAGAAACATGGGACGGAACAGACAGGAGCTGTTGTAGCTTTCCTTGCAGATTTCTGTATTCGGTTTGGAAATGTTAACTCCATTCCTCTGGTACTGGAGACAAGCATTTCTGTCCTTGGAATGTAGCAATAGGAGCAATTTACCATTGTTTTTAATAAAATAGCTGTATTTGGCATCTTTACTCCTGCTCCACTTCTTGGCTTCCAGAGCAATGCTAATGTTAAGGTGCCAGTCTCTTTTCAGTGGTGTCCTGTGACAGGACAATGGAGCAATGGATACAAACTGAAACACAGGGAAGTTTCACCTCAACATGAGGAAAAACTTCTTTACTGTAAGGGTGATGGAGCACTGGAACAGGCTGCCCAGAGAGGTTGAGGAGTCTCCTTCTCTAGAGACTTCAAGTACTGTCTGGTGCATTCCTGTGTGACCTGCTCTAGGTGATCCTGCTTTTGCAGGGGGGTTGAACACATGGATGGTCTCTGGAGGTCCCTTCCAACCCTTATTGATCAATGATTCCCTGATAAATTTCTGATCAGAGCTTGGAAGGTATCCCACAATGCTTCCTCTCTCTGAGAAGAAAAATGGCTGACTCCCAAAACCAAAGGGGGCAGCAGCACCAAAATCTATTACATAGGAAAGGGCCAAGGCTTGACATGTGCACTGTTGTAATTCTGCTGTTGATGCCCTTTGTGGTTAGAAGGATTAATTTCCATGCAGTGCACCATAGTAGTGACCCCAGATCTACACCAAACTTTCAACCTCTGTAGGGATAAATGTTATAAAGTGAATGGAATGGCTCAAGACTTGCTACCAGCCTCAAATCTTAGGCAGGTTTCCCAGCCAGTTGTCTGCTGTGCAGGTAGGTATGGATGTCTGCATTAGGACAGTGAGACAGGAGAAAATGGCAGGATAAAAAGCATGTCATGTTTTCAACTTCTACAGGTAAATTCATGCCACAGATCATAGCCATGAGAGACTTCCCTGTGGAGCCTACGTTTTACCCTAATATGTGCTATCATGGGACTAGCATGCTGGCAGGAGTTATTCCCAGGAAAAGTTTGGAGCTGCCATGGATTTTATGTGACTATAAGGCAGCATTGCATGAGTATTGGTGTTATCATTTTGGGAGGAAATGGAACATTAAGTAATAAAAGCTCTGCTTAAGTACCTGTAATAAATATTGAACAGTCAAGGAGAACTCATTAGAGGAAATATCTTCTTTCCAAAGCTGAAAAAAGAAGCTCAAACCCACATACTTGGTTGAGGCTGCATTGCCAGCTTGCTCACCAAACAAGAGCTGAAGACACTTTTGTCATCAGTCATCCTGACCGAACAAAACATATTGTGCAGCAAACAGCCTGTTTGCTGCATCTTCCACAAACCAATTCCTGGCTTAGCTGTGTCTGCCATCAGTTGTCTTATGTTTTATCTGCTGTATTTGAGGAAGAGTCAAGAGCCTGTTCCAGCTCACAGAGGGAGGCCTGTTCTTGTATTAATAAATTTTTCAGGTTGATGTCATCTGGAACTATATATATTTCTTTTTTCTGCTTTTTCATGCATCCCAGGGCCCTTTTCCAGGATTTGATATTTCTAACTCCTAATTAAGCTACCTGGCAAGCACTGTAAGAACAAAACATTCATTTTCTTCTTCTTGAGGAAACTCTAGTCAGCTGTGTGTGTTAGATCATCTGATAATTTATCTGATGTATGTCTTGATACTGAGAAAATTTAACATTTAAATGAAGCATTTTGCTTTTAATGATATTTAGACTGTTTGCAGATGTTGGTGGGTGATGATTTAAATGTACAGGTTTGTACCTGTACGAATCAGTGGGGTTATCTGAGAAGATCCCAGGCTCACAGGATATTAGGGATTGGAAGGGACCTCCAGAGGTTATAGAGTTCAACTCCCCTGCCAGAGCAGGACCATAGAATCCAGCACAGGTCACTCAGGAACACATCCAAATGGGTCTTGAATGTCTCCAGAGAAGGAGACTCCACAACCTCTCTGGGCAGCCTGTTCCAGTGCTCTGTGACCCTCACAATGAAGAAGTTCTTCCTCATGTTGAGGTGGAATCTCCTGTGCTGTAGTGTATATCCTTTGGCTTTGTCCTATCACAGGGCACAACTGAGAAGAGCCTATCCCATCCCTCTTGACACCCAGCCCTCAGATTTATAAATGTTTATTAAATCCCCTCTCAGTCTTCTCTTCTCAAGACTAAAAAGCCCCAGGACTCTCAGCCTCTCCTCCTAGGGCACATGCTTCAGTCCCTTAATCGTCATGGTAGCCTTGATGAAAAGGAAGAAGCTTCAGAGATGACTACAGACTGTTTTAGAAGAGTCAGATGAGTTTAGAGTCAGTTCATGGGAAGGTAGAATTAAACCTACCCTTCAGACATGAAAGAAAGAGATCTTTGTTCTGCAGGCTGTAAGACCCTATAAGTCATTGTAGGAAACATGTTACATGTGTTGTATGATGCTTGTCATTCCAAACAAGAAATCAGCAGGATTGAAAAAGATGTAGCTGTCTGATATGTGAGGGAAAAAAACATTTCCCGCTACTTTTCCCCTGTAACACTGCTGCCAAAAGTGAGGGTACTGATGTGCCTCCAGTGTGCAGAGGATAAACTGGTCTTCAGGCCACTGTGTTTGTGATAATGTCCAAACAAAAATGAAGTTGGAAGTTCAGTGAAGTATCAAGTTTGGTTGATGACTGTGCTATACACACAGCATGACTGTTGTCACTGCAAAGAACGTGATTGTCTGTTGAGAACTGGATCTGAGTGTGTTCTATATTCTGGTGTCCCCAGCCTCTGTAGACTCTGTACCTGCTCGACAAGGGCGGATGGAGATGAACTGCTCACAGAAAGCAGCTATGCTCTGCAGAGTTGTCCAACTGTCAAGCACTTGGCTGCTCTGTAGTTGAGGTGCCACAGTGACTGCACAGCAGTCAGTTTCTGTAGTAACAATAACACAAGCTCTCCCTTTTTGAGATAAGAAATAATGAGGTCTGGAGTCACTCAGGTACCTAGGCTATCATTTAGGTTCATACAGTAGTCTTCTTCACTGCAAAGCAAGTATGTTAATCATATGCTGAAGAAATTCCCAACTTCTGAGTTTCTGAGATTTGCCATTGCTCTCTACAACTCCCTGAAAGAAGGTTGTAGTGAGGTGGGAGTTGGTCTCTTCTCCCTATTATCAGGTGATTGAACAAAAGAAAATGGCCTGAAACTGTGCCAGGAGAGATTTAGATTGGATATTAGGAAAAATTTCTTTCCTAAAAGACAAGTCAGGCATTGGAACAGGCTGCTCAGGGAGGTGGTGCAGTCACCATCCCTGGAGGTGTTCAAGAAATGTGTGGACATGGCACTTTGGGACATGGTTTAATGGCCATGGTGATCTTAGGTTGAAGGTTAAACTCTGTGATCTTAGAGATGTTTTTTAATTGAAATGATTCTATGCTTTTGTATGCTGAAGAATTTCCCAGTTTCTGATGTGAAATTTGGCATTGCTGGCTCATATTTGGACCATGTGTGTATTGTGTTTGTGATGTGCAGTAGTGTTCTAATGTAAAAATCTCACAACGCTATTGAGTACGGAATATTAAATATTTCCAACAATTTGCTACTGGAACAAATGCAATTATAGCCAGTATGATGTAAAAAGCTGAGCTGAATTGATCTATTATTTCTATTTGTAGCTAGAAAGACAGCTTCAGGGAGGGGAAAAAAATCCCCAAACCAATCCATCAGCATCACCATTAAAGATGCTGGAAATCTTTTATAGCTGTATTATGTGAAAAGCACCATTAGCTGCACATAATAAAATAACAGACAATCAAAATGACATCAAGCTCAAGCATACACATCTCTTTATGGAAACACTGTATAACTCAAATTACAGGGTAAAGCTGAAACTATTTCTATTAGCCAAAATACAAATGAATGCACTGCAAGATAGGAGACTGATAAGTGAAGACAATGTTCTGCAGGTTCACAGAGAATTTTCCCAAAATAAAAGTATTGACGTAGAGCAGCCCTGCTGCCACAGGGGGCCGTGGAGTCTTCATGGGCAGTGCTTTTAAGACAAGGTTAGGCAGTAATCATAACTGACTTGGGTGTGGCTGATTCTTCCCTGGGGCCCTGCTGTTGTTCAAATGGCCTCTTCAAGTTATATCTAGTCATGTTTTGGGACACTCACTGCAAGGAAGACATTGAGGTGCTGGAGCATGTCCAGAGAAGGGCAACCAAGCTGGTGAAGGGTGTGGAGAACAAGTCTGGTGAGGAGCAGCTGAGGGAACTGGGATTGTTTAGCCTGGAGAAGAGCAAGCTGAGGGGAGACCTCGTTGCTCTCTGCAACTCCCTGAAAGGAGATTGTAGTGAGGTTGGGGGTTGGTCTCTTCTTATTATCATGTGATAGAACGAGAGGAAATGGCCTGAAATTGTGCCAGGGGAGATTTAGGTTGAATATCAGGAAAAACTTCTTTCCTAAAAGAGTGGTCAAGCATTGGAACAGGCTGCCCAGGGAGGTGGTGGTCAAGAAGACCTTCAAGAAACATGTGGACATGGCATTTCAGGACATTGTTTAATGGCCATTGTAGTCTTAGGTTGATGGTTGGACTCAATGATCTTAAAGGGCTTAGAGGTCTTTTCCAACCAAAACAATTCAGTGATTGTATGTATTACATCTTTTTCATACTGCTGAACTGATACCTGGGGGTAAGGTACAGGTAAGGCAATGAGCTTTATCCAGCAGAAATACTTGTGACCATGTGGAAGTTGAGCAATTTCACAAAACCCTGTTGAGACAGCTGGCCACCTTCAGCTTCCACTCTGCTGCCTGTAAATTGCTGAACTGGCATTAGTTAAGTTTCTGCTTTATTGTTGATGTCTGTTCCCTTGACTGCAGCAGTGCTCTCCAGTTCCCCTCTTCTTTTTCCTGTCTCCCTCTTGTTTCCTGCCTGATGAGTAGTCTCTGTTTTGTGGAGCAGGCCTTGCCTTTGTTATTTATCTGTGTGATTTCCAGCTTTGACTCTTCAGTGAGGTCTGTTTGTTATTATAATTACAAGCAGTAGCGTGGCTATACGGTTTAGAGGTTTTGTTAGTAGGATGTTGAGAAGGACAGTGTGAGGCAGTGACTTTGGATTTGGGGCATGCACAAGTTTGCTTTGGTTTGGGACAAGTTTGTCTTGGCTTTGAAAATGAGATGCAGTACTTGGATGTTTTGAGCTAACTCTCACTGACGGTCATAATTATCTCAGCATTCACTGGATCCAGGAGTCCACTGAATAATTGGTGTTGGAATCCACACAGTGTTGGTGAGTGTCATCTCGCTCTTCCTTGGGAAGCTCAAGCCAGCTTGCAGCCTGAGTTGGTGAGATGAAGGAAAGCCTTCTCTTGGCTGTCATCATCCTAGCATCTCCTGGCCCCATGTGGTGGCCCTTTCCTTTCCTCTTGCCAGGGCTCGGTTGGGGTTGACTTGGAAGAGTCAGTCATGGCCTGAGAGCCCTTGTTCTTGATAATGGCAAAATATTTGGGGGTTTAAAAGTGCTTTCCTTCCCAACTCACCAATATCAGAGCTGGGAGAGTATCCAGACTGCCATGTGTAAGTTCATCTTCAAGGTTAAATTCACTTTCAGTTTAGAAAGTGTGGGTATTAAGCTATACTTTCTCATTTTGAATATGAGTAAATTGTGTGTTAGAAAGACTTCTTCAGGAACAATGCAAGGCATTTTGGAGTCTGTTTTCAATTTGTCAAATCTCTAAGCATAAAAGAAAATTTTGAGTTAAATTTGGAGTTAAACCCTTTTCAAAGTTTGGACACTCAGCCCTCAAATATTTATAAACACTTACTAAATCCCCTCTCAGTCTTCTCCTTTCCAGAATAAAAAGCCCCAGGTCTTCAGTGTGTATGCAATACCTTAAGTATGATTTTATTTTTGTCCAGCAAACCAGCAGCCCAAAAGCAGGCAAGGAGTTAGAAATACATCTGTGAAATCATTGCTAGTGTGCATGATGAACACAAGAATACAAAAAGGGGTTTACCAAAGGTCAGTGAAAGTTGATTGCAGTATTTGGAGATAGAATGGAAATGAATTAAAGGTTTAGATTTAAATTGTTTCTGAATAGTTTTCTTCAGTAATTAGTTGGTGCTGTGTTGGAACATGGCTTTTCTTCAAAATGGGTGCCTCTAACAGCTGGGAATAGCCAATAGTAATTAAAATGCTAATATGCATGTCATGGGTTGGTGAAGTTGAATAATGCTTCTTAGCCTTGTAAACTTCCATACTGAAGGGGAGAAAAGGACTGGTAGAATAAAACATTGTGGAGAGACTAAGAAATACCCTAACATCACTGTGGTACATATTTTTCCTCCTTAGTTTTGTAGTATCAGTTCTACACCATCATAAATGGACTCTGGTCAATACTACAGTACTATAGCTGAATGGCCACATTGCTGTGAAGATACAGCTCTGTGTTCTGTATTGATAGCCCTTGTCAGCTGAGTGCTGACAAGAAATATGGGGCAACAAAGCTGGTGGATGGTCTGCAGAACAAGTCTAATGAGGAGTGGCTGAGGGAAATGGGGTGGTGTAGTTGGGAGAAGAGGAGGCTGAGGGGGGACTTCATTGCTCTCTACAACTGAAAGAAGGCTGGAGTGAGGTGGGAATTGGTCTTTCCCCAGTATCAGGTGACACAACATGAGGAAATGGGCTGAAATTGTGCCAGGGGCTGTTTAGACTGGATATTAGGAAAAACTGGAAATTGAAACAGGCTGCCCATGGAGGTGGTGGAGTCACCATCCCTAGAAGTGTTCAAGAAATGAGTGGCCATGGCACTTCAGGACATGATTTAATGGCTGTGGTGGTCTTAGGTTGAAGGTTGGACTCTATGACCTTAGAGGTCTTTTCCAACCGGAACAATTCTATGATTCTATTATGGGTAGAGATTTAGTATTTCATAAATTTAAACAATTTATCTCCATTTAATTTTATATTTATTGACTCCAAGCATTGCTCTTTTATCTGTAGGAGCAGACATTAAAGTATCCATGAGCCTTGCAAACGTGAACTCTTCTCAGAAGAACCAGAACTGCCAGATCTAGTGATTATTTTTTATACTACTTGGTCTCGCAGCAGTATCACTAAACTGATTACTGCTGGGCTCTAGGTTATGTAACACTGCAGTGCTTTACTCAACATTAATTGCTGGTTCTTTTCTTCCTCACCACATGCTCTCTCCTATTCCATTTCTTTGGAGGAAGTCTGGATGCACTGGTCTTATCCTCATCAAGAAACTGAAAAATAAAACAAGCCGCTGGGGCAAGGAGATGCCCTGTGTTTTGTCTTGAAGTCTGAAGCAGAGTGACTGATTACATTTGTTCCCATCTAACTTGGCTTTATCATCTGGCAAATATGATAAACTCAGTACTGAGCCCATCTTCTGGTTTAGGCTACTGGTTTGTCTGGCACTCAGCCAGCCTTCCCCTGCAGAGCTGCTGGACCATTTGATGACTTTCATCCTACCTGTGGTTCTACCAGTCAGGGCTATTATGCCCAGAAGCTTTGCAAAAGCCACGTTCTAGTCAGTGTCTGCACAGTGTCTTTAAAAATCTGAGATACCTTTTGTAAATCTTATAGGTACCACAATAGCTGTTGGGTTTTTTCAACTCGGAACAAACTGAACTTTTCTTGTAATTGCCTGTCTCACACGTTTTATGGATCTGATACCGTGGGGCAACAAGCAATCTCTGACAGAACTGGGACAAAAAATGTTGATTCTCTTAAGCCAGGAGATATTGACATCATTGAACAGTATTTGTTCTATTTTCTTTTCATAAGCGTGGTGCTCTCCTGGGACAGTGTTCATTGGAATCCATTTTATTTGTTTTGGAACAGAAGCTTTTCTGGGAATAAATCCCCTGATTACTATAGAAAGAGGATTTCTGTTTGGACTATTTCTTTTCTGAAAAGAGGAAGGGAAGCCTCCATGTTAAACTTCTATTTCCTTTTTTCCAGATCTAACCATATTGGTATCTCAGTCCTAAGGGTCTTTCCCCAAGTTGTGCAGTGTATGTCATAATACAAGGCTCATGAGAAATTTTCCATCAGACAATCAGTTAACTAAAATGATTCTTTTTCTAAAGAAAAAAAAAGTATTTATAGGACTTCAACCAATTTGATTTCTGATAGTGCAATCACAGAGTAACAGAAACAGAATCTACATTTCCATAATGGAAATACTGAATCAAGGCAAAGATATTTTCTTGGACCAAATGAATTTATTTAGCAAAAAAACAAAGCAAACAAAAAAACCCCAACAAACAAACAAAACCACAAAACCCCAACCATGCTTAATTTTCTTTCAACATTTCTGGTGGAACCCCTGTAAGATATTTCTTTTTTTCTTGATCATTTTTGGCTGTTTCTTCAGTTTCATGGTTTCTTGCCAAGTGAAATCCTCTTTCCAAATATCCATAGGTCTGTCTCCAGTTTTTACAATGTGAAAAGCACGTTTCATGCAAGCAAAAATAGCTGGTGGGAGATAGCCTCAGAAACAAGCATCTAACTATAAGCCAGGACTACATCCTTCTGCTCACAGGAATGCTGCTCATTTCTCTGCTGTTAATTGACTATAAATGGCTAAGGACAAACTTAAAGGCAGCAGGGCCACTTTGAGGGCTAAGCTTCTCACAGCCCTGCAATCATCTCTCTCTCTGTTGCCAGTTAACTCTAGCAAGCCTTTGCTGGCTCTGTGGTCCAGAGCTGCTTTGAAAAACAAGGAAGAAGTCTTGGCACAACCGACTGTTTCTGTCACTAATTCACTTAACAGTGGCAATTTGCTGACCATCTGCATCCAAAAGGGTTGGTTTTTTTAAAGCCCTGTTTGCATGTTAGTCTAGGAAGCAGTTGTTATTCAAAACCGCCTGAAGAGTTTGACACAAAATCCAGGGACGCTCAACTCCTTTGCCTGAAAATCTCTAAGGAGGTTGAGATTTCCTTCAGTCAGAGCATACTTGGTGGCTTCTTAGCAGGTAATGGGGGCTGATGCAGCCCTCCAGAGGAAGCTTTTTTTGACTCATAGGCTCATTCACTGACAACAAATAAAACAGACAATACAGAAGATGAGATATTGGTTAGTTAGTTACTTAGTTTAGTTTAATTATGTAGTTTAGTTGCTCAGTTTAATTATGTGGTTGTGTTGCTCGGCTGTGTTGCTCAGTTGTTTATTTAATTCTAGGAAGCTAAATGAAGGAAAGTCTGGAGAAGGAGGTATAAGTGGTTTGGTTTGGTTAGTTATCTATAAGAAAGAGAACTTTTCCTGCAGTGAGCAACTTGCCATAGCAGGAAAAAAAAAAAAAAGTTTTTATTTCATTTTAGAATTGCTGTTTGCAGCCTCAGTAGGATTTGGAGTTTAATTTTTAAATGTTTTCACTTTCATATGTCAGTGAAGATTGGAAGAAGGTTTGAGTATATGAAAGAAATGTAAATTGCAGATTGAGATTGTAAAGTATGAAAAAGAAAGCTGCTTTTAGGAGTGTGAGTCAAACTGCTGACGTCTGCTGGTGTCCTAACCGTTCACTGTGGTATACTGAACGTTTTTGCACAGAGGAAGAAGGTATTTCTGTTGGGACAGCTGTGTACCTGAGAATGTTGGTTGTCAGTGAAATCCACCCATCATGGTTTTCTTATTGGCACTGTGTGCAAGGAGAATTGTCTACCTAGCTTGCAAATAATGAATAGCTCAGTGTAAGCCAGAAAGTCAAATAAATCTTCCCAAATGCTTTCTATCTGCCTACAAAACAGATGGCAGTCAGTTGCCTGTTGAAATGATCTGTCTGTCTGCAGGTAATTTGTGATCTTTTACAACATGAAATAAACTTTATCTGTAGGTTTCCTATATGGGTTACATACACTTCATAAATGCTGGTAATAGAGGTGCTTTAAGTTTTCCAAAAGGTCTTATAGCAAAGCAGAGCAAAAATAATAGTACATTTCAGATGCCCAATCTACTGTGGTGAAAGGGAAAAGAAAAGAGGTTGGATGATAGCCATTTATGGGCTTTACAGCACCTGGGCAATAAGAAAACTGAGATGAGAGCAGTGGGGGGGAAATAAAAACGAAGAGATTATCACAGATCCTGTGAAGCCCAAAAGACTTAGACAAAGGATGGTAACCTTAAACGGTAATTACTGTTGTCATTTGGTGTTTCCACATGCATGATCTGGAGGCTCAGGGGAAATTACTGCACTAGAGGCTGTTTAAGCATGAAGTAATAACAGAATTGTATGGAGGCATTTGTCCCTGGGTATAATGCAGTGCTCACAGTCCTGTCTCTGCTCCTGTCCTTGCTTCCCAATGGCTCATTCCAGCTTTTCCCAGGATGGTGCTACCTCATCCTGGGTAACAGCAGCAGCAGATGGAGAAAACACATTTAGCTCTCTAGTTAACAGAGGTTTGAGTGAGAGATCTTTGTGCTCAGGAATAACCTAAGACACATTTTTCATTTACTATTTTGTTCGAATAACCAACTAATTCTTTTGCCTGAACTGTGCACAAGTAATTTGACTGGACATGCTGCAGTTTATATATCTAAAATCTGTAGGTACACTGTTTCCTAGAAGGTAAAATCCAACATCTCCATGCCTTTGCATTTTTAAATGGAAAGCAGCAGAAAGCCAGGGAATTGTGTGCCTTTGTGCTTCTTTAGATCTACTTTACTGACCCCAAATGTGTGTTGATGTGCTGGGGAAGGTATGGTTTCTCTGAGAGCTGTATCTGATTTCTGGGCAATTAGGGTCGTGCAGCTGTTGCATGATTTTTATTATAGTATTTGCTCTTGGAAATTGGAGCTCTCCTGGGTCTCTGCAGATAGGAAGCTGATGTTTAGGTGCTTTTAGATCTGCCCAAGCTACTAGGAGCATCAGTAGAACACCAGGACAAGGCATTTTCTTGGCTCTAATCCCAAACTGCAGCACTGTTTCCAGACTGAGGTTCTGACTTCAAGTGCGTTACCCTTGGAATTAGATGTGGAATGAAATGTTACAGGGATTTTGTCCCCTTTGTGAGGTGATTTGAAATCCCTTTTAATATGTTGTGCCTGATATGTTTTGCCATAGACCCACACTGACTAGACAAGCTGGTGATTTTGATGACAGACATGATGAATCATTTACTTGAGATGCATGTGGCTTTTTTTGTCAAGTCCTGCGTTAAATTCAGAGGGGACATATGCAATGGGAATAGGAGAGAACTTTTCTCAGTTCTACCTTTATTTTTTTGTTGTGAATGTTGACAACAGGAAAAGTATTTTTGGGGTTGTTCTCTTCTGCTTTGGTTGGTTGTCTTGGGTTGGTTGGTTGGTTTGGTTTTCTTTTCAGCTATATAAGGTCCTCAGATAACACTGGTCAACACAGTAGCTTTCCAGGACTCTGTTTTCATAACAAATCTCAAGGAAAAACAAACAAAATAGACATCTGCTTCCTTCATCCGTGACAAAACTGTGACCTCTTCAAATGCTGCCTGCCCTGAGTTACAATAAAAGGAAGGAAATTTTCCCTGAAAAGTTTTCATCTCCAGTAGGTACCTGTGAAGGAATCACAGAACACATCTGTAGCTTACCATGGGATCATTGTGACCCAGAGACTATCTGGCTTAAATGTGAGGGAGGAGAAGCATTTGAAGGAACAACACATGCCTCAGGTAAGGATCACACTGGGCTTTTTGCAGTGTTTCTGTTCAATTGGTCACAGCTCCAGGATGGAAATGGCAGAGAAAAGACATCTGTGAGCTGTCACTTACACTATGAGGTCTCTAGGTCATGTCTATGTATCATTGCTGCTTGAAGAGCCTGAACATAGGAATTCAGACAATCATAGAGTGGTAGGGGATGGAAGGGACCCCTGAAGATCATCATGTCCAACCCCCCTGCCCAAGCAGGATCACCTGGAGCAGGTCATACAGGAATGCATTCAGATAGGTCTTGAAAGTCTCTGGAGAAGGAGACTCCACAATCTCTCTGGGCAGCCTGTTCCAGTGCTCCCTCGCAGTAAAAGTTTTCCCTTGTGTTGAGGTGGAACTTGTGTATTCCATTTTTTATCCATTGTCCCTTGTCCTATCACAGGGCACCATTCAAAAGAGACTGGTACCTTCTTCTCAACACCCACCCTTCAGATATTTATAAACATTAATAAGATCCCCTCTCAATCTTCTCTTTTTCACACTAAACAGCCCCAAGTCTCTCAACCTTTCCTCACCAGACAGATGTTGCAGTCCCTTAATCATCCTCATAACCCTTCCATTGGACACTCTCTGGTATATCCCTGTCCCTCCTGGACTGGGGAGCCCAGAACTGGATGCAGTACTCCAGAAGTGGTCTCACCATGACAGAGTAGAGGGGGAGGAGAACCTTCCTTGATCTGCTGGCCACGCTTTCCTTAGTGCACCCCAGGCTACCATTGGCCTTCTTGGCTGCGAGGGCTCATTGGTGTCCCCTGGACAGCTCATTGTCCACCAGGACATCCTTCTCCATGGAGCTGCTTTCCCGCAGGTCACCCCTAATCTATACTGGTGCCTTTTGTTTGTTACTCCCTAGGTGCAGGACTCTTATTCTTGTTGAACCTCACTAACTTCCCCTTTGCACAGATCTCCAGCGTATCCAGGTCTCACTGAATGGTCGCATACCCTTCTGGTATATCAGCCAATCTTCCCAGTTTGGTGTCATCAGCAAACTTGCTGAGGATACTCTCTGTCCCCTCATCCAGGTTGTTGATGCATGTTGCTCCAGCTTCACAGTCTGCACATTCTGCTTACTCATTTCCCCTTAATATCTGTGTCTTTTCTTCACCACTGGGTTGAGTATTCAAATTCAGTTATTTCTTTGGAAACAGATATTCTTTCCTGAGGCAAAGCATAATAATTTAACCTCACAACTACAGCCCAGCAAGTTTGAACTTGAGTTCAACCAGAGGGAGGCTTTTAATAGTTTTTCTCCTCACAGGAATGGTGTTAAACAGAAGACATAGATATTTCTTCAATTTGCAGTAGTGAAAAACACAGAAATGGAGTGAGTTTGTATTTACCCTTGGGCAAGAGGAGGTAGAACTTAGGTCTGTGCACTTTTGGAAAACTGAATCTCAGCTGAGAACCAAGTGTGTACTGTTGCTTCACTGTGGTTTCACCTGATATTTTTCTTGGTGGTGTTCCTGACTTCAGATACTCCCGCCTCCTCTGTCCTCACTGTTGTTCCTGTGACACCATTCCCACTCTTTTGTTGTTGCAAGGATAGCTGGTATTGGGTTAGGCAATATAATTGCATTTAAAAATTAGTTTCCAAGCTACAACATTTCCCTGACCTCATTTGCAATTCAGTCTGAATGTCATGATATGAAATGAAGGAGTAACTTAAACTGTGTTGACCCATCCTGAAAAGGAAGTGAGGAACAACAAGAGGCTCTACTCAGTAGAAGATGTTCCCTTTTCAGGGACCTCAGAGGTTCTTTTCTATCTTTTGTTCAGCTTTTTCCATTTTTGCAGAATTACTGGTGTTACCCTCAGTCTCATAAAATGACATTTTGAGACAAGACTTTGGCAGTTTCATTCCTTACATAATTTTGCTGTATCTTTGGCAGTGCTTCATTGTTTGTCATTTGCTTTTTGTGGTGATCATTTATAGGTACAGCTCACCTCTTTAAAGGAAAGATCCAGAACCAAGGACATCATCTCTGATGTCATTGTGTTGTCAGCATCTTGCCAAGTCCACGATTCTGTCATTTAGCACTGAATATTTTACACTTTTTTTCAGTCTGCAGTGGCTCAAAACACATGGGACTCTATATCCCAATCTAGGCGTCTGTTCAAGCTGCTGTACAGTCAGTCTTCCTGCTGTAGGTAGTTTCTTTCCCCAAATCTCCCTTTTGCTATGCTGTGAAGTAATTAGTAGCCTCAAAGCACTCCTTCAGTGCTTGCCATATCACAGGTTAATGCTGTCTTTTGGGAAATATGAAGAGCCCCTAAATGTATGTGCAGCAGGCACTGTTAGTATTACCCAGAGATTATCACTTTCCATACCAGAGAAATGCAGTTTCATGCTTTTTCCCAGTAAATTTTTATTCTGTGGAAACCATACCATGAATTGGTTCTCAAAGTTTGGACACAAAGAATGATTTCCATAGAATTTGTATGCATCATTGCTGATTGCCTGCTGTGTGAAGCCTGAGCAAATGATTTATTCCATGATTTGCTAAACATTTGTCTCAATGGAAATGCACCAGCAAGAGCAAGAAGTATATAAATGAGGACAGCAGTTTACAGGAGTGTATGGGAATCTTCAGTGATAAGCAAAAACACATTTAGGGTTTAGTCTTTCTCAGTCCCCTGGGCCTACAGCCTGCTTTCAGTAAGCACGAATAGAGAGCTCCTTATTAATGCAAGTTATATGTATGTGCTCTGGGAGGAAAAGATACACCAAAGTCTAATTATTTTATGCTAATGACTGAACTGAAAAGATACTCCCTCATTCCTTTGCAGCAGTATGATCATTTCCTCACTTCATTTAAACCAGCCTGTGCTCTGACCCAGTGAGGAAAAAGGAAAATTCTGGCACTAAAATGCATGCTAGTGCATATGGAACTCCAGTTAATAATGAGGTTTGTAGTCTTTGGGAACTGCTCTCTAGGCAATGGAAAAATGAAGACTTGTAAGAATTCTGAACCAGTTGGATGCCCTGATCCCTTGAAATCAAGGCAGAAACCTCTTTGTTTTGAAGAGTTTTGAAAATAATTTTAATTGTGCAGATGTGCTCTGGAGAGAAACTTGGCCAGCAGCCAGCAGAACAAGCTGCTGAAGATCATGAGCAGGGATGTAAAAAGCGTCTCTGCTAAGGGAATTGTTGAAAAAAAGAGAATGCATAAAGAATATTGAGGCCACAGTTCTATGCTTTGTACTGCCCTGTCTCCCTGACAAGCTAAGGAGGGTTTCAGCTGGGATAAACTCTGAATGTATTAATTCTTGTTTCAGTTTCACATGGTTTTCCTTCCTTGTTAATCCCATCTGCTCTGTTATGCTGGGGCCAGCTCTGTGCCCCAGTGTGGTGTCTCTTCCCTGCTTTCTTGACCCCGCCACTGCTCTGTGTTGGATTGCCTGCCTACAGGATCATGCTAGACATGATCCATTTGCCTAACTGTTTCCTATCAAGACATGAGCTGTAAACTTTGCCTGGGGAATGTGGGTTCAATACACTTCTCAACCCTAGCACTGGGCAGTTTGTGAGTTCAGGAGCAGAAGGGTGGTTGTCTGCCATTTGATGGTAGCCAGATTCTGGGATGAGGTGGGAAAAGTACCCTGATGTAGGTATCCTGGCAGTGGCTGTGCTCTCTGCGGTGGTGCCAGGCACCAGCAAACTCTGCAGCTGTGCTCTCTGCAGGCTCCAAAGCAGAAATTGGAGGAGAGAACTTGAAGATTAAAAGGAAGGATTCTGATGTATAGGTTGTCTTGAAAAGGATCATGGTCAGTCCTTTGAAAGTCTCAAATTAAAAACTGATTTGGGTAAAGGCCAGTGGCTGTTTCTTTCCTTTACACAAGCCAATCTCTTATTTCCCAGCTTTTCCTACCCTCCCTCTTGGTACAGGAACTGTCCTCTAGAAATGGTTCTGTTTTGATGCTTCCTCTGTGGCAGATGGCCTGTCCCTTGCAGCTATGCCCTGCTAACCCTATGATGTAGAGCAGTGAGACATAAACCTTTGCTGATTTTATTAACATGCTTTGTGATGGGGATCTATAAACCTCTGAATCTAGGAGCCGAAGAAATGCAATTGCAACCTTTATGGTGTACAAATCATCAGTTACTTCCTACTGGGTTGGGAAAAGCATGCATGGGAACAAGCTCCCTTGTCTCTTCTGTCTGGTGTATTTATGGTAATAGAATAAAGAAGTAGCTGTGCTATAAACAACTACTCTGCTGTTGGGTGCAGGAACAGATACATGAATGTGGGCAGCAGCATAATTGCAATTTTTCCTTTGTCATAAGATTGGCTTCTGTTTTGTGTCTGGCTTCTAGTTAGGAAATTTCCTGAGAGAAGACATTGTACAGCCCCTGTATTTCCCACGAGGCAGTGCTTTAGGAAGATCAGTGGTTTACAATTCTATCTCATCCCCACTGAGATGTGAACCTTGAAGTTTAAGTATTACAGGTTTGAATTATTACAATAAGCATAGACTTTTTTGGCAGCTGTTGCTATATCACTCCAGGCAGGCAGCTTTGTTTTTTAGGCTTTGTTTTTTTATTAAAGCTAAATGGGCTTTTTGCAGATGTCATTACCACCTGGCTGGGGAGGTGTTGACAGCCATGGGCAGTAATCAGTGCTAGCAACCTGCCTGTGTGGTGCAGTGGGGACCTGAGTCAGAACAGAGACCGCAGGAGGTGCTGCCAGGAGAGTAAGTGGCCCTTTGTGACAGACTCCTCAGTCTGTGTAGAGGTGCTCCTTCTCACCTTAACTGAAACAAATAGCTCATTTGGAGAAATTCCCCAAATTCAAATTGAATCATGTGTTCACAGAGCAGAAGAAGCAGAAAAAGGAAGATTTGTTTTGAGCAATGTTGGTGCAGAGGAGGTTACAAAAGAGAAGAGACTGTATTCTGTAGGGCACTCAAAGGGTTGGAGTCAGGAAACAGAAACACGTTTGTGGCCCTTCTGATCCCAGATTTGGGAAAGCCTGTGTTCTGCATGGTGGAACTAACCTTTTATTCACTGTCACTCCATGAGTCCAGGTTTTGAAGCCCTGCAGCTGGTTTTAAGTAGCTGTTTTAATTCAGACTTAAGTGAATATAAATCAAATTTATTTTCAGATAGGTTCTTGCCCTCCATTGTAAGAAAGTGGCACTGACATTGATTTGCCTTCCTTCCCTCCTAGTGCCACAATATGCAGTATTCATTCTCTGAAGCTGCTCTTCAAGATTCTGGCAACAATTTTGTGTTTCACTGCCACTGGATCGATTTGAGCCCATCTACTTGGAAGGGCCATAAGTGGCAGAGGAAGATGAAGTAACTTTTACTGTAAGTCTCACTGCAAGAGACAAACCCAAAACATCTCCCACCACTGTTGCCATGACTGGAGGCTATCCTTGGGGGGCAACTAGATAAATGTGTTTGAGTTTTTTATGGCTTAGAAGGTGATTAAGAAAGGATTACGTGTAGAAAGCAAAATATATCAGATAAAGGACACAGCAGTATGCAGCTCTTCAATGAGTGTGATGTTATGGCACACATGAAGAACTTCCTTTACTGTAAGGGTGACAGAGCACTGGAACAGGCTACTCAGAGAGGTTGTGGAATTTCCTTCTCTGGAGACTTTCAAGATTCATCTGGATGCATTCCTGCGTGACTTGCCCTAGGTGATCCTCCTTTGGCAGGGGGGTTGGACTCGATCTTCTGGAGGTCCCTTCCAATCACTATCATTCTTTGATTCTATGGCATGTTTACTGTTAACATCAGAAGGGGCTAAGCTGTGCCAGTAATTTCATGAGAGAAAATGTATTATGGGTTTGGTTTTTTCAAGGAGATGTTTCAAGGCAAATGCTGAGATATTAGGTGAAATTCGAGTGGGAAGATGGTTATGGAGAATGAAATGAAAATATGACGAGTTCTTGCACAGGTCAGAAGCCAGATTTTAATCACTTTGGAGGCCAGGAGGTTGATTTTCAGCACATGCTGCAGACTTACTTTAAGGTCTCATCCTCTTCTGACTCAGTATCCCTAAATGATGCATACCTACACAGCCATATTGTAAGGCACTTCTAGTCTGTCCATGGGGACTGCACTTAAACGTAACATCTGTAAGGCAAATTGGCTGCTTTTGAAAAATACATGAAGTTAGAGGTAGAGCTGCTACAAATGATGCTTTATGATTGGAAATGTGTTTGAGCATTAGCACAAACATTCACCATTCACACATATACAGAAGTCTGTTCTGCATCAGGGTGAGTCAAGGGTACTCTGCAACAAAGAGAACAATTTTACCTGTTAGTTGAGTTCTCCCATGCAAATGAAATTGAACAGATTTTTCTCCAAGTGGAATTTTTCTCACAGTCCCCACTTCTTTGGAGACTTGCATCATGAAATAAATCAATAGAGCTGGAGGAATATTTAGCCTGTGAGCACTCCTGTTCTCTTGGGATGTATTAGATATTCATCACTTGTGTGGAAGCAGCAACTGTACTAATGGAATCTGTGAAAATAAGGTTATATAAGCTGCAGCACCTCTTTCCCTGTAGGATCAGTGAGCTGTTGTGGAGCAGGAGCAAAGTCCTTTGCTGGAACACTGCCCAGGAATATGAGAAAAGGTCTAAAGTTACAAATGCACAAATGACGACAACGAGGGAATTATTATATGAGAAGATTCAGCATGATGCATGCAGCTCTCTTCTTTGTACTGCACAGAGCTATCCAAAAGCTAGTCTCAATCACAGAGTCTTAAAGATGAACAGGGCTTGATTCTCACCTAACTAAAACCCTTTTATATCACAGAGAGACCGCAAACAGAACTTAGTCCTGCTGTGGGTATCGCCTCAAAGGTTGGCCTTTGCAGTAAATTAAACTCTGTGAAAGGGCTTTTACTGCTGAGGAGGAAGACAAAGCAGGGTTGGTTTTTTTTTATATCATGATGTTTTAAGGAAGGTATATCTGCAGTACTTGGCACAGGGATGTAAGAGTAGGGAAAACTGTGACTTGCAGCAACTAATTTTGCACCTAAGCAGGAAGAATCCGCACTGAGTAGTTCCCTACATGCATGCAGCCCAATTTTCTTTGCTGTCACCAGGTGTACTGCAGCTTACATCTGCACTGGGAGGAGGCTATTCTGATGGATTCAGAGAGGCAGATCATTTCTGTGGCCCAATGAAACTTGCGGACAGCAAAATGCAAAATTTACTCACAAGCTGCTGATTAAGTGTCCCTGTGGTTTGCAGTCTCTCCAGAGCCACTGGAGAGACTAATGCATGCAGTTACAGCCCATCTCTGGAGAACTGATTTCCTACAGAGATCTTTGATTTTGTAACTGAAATGGCTATCCTGCTGTCTTGCAATAAGACATAGTTTGAAATATGAATTATTTGGATTATCTTGTCATTATATACCATAATGTCAGCTCCTCTCTGTAGAATAAGAAGCAATTTTTCGTGTCTTTGTTCTTCATATTGCAGAAATGCTCCTGCTCTCCTGTTGGCTTGTCTAAGCAGTAAAAAAGAAATTAAAAATTGGCAATAAGAATGGAGTTTCTAGAATAGCCAGCACCTGTGATAATGTAGATACCAATGTTGCCCTCATGCCAAATTGAGGAGGGAGCAGAAGCGTGAAGTGTTTTTGCTTGTTCTAGAGGCAGTGTGATGCATTGAAGATATCCAGGGCTTTTTCTCTGCCTCAGACTTTCCCCTTTATAAATTCTATCCCAGAGTAAAAAAATACCCTGTAACAACATCTGGTTTACCCAGTTGGCATTTTCCATTGCAGACCATCCATGCTTAGCGTTCATTTTACATTGCAGCCTAAACAACTCGCTTGCATTTCAAAGTAGAAGCTAGAGGAGCACTATTGATTGCTCAGCTGAGCAGGTTGGATATGATCTGCAGCCTCTTGTACACATTGATTCCTTGTCTCTTTACTCACTGCTTCCTGAATGTCACTGAACTGTGAGAGGCCTACTAAATGGACAAAAATATTGATTTCTTTTTCCCTTCATTTATTGTCTTTTCTTTTTTTTTGAAAGCTTCTTATTTACCAAGCACTGAACTAATATCAGGAAAACAAAAGGTCACAAAATAAAGAAGCAGCAAGACTGTTTTGTTTTGTTTGAAAATATGAACTTGTTTAAAACATTGTTCTTTAAATCATACTTCCATCAGGAAAGGTTAATTGCCAGAGTGGAACCTTTGACCTCAAGCTTCGTATTTTATTATTGTCTGATTGATGCTGAGCTTCTGGGGAAGCTTCCTAAATGGCTGTACCTTTGGTGGTGTGGTTTTCAGTGAGTTTTTGTTTTTTGTTTTTTTTTTTTTTTTGCAGAGATGTAAGAGAGCAGCCCCAACTATGCCAGGATGTGGTGTGCAAGACAATTAGTAACTTTCTTTTGTCAGTGTTTAACGGTGCAGTATTTTGTCTCTGTTTTGTTCTGCTAGGAGTGTAACAATTCGGATTGCCGTGTCCAGAGGGAGAAGGGTAAAAAGTGGCTGGAGCCAAGTAAAACTGAGAAGACATTCTAAGAGGGATGGCTGGAAACAGCATTAGTGTCCAGAAGTTTTTAGCATTTGCTGATGCTCTGTGTAAACTCAGAAGCAAATGGGGCTGTTTAGAGAGAGTACAAAATTAGAATTGGCACACAACATCTTAGTGTGATAAGTGACAAAAGCAGCAGATCCATGATGTCCAATGACACCGTTGCAACTAGTAACAAGAAAGTAATAGCAAGGTAGCAGGATGGCTACAAGAACAATGAAAAATGGAGGTAATTTATAGTGATTTTTTCCTAGACATTAGGGCCATTCTTGAGGTTTCCATGCTTCTCATTATAGACATACTCTGGTGAGACCCCACTTGGAGTGCTGCGTCCAGTTCTGGAGCCCCTATTACAAGAATGACATGGACATGCTGGAACGTGTCCAGAGAAGGGCCATAAGGATGATAAGAGAGCTGATCCCCTATGAAGACAGACTGAGAGAGTGGGGGCTGTTCAGTCTGGAGAAGAGAAGGCTCCAAGGAAACCTTCTTGTGGCCTTCCAGTATCTGAAGAGGCCCTACAAGAAAGCTGGGGAGGGACTTTGTAGGGTGTCAGGTAGTGATAGGACTAGGGGGAGTGGAGCAAAACAAGTGGGTAGATTCAGATTGGATGATAGGAAGAAATTCTTCACCATGAGTGTGGTGAGACATTGGAACAGGTTGCCCAGTGAGGTGGTAGAAGCCTCATCCCTGGAGGTTTTTGCAGCCAGGCTGGATGTGGCTGTGAGCAACCTGATCTACTGTGAGGTGTCCCTGCCCATGGCAGGGGGATTGGAACTGGATGATCCTTGAGGTCCCTTCCAACCCTGACAATTCTATGTAAAAACAAGAGTAATACAAGTATTTGGATGGAAAGAGATGTAATTTTTACTGTCATGGTATCTTCTAAATTGAAAAAAATAGAAAAAGGTCTTTGTCTTTTGCTTAGAAATGGCAGTGGATGTTGTGCTGATAAACTATCAAATTTCAAAGGACTTGTACTTCAACAGCTGCTATGTTTTTGCTGCGGTGGCTCTGAGTGTACCTACCAAAGACTGGCAAGATTGCTTGGGGAAAGAGTCACTGTACAGAAAACTCCCCATGAAGAGACTGATGAATACAGGTAGAAGAGGCACTTGGAGACTCTGTTATGAATAATACACCAGAGACACCTAAGGTTAACAACAGGCAAGTGTTGCTATGTATAGGGAGGTCCATGAGAACCTTTGCAAATTCTTTGCCTGCTTGAGAGGAGCTATCATAATTTGATTAAAAAGATATTAGATTGTCAGTGACAATCACAAGTGACAGTCACAAGATCCCTGACATCCCTCCTCGTTCTTTCTGGGCCGTGAGATAAGCTCAGAAAGTTTGAAATCAAGCAGATTGATCCAGCTGTGTCAAAGACAAAAGGTATTCATTTTCTGCATTGCCATGGCTGGATGGAGTCTAGCACCTTCACCACCCCAGGTTATCAGCTCAGCAGCAGAAATGAGCTGTCCCCATTGCCATTTAAAAGTGTTTCAGTTAGCTTCATCCAACTTCAGTTACAGTTCAAGTAGGTTTGGATGCTCTCTCACTAGTGAGGAGGGTCAGTGTTATTCCTTTGATTTTGTAGTGAAGAGTCATACAAAAATTGGTTGCTTTGGAACTTTAACAAAAATGTAGGAGAATGTAAGATGGTTGCTCCTCTCTGCCATCTCCAGAGCTGTCATAGGTTGAGTTTTAGTCTGCTGCTACTCATACCATCCTGCTTCATGCCAGCTTCAAAAGCCAAGTGCTGGCTGGAGCAAAGTGTCGTGGGGTTTGAAGTTCAGCCTGTAACATGGGGAGGCTTCCTGTTCTGGTTGCTGCATCTGGTTTCCAGTTTTCGGGTGTTGGCTCCTTTCCACAGGGATGGTGGTGAGACCAGTGGCAGTGGGGTAGCACTGCTTTGCTTTGTGCTGGTGAGGTTTTCTGCAAATAGGCTGAGCCAAGGTAATCATGCATTGGATTATTAGATTAATAGCTAAGGTAATTGTGCATTTACGTTATCGCATTTCTTCAGTAAACTCTCCTTGTCTCTTTCTCTCAACCCTGAGTTTTCATGTGCGACCTTTCCCTCACTTCTGTGTTGGGGGTTAAGCTGTTGGTTTCGCTTTAAACCATCACAAGAGCTCGCCAACAAGAGTCTATTGGGCAATACAGGTGATGAGTTTGTACTCTGTAGGTAGGATTGGCGTTTCCCTAATAGGTCTCTTTTACGTTACATAGATGAAGTGGGTAGTAAAATGAAATGTCTTTGTGTTTACTTAGAGAAGGACATACTTAGAAATTAGAGGTGGAAGGGCATTCACTCACTAATTCTGTCTAGGTGTTAGGAGCAGAGGGGGCATCATTTGTGGATAATGCTGCAAAAAGCTGCTGAAAGTGTGTCGTATGCTATTCTCATCACTTTTTGAAGAGAGTTAGGTGTGCAGATCACTCAGACTCACTTGAAGTTTTCTGCCTCTGTCTTTTGCTGTCACCATGTTTCTTTAGATACCAGAATTCAATGACAGCAGCAGTGTGGTGAGTTGAAATTACCCCCAAACTAAAAACGCCCAGACTAACTCAGTGGAAGCAAATGAAGCTATATTTACAAGCACACTAAAATCTAGAAATATGAAATGCAATGACTATGTACAAAATATACAATATTTACAGTATTTACAATTTATAAACAACACAAGAACCCCCCTGGACAAAACCAGGGGCCTATCAGTAACTTCCCCTTCTCTTCTCCCTTCCCCCCTGCACAACATAGAGAGAAGAACAGAGAGTAGCTTATTAGTACTTAGCCACAACAAGAATGCAGCCAAGGTCAGCAACAGCCAAGCAAAAGCTACCAGCTAGTATCTGCTAGAGTGAAGAAGCCAAAAAGAGAGAGATTTAGTTTATACAATTAACTTTGTTAGTTATCAGACCAATGAGATTATTTAGACATTATCATTATTTTTCTTTTCCATCCAATGGTAATTTATTTACATTCTACCACTTTTTGACTCAATCTATGGAAAATTTTCTTAGGCATTAGCCTAAAAGTACCAAAAGCTTTCAGGACAGCTTTCTGTTTTCTGAAGGTGGTGGTGTGTGTGCATCTGTACAGACCATTCCAAACCACCTTCATGGGAGGCTGATCTTCAGTACAATTCATAGGGCCTAAGTCCAGCCACCAGCCTGGCTTCTACAAAAGTATAGGCTATCAGTTTCCAACTTCTTACTTTCAGACTTGTGTTGACCATGAGGCTTTAGAGAAAAAAGAACCACTACTGCCTTCAGTTGATCATCTCACTGCTATGTTTTGTTTCAAAGCTATCTTTTGTTTAAAAAGCTGTGTTATCAGTGGGACTGCCTTTTTCCTCTGGAATTTGACCTGAATTCTCCTGTTCTGGAGTTCTTGAGGTTGGGGTTGTGTGTACTGTTCCACTTCTGTGCACTGCTGGTATAATTTAGTTTATCTGTCATTTCTGCTCAATATACCAGAGTTATTTAACTGCGGGAGCTCACTAGTACGATTAACCCTGTTCCAGCAAAACGAGGAGCTGATTATCTTGGCATTCACAAGAGCATAGAGCACAGCTGAAGTGCTGTGGTTTCTGGTCCTCCTGGAGCAGTACTGCAGTCAATTGATTATTTTGTTAATTTGTTCTGCATCAGTATCCTGCTGGTTAATTATCATCCAAGTGACTTTCTGCACCATGCATAAGTACAAGTATATTAAAAATCAATACCTGAACCGTTTTTTCCTTGTAAAGATCTTCTCATCCATGGGCTACCTTCTTTGATCTATGACCTTCATTCTGATTACAAACCAGGTAGTAACTCTGGCATGTTTTAGTAACATGCTAATGAAGTCGATGATCAGATTTTGCTCTCTGCTTAATGCTATATCCTAACGAAAAGGAAATAAATGAAGTAAGAATGAAGTAAGCAATAGGTTGTTATTGTTGATAAAGAAGTCTAATTTTAAGTAAAATTGGTGCTATTTTAGTAAGAAAATCTTGTTCTGTCACAAGGCTCTAATGAGTACCATGCTTCACAGGCTCAAACAACGCAGAGATGCTATTATCAGAAGCCTGAGTCTTATGAATACTCTTTCCTGCATCAGTTGAAGAAACAAGTATTTTGAAGTATGGTGTGAGATTGCCTCGTGGCTTGGACTGTGGGCTGAATTCTAGGTCTGAACTCGATGCAAGTACATGGGATAATGGCTGCTAGAAGATCGGAATGTGTTCCAATCACTTTCTACCATTGCACTTGCAATGTGTGCGTGTTTGAAACACTTAGGGACATGGTGGTGTTGGGTCAGCTATCTGCAGCCCTCAGGGCAGTTTTCTACTCAAATTGGGTTAACACTGTCCTCTTCCACCTCAGTTTTGGGCTCCTTACTATGAGAAAGACATTTAGATGCTTGAGCAGGTCCAGATAAGGGCAACAAAGCTGGTGAAGGGTCCAGAGAACAAGCTGTTGAGGAGTGTCTGAGGGAACAATCATTGTTTAACTTGGACAAGAAGAGACTGAGGAGACGAGATGACCTTGCCTGAGAGGGGGTCATAGTGATGTGGGTGGTCATCTCTTCTCTGTAGTAACAAGTGATAGGACAAGAGGGAGCGGCCTCAAGTTGTTCCAGGGGAGGTTTCAACTGGATGTTAGAAAAATTTCTTTACTGCAAGAGTGGTCAGGCCTTGGAACAGAACCACAGGGAGGTGGTGGAATCGCTGTCCTTGTAGATGTGGCGCTTCGGGACATGGCTTAATGGGCATGGTGCTGTTGTGCTGATGGTTCAGCTTGATTATCTTAGAAGTCTTTTCCAACCATAATTATTCTACGATTATGAGCTTGTTCTATTGGTGAGGATTTCTGGAATATATGAGTATTAGCTGATCTTGGGATCATTGCTTTCTAGACTCTCTTCCATCAGGAGAAATGCAGGATCTTATCTTGTGCTGGCTAAGATTCTTTAACAAGGCAACTGTATGAGGCAATTCATAGCTCACCTAAGTGAGAAGCTGCCAAGGCCTTCTCCAAACCTTTCAACTCATTTTATGATAGGAATTTTGGATCTTTTCTGGATGCAGTTGTGTGAATTACTGTAATTTGTGAGTATGAGGAAAAGATCTCTTGGTTCTGTAGGAAAAAGGGACTTCAGAATTTCTGAGACTTACATACATATGTAGGCCTTTTCTCCATGTGAAACACTCAGAAGACATCCTACAGAGTGCTTTTAGTTCAGGGAAGGTTATACCTCCTTGAGGGGTACATTGCCTTGTCTCAGGAAATTATAATACAATATAATGTAATAGAACACAAAAATAAATTATATTTTATTGTGAAGATGGAACAAATCAGACAAATGAGATGATCCTGAGAAGGGAAACCAGCCTGTTCTATTTCTGCAAATTGCTCCCCTGCTTCCTACAGGTCTTCTTAAGAAAAAACCCGGGCTCTGCAGCATTGCTTTTTAATTAGCAGAAGTCCTTTTTTTACTAAATGCTAATTCAGTGCCTTAATGCAGCAGGTCCTGCGGAGCCAGCAAGCTTGCGTGGGCACACAAGCACACAAAATCTTTTTCTCTGGCATCCCTGTAAGTGAGGGTTGGCTTCTGTTCGTAATTCTTTTCTGTGGTGACAGCTCAGGGTTTGCAAGTGGAGAGGCAGGGGTGGTAACAGAGAAAGGCATAATGACAGGTGTTGCTCTGTTGTCTCCATGGCATCACTCAGCCTTATCTTAGAGGCATCAAACAGTGCTCTTAGACCTTTTTTTACTCTGTACAGATAGCTGGTGCCACACCTAGTGTAGGACCTACTTATTTCCTGTCCCCTTTCCAGCTTATTTTGTATTAGTTGGTTTTAGTTTGGTTTTTTTTTAATTTTCAATCTATTCTGCTTTTAATGAACCTTCAGAAGTAATGGAGACAGGTGTGTAAATGAAAGCACCATTTCAAGGTTTTATCACTTGGTACCTTTAGTTAAGGAGTTAGAATTCATACAAGTAGAATTTTAGAAACATCCAGTGCTGCCTTTTCAGGGCATGCTGCTCCATCCTGCTTACTGTGAATTGGTGTTGGGTGTTCAGGGTTAAAATGAAGCAATATAGCTGTGAGGAAAATAGCTTTCAGCCCCCATCACTTAGATCAGAGTTTTGTCTCAGCCGGAGGCACCTCACTGAGCATTTCCTTTTGAGGCTCCTGCTTTAATTAACAGAGACAGAAGAACACCTCCAAGAATGACTCAACTGACCTGGGATTTGATTTAGCCTTTGGATGAATTTCTTCCCTGTTGATTTTGACAGAGGATATGTATCCTTAATCAGAAATGCCCGAGTGACACACACAGAAGTGGTTTTCTGAGTTACTAGATTTATTATTCTATGATTCTAATGATTCTCTGATTCTATTTGCACTTTTTTCCAAGAAAATGTCTAAGGAAATGTTAGAGGCCTTACTGCCTTCTTGCTGCACCTAAAAGTGCCCTCAGTTTACGGTTTTGAGCATTTGCTCAAGAAGGCTAGGGTTTTTTATATATATATATATATATATATATATATATTTAATTAAATGCTGGGACTCTTCATGCTATCTTGGTTGCAGGTGTCGGATCAAAGAGTCTGACAAACTTGACAGCACTTCTGCAAGGTCTGGGAATATGTTAGCACATACTGTAATGTAATTGCAAGGATTCAGCAGTCCCCTTTCAGAGTGCTCTTTTACACGGGTACAAATAGGATTATTATAATGTGACATTTTTAGGTTCTGAGTGTCTTAACTTTTCTTATTTTCCACAGTGCTTACTTAAATGGTTGTGTGTTTGCTGTTCAAAAACAAAAGGATCTTTAAAAATCTATGGCTAGTTGTGTTTCATAACCAGTATTTTCATATCTCACACTTCAGCCATCACGTATAGTTCAGTGGCTTTTTTTGCCATTTTAATTTTTCTTGATAGTGTATTAATTTATCACTTCTTATAAGGATAATCCCTGAAAATAGATCATTTCAGAAGGCATGTTTCTGAGAACCTCAGGAGTATTATGAAAGCCCATAGCAACAGATCTGTATATTTTAATTTTTTTTTTCTCCCTCCCAAGCAAATTTCTTTGGCAGGAAAGGCCATCTAAATACTCTGAAAATGCCATGGAGAAAAATGTAAAAATGTGAAAGTGTGGTTGAGATCAGCATCCTCATTTTATCAGCTGCCTGCAGCTTGAAACAGTGACACATTGGAAATTAGTTACAGAATTTTAGCTTCTAATAGCAACGTTTGGATTTTGGCGGGAATGAAGTATCTCTCCTGTATTGAGGTGCCCAAAGCTGGACACAATACTCAAGGTGTCTTGTACTCACCAGAGCTGAGTACAAGAGGACAATCCCCTCCCTACTCCTGCTGGACACAGCATTTCTAATCCCAGCCAGGATGCCATTGGCTTTCTTGGCTACCTGGGCACACTGCTTGCTCATATTCAGTCGCTTGTCAATTAGAACCCTCAGGTCCCTTTCTGCCAGACAGCTTTCCAGCGTTTCTGGGGGTTGTTGTGACCCAAGTGCAGAACCTGGCATTTGGCCTTGTTGAAGCTCATCCCATTAACCAATGGCCCATTGATCCAATCTATCCAAGTCCCTCTGTAGAGCCTCCCTACTCTAGTGCAGATCAACATGATGATGCCTGGGTAGGGACTCCTTCTGATGCAGATTGTTGGGTATCTAAAACATGCTCAAGCTGTAGCTTCCCTCCAGATTAGACACTTCTGGGTGTCTCTCCCCCATAGAGCCAAGTCCTGGAGCTTCCTACCACTTAGCAAATTGACTGAAATCAATCACCGGTTTAGGAGTTGTGAAGTGAATGCACAGACACAACTTGTGTGATTTCACAATCTTACTTCTCATGACAACACAGCTAAAAAGTCTTTGCCTATGTGGTTAAGAACGCTGAGTTAACGATGTGGAAATGAACCCTTGCAGGTCAGGAAAGCTGTGCAGCAGGAAGGCTTCAGCAGGAGGAAACGAGGATACAGGGACATCAACGACATTGACATCAACATGAATGATCCTTTATTTATGAAGCAGTGGTACCTGGTAAGTTGACAAAGAAACTCACAGTAATCAGGACTAAATAATTGCAATCCAGGCCACTCTGTGCTGTCACAATGCTTTGCAAGAGTTCTTTCCAAATATGTCTCAAGAACTTGGGAATGGATCTAAGACTTGGTCCTGTTGTTTTTAACTGTACCTCTTTTATGCTGAGAAGATCCAGCACCATTTTAAGAGCTAAATTTCATTCCAGTCAATAGAACGATCCTTAGAAGGCTTGAAAGAGAACTGTATTGATGTCCTGGTGGGCATTCCTGGTGTGCTGATGTGAACCCTAAAACTGAACGAATCATGTCTTTGAGCTGTTGCCGGGTGAAATAATGTAACAGAATAATAACAAAAGATACGAGTGCATTGGATAGAAAAACAAGAGGTTTTTATTTTCTTACAGAAATGTGAATTTTAATTGATTTTCCTCTGCCAAAAGCAGAACAGCTGAAACCTTATGGATTTGGGTTTAAGCTAACGTCAAAAGAAATTAATATTTTGCTAAATGGTTTCATTTTTTATGTGTCATATTTTACAGGGAGAAGTCTTTAGTCATAAAAGCAAAATTATTTTTTTTTATATATCGAACTAACCAGAGTGATATTTTTCTGTTAAAATGCTGATAAAGTTATTTTGATCAGGTTTAGTGTTGCAACCTCTCTATGATAAAACAGTTAGTAAACACATTACTACCATGTTAACTTCAGAAGGGTCCTTTTGCTTAAGAGTGGTGCTTCTTATTCTATTTCCTTGTTATCTCTTTCTTATATTTTATGAATCCATCCAACACAGATTTTTTTTTTCCCCCTAATATAAGAGTTTTCAGATGAATGAGGGCACCATTAGCATGGATGGAACTTCATACTTGATGAGACAAACTGAAGTGTGAATGAATTCACTCTTTTTGATACTCCAGTCAAAATGTTGCACTGATAAAAATAACATTTTTACGAAGTCGTAATTTTTTTAGGTTATAAAGTACACTAAAATGTGGTCTGAAATTAGATGCCTGACACAAAACTGACAATTTGCACATCTGAAACAGCAAAAGCTGTGTTATTATTCTCATGGGCATGAGTTAAATGTCAGGTTTGTGAACATGAGTAACACCTGTAGATGCAGGGGTTTGCCTGTACTGCTGAGCCAGAGAATGACACATACAAGGTTGGAAAGGACTCTTGAAATTCATGTAGAGAACTTTCCTGCTTAAAGAAGGGCTAACTTAATTATCAAAGAAGTTGTTTCTGTTACTAAACTTGGTGCTCATAAATTTCACTAGATCCCTGATTTCAAGAAAAAAACATTTCCTGCTCATATTGGTTTAATTTGCTTTCTGGATTGTGACCCACTGCCCTGGCATGCAGAAAAGTCCTTTTTTTTTTTTTTTGGGGGGGGGGGGTGTCCAAAATATGTTGTATTGATTAAAAGCTGAATCATTCAATTGATTAAAATCAACAGTTAACAATTGTTAGTAACAAATTGTTTAAACACCAAATGTCAATGTGATTAAAATTTGATAAACCACAAAGAAGTAAATTTACCCAAGGTTTGGGTTTTTTTGTTGTTTGGGTTATTTTTTGTTTGTTTTTTTGTTTTTTTGGTTTTTTTTGGCTTGTTGTTTTTGGGGTGGGGGTATGGGGTGCTTGGGGTTTTGTTGGTTGGTGTTGGAGGGTTGGTTGTTTTTTGGTCGATTGGGGTGGGTTGGTTGGTCACTTTTGCTTGATTGGGGTGGGTTGGTGGTTGTTTTTTGTTGTTATTGTTTGGTTAGTTTTTTGTTTTGTGGTGTTTTGGTTTTCCCTCTTAATCTCCACTGCATTATTGCATTAGATATGATCATGTACAGATGCCCACTCCAAAGCAAATGGCATCTATTTTTAAATGGATCCGAAGATAACACTCAGAAACATAAAGCAAAATTCAATGGCTGTGGAAATGTCTGTCAAGTAAAAAAAACTATTCTTTTTTTTTTTTTTCATTGATATATTAGATTAATACTGGTCAAGCAGATGGGACTCCCGGACTTGACCTTAATGTAGCTGAAGCATGGGAGCTGGGATACACAGGGAAGGGAGTAACCATAGGAATTATGGATGATGGTAAGTGAAGACTGACTCCTGATTTAGTATTTGTAAGTAGCTTTATCCATGTAATCCAAGTTTTAAAAAAAATATGCATTTAAAAGTAATAATGGATTGCTTGCAGTGATGAGACTTGGCCTCCACAAAGGCTTTGAGATCTTCAGAGAAAATATTCTAAAGAGTTCACTAGGGATACTGAAACATGGATATCCAAACATTGAAAGTAGTTTGCATTCAGGTGTTTTCCAGGGTACACTGTAATGGGCATTAAGTCAAAGGAAAGACTTCCCTTAACTTCTCTAGGCACTGACTGGGGGATGTAATTGCTGTGCAAAAAGTACTTAAGAAAACATTTTCTGGGTTACATTACTCTCCAAGTCATACTTGACAGCTGAAATAATTAAGCACTTTCATGCTGAATGCCAGTAAAGACCTGCATATTAAATATATTACTAATTTGAGGCTCAGTTCAGGGAAGATGAAGGTAAAAGGTACAGTTGAAGTTACAGCTGTTCTGCTCATGGGTTCCTTGCTGAAGTGCAGGAATTCAGGGCAGTCTCTCAACACTTTGGACTACATTTTGAAGGTTTTCTTTTTAAAAGAAAATAAGGAATAACTAAATTGTGTGGATCCACAGATACTTTTTAGGGTCAGCTGAGGTCTGTCCTCATGTATTTCAGTTCCTCATCTGCTTGCTTCCAAGGTTTTTGTGGAAGTAAAAAAAGCAGACTTTGACATGGCTATATTGACGAGAGATCCATGCCACATGTCAATGCTCTCTCACATGATGTCATGAGAAATCACAATTTCACTCATTCCACAAAGGCAGGAGCTTCAGAATGGGTAGGCATGACTGTGATGGGAATGATGATGAACTATTTGAGCTTGATATCAAATAAACCTCCTGGCCCATCAGATACAGCTTTTAGAGAAGGGATAATTTGCCTTATATTCACTTCCAGTAGCTCTGGAAAAGAGCACTTCAATAACACCATTCTTCATTGAGATTCTTGTTGTCTATCTATCATTTGAATCAAACAGGCCCTCCTAGGATGCCTCTTCATGCAAATCTAATACTAAGGACCCACCATAATGGGGACTAATTGTTTCACCAGACTAACCATGTAATACAACCTTCTCCCTGCAGATACAACTGAGCACGTATTAGTGTGGTGGTTGCAGACATGGGGCAGAGTAATGATCAAAAAGTGACATGAGCTTGGTAGACATTTCATTGTATGATTTAAATGAATATATGATTTGTAGATCTGTTGCTTCTGTTGTGCCATTCTGCACACTGCCCTCTTACTATCTTCAGCAAACTGCCAAGGTGCAGAGCCTCTGCTCAGATATTTGTTACAGTGGTCGAATCCAACATTTAAAGTTCTTTCATACACATAATTCAAAATGTTTGCCTTAGCCTAGTTACTCTTGTTTCTACTTAGTTTGCAGTTTTCAGTGGTTAAAAATGCTCCCTCTTTTTTAATACTGTACTGATCCAGTGCTTACTGATCTTGTTAGTTTTGGTATGCTTTGAAATGATAGAACTTGCATAAAGATGAAAGATTTGTTTAAATCACAATTTAAAGCAAAACAGGTCAATACATTTTGGTGTTGAGCTCACCTTTTCAATTGAATTTTCCATTCGTTTTGACAGAAATTATTGAAAACTCTTATCTGGGACTAGGTCAGAAATGGTACAGCAGTTTAAAAGTCCACATTTTATAAAATGATATCTCACTTCAACCAGTTGTGATTATTTTCCTGGGGTTGCAAAGAACTCTTGTTTTGCTCTGTGGGATGCAAAGATAATTAGGGGTCTGGAACATCTGCCTTATGAGGAAAGACTGAGAGAACTGGGCCTTTTTAGTCTGGAAAAGAGAAGACTGAGGGGGGTGTCTCATAAATATTGGGAGGATGGGACCAGGCTTTTTTCAGTGGTGCCCAGTGACAGGACAAGAGGTAAGGAGCACAAGCTTGAACATAAGAAGTTCCATCTAAACATAAGGAGGAACTTCTTTAATTTAAGGGTGACAGAGCAGTGGAGCAGGATGCTCAGAGAGGTGGTGGAGTCTCCATCTCTGGAGACATTCAAAACCCACCTGGATGTGTTCCTGTGTGACTTTCCTTACATGAACCTGCCTTGGCTGTGGGGTTGGATTCGAAGATCTCCAAAGCTTTCTTCCAACCCCTACCATTCTGTGATGAGAAAATCTCTTTTCCAACTCTTAACATTTGGTTTCTGTTCTGTCCTGTCTTATTGCAGGAATTGATTATCTGCACCCTGATCTTGCATCAAATTATGTAAGTAGACACTGACCTTTTTTGTAAAATGAGAATTTTCTTATTGTTATAGTTCGTCTGCTATAAAATTTTAAATAATGAGTGGAACAACAGTGCAGCTGAACTGCTGATCTTACAGATGATACACTTCACATTGAAAGAAGCAGACTAAAAATGAGACTGCCTGTGGGAGGAATGGAAAGGTGATAAAACTGTGTGGAGGACTGACAGTGCTGCCTCGCATTAAATAAGCTGCAGCTTGCAATATTGGATTTAGGACAGAAATGAGTAACCTGGGAATTGGCTCTAAATCCTGCTATTTAGATGCAGAATGTGCCTTTCACTCAGAGGGCAATGGAGCTGTGGGCAGTGGCAAGGCACGTATTAGCCTCTGAAACTTCCAGGAACAGCTTAATTCCTTTGTAACAGGTGATTTGATCCAGTGCCTCAAGGCATGTGCAGGGCACATTGCATATTCTCAGCACATGCTGTGTCAATTGATTATGCTTCAAACCAGCTATAGGCTTTAGACCTTTGCACTAGAGGGATTTTATCTTTCTTAATTCTTCCAAGCTCTCCCCAGGCCCCTGGTTACACCAGCACTCCTATCTCCAGGTGTCTACCAGGGTGCCCAGCACCCATGGACTGTAGGCTGCCTTTGTGCTATGCTGCTGTAACACTCTGCTTGTGGCAGTCCGGTGAGCGATGAGCATCAAGAAGCTCCTTGCTGGGTTGCAGTGTCTCTGCTTTGGGGTCTTCCCATTCTCCTGCAGTGACTGGCTTCCTGAGGGAAGCCCAGGCTTTTTCAGCTGAGCAGTGTGGTTTACTTTGCAGTTGCAATTAAATGAAAAGAAGAACAAAGGCAATTGGACATTTTGCTAAAACCAGGAGCCATTCACATAGAACAGCTTCGAAATCATAGGTCATAGAATTGTTTCATTTGGAGAAGACCTCTAAGGTCATCAAGTCCAACTGTCAACCTAACAGCACCATGGCCATTAAGCCATGTAGACATGTCCTGAAGTGTCATGTCTACACATTACTTGAACACTTCCAGGGAGAGTGACTCCACCACCTCCCTGAGCAGCCTGTTCTAATGCCTGACCATTCTTTCAGGAAAGAAATTTTTTCCTAATATCCAATCTAAACCTCTCCTTGCACAGTTTCAGGCCATTTCCTCTCATTCTGTCACCTGATACGAGGGAGAAGAGATCAACACTCACCTCGCTCCAACCTTCTTCAGGTAGCTATAGAGAGCAATGAGGTCTTTCCTCAGCCTCCTCTTTTCCAGGCTAAACAATCCCAGTTCCCTCAGCCACTCCTCACCACCCCTGTTCTCCAGACCCTTCACCAGCTTGGTTGCCCTTCTCTGGACATGCTCCAGCACCTCAATGTCCTTCTTGGAGTGCAGGGCCCCAAATTAAATCCAGTACTCAAGGTGTGGCCTTACAAGAGGGAGTAAGACAATTAGTTTTACCTAATTGCAGTTTGGAAAATAGTAACACACAGGATGAAAATCTTTCAGTTGTTGCAAGTAGCAAAGCATATTTGGTAGAGAACAAAACAGATACAGCTGTGGGAAACAGCTGACCACAGAGATAAAGTGCAAGGTTGTCAGTTTCACTCCTTATAACTTGATAGCAGCTAATTAAACCCTGTGCCCTGATTGCAAAGTTGTCTCCTAAGAGGAATCAATCAGTAGGATGTTCCCATAAATGGATAAAAATACACAAGTTTGTGGCCTTTTTGGT